>NC_136487.1:23850681-24198181 GCF_053919585.1 Euprymna scolopes | reverse complement strand
ATGCAAAGGAAGCCTAAGAATCTTATTCAATTGGAGGATTATTGTCAGGAAGAGTGGGCTAAAATTACTACTGAAGAGTGCAACAACTTGGTTGTAAACTATGAAAAGCGACTGAGGAAGGTAATCAAGGCCAATTGATTATTAAATAAATCGTGCCAATAATTTTGAACAAGGGTTTTTTGCAATTATGTTTGTTGTTCCTTTGTTATTTAGTTTTTCTAAAATCCGATTGCTGCATCGGAAAGGCCAGTTAAAAATACATAATATACTTTGTTATTTTCTTTAATTTAATCCCTTTTTTAGAATTTATTAGACAAAATTTAACTATTATTTTACCGTGCCAATAAATATGATCATCACTGTATATATATACATAAACAGGGGAGTTTAACCGTGTGTAAAATGTGAAGGAACTATTTTGAGTCCAAGTCACTAAAACTATAATGATATAAAATAAAATAGTTGGATTTTTTTTTTTTTAATTTAAATTGCAGAAGTTATTAAAGAATTTGTGTGGAAGAAAAATAATTTTAAAAATAAAACTCCGCGCAGGTATAATGTTGTGAGGAATTTTCTCCACAAACAAATATGCTTAGTGTGTGTTGTACTATTTTATTGTAACGTTTGGTCGTGGTGGTGTTGGTATTACTAGTAGTGAACATATATAACAATTCCTTTCCTTGTAGTAGAACTTATAATTTCTTTTTCATAGAATAACAGCATAGGTTATGTGTTTTAATGTCTTGTTAGTGTAGCTTTATTATCTACCACCACTCTTGTAGCTCATAGAGCGAAGGAGACTTTCAAAATATGTCTGCTTCGTTCTGCAGACAAATTGGCCTTTTATCACATACGTTTTTTGTTATGAAGTCATTATTGGGTAGCGATTGTTTTCTAAATCACATTGCACTTTTTGTTAATTCTGTTCATCTCATACAAAGCGTAAATTACAAGACTGATTCATAGGCGGAACCCTTAGTGGGGAGACTTCAACTAGATATTTGTTCACATTACATTTAAATTTCTGCATTTTACTTCGATTATTAACATGTTGACACATATAAGCTTACTTATATATATATATATATATATATGTATATGTGTGTATATATATGTATATATATATATGTATATGTGTGTATATATATGTATATATATATATGTATATGTGTGTATATATATGTATATATATATGTATATGTGTGTATATATATGTATATATGTATATGTGTGTATATATATGTATATATATATGTATATGTGTGTATATATATGTATATGTGTGTATATATATGTATATATATATATGTATATATATGTATATGTGTATATATATATGCATATGTATATATATGTATATATATATGTATATGTATATATATATATATATATATATATATGTATATATTGCTGGCAGAAGTACCCGTCGTTAACTAAGTTCAAAAACAGCCTTCAGAAAATGGACTGTGATTGATGAAATTATGATAGGTTATGAAAAAGAGGGGCTTGTAAAGAGATGGGTTTTGATACTCAAAAATTTTACCCTAAGCAAAATATGATGAAAATAAATATAATTTTCGCGAAAATATATTCTTTTATATCAACTTTGTTTCCATTCGTAGCCAAGAGTGACCAACAAAATTGTTTCCTTACAAAGAGAAAATGTTATATATATAACAATATAAATATACAAGAAATAAATGTTATCAAAGTCAATAAAAGCTACTTTTATTGTAGAAAAGTTCATTGGTTTGTATTTTTAAGTAGCTTGTAAAAAAAAGTTGGGGTTTTTTTTAATTCACGAACCGGTTTAAAAAAAAATCAAAATGGCAACGACTTTTAAATAGAGAGCCCTGTTTTCAATTTGAATGAAGGGCACCTGAGCATTCTGTGTTAACAATTTAAGACAGTTCCGTCAACGTAAGGAATATTTATAAACATATTTTAATGTTTTCCGTTATTTTGTGCTTGAGGAATATTCGATTATGGCATGTGTAGTTTATATAAAAATTCATTTAAGTAGTTATCTCCTCAAATTTCGTTTTGATTTCGGTTCGCTGAAATTATTTCAAGTAAAGGGCATTAAAAACTATTTCAAAACAAAAAAGCATGAACTGAACTTTTATTGACTATGGTAACATTTATTTCTTGTATATTAATTTTTTCGGTAGTCGTTTGTTGGCTTTTCTGCTAAACACTCTTACTAAATAATATCGACGAAATATCGAAAAACAAAGAAACAAAAACACTTTTGAAAAATAATGAAGCTTTACTTACTTTAGTAAAATAATCCGAAACAGCAAAATGGGATATTAAAAATGTAAACACGTAATTACTTTAGTTTTTTAAAGCAACGAATCGATATAAATATGAATAAGAAGAAAATGGCGCCCTTTTCAAGCAGAACAGCTTCGTTTCAGTTTTACCGTATTGAACGGTGTAGTATTGCGCCGTCGGATTGAGGGTTGTACTATTGTAATGTAAAGAATACGCAGAATGGGTTGTTATCAACTGAATTCCTTCTAGTTCACTGACAAAAAAGGCTTAAACAGATATATAAATAAAAATAAAAAGGTTGTGTAAATATTTCTAAAAAGACACGTAATCACGTGAGCAGGATTTTTTCCTTCTTTTGACACGATAACAAGTAACGTTCTTATTTTTTATTATTTATCTATTTATCTATTTTCGAAAGAGTGTCACGTGCAAGTGAAGAAGGAAAAAACAGAGTTATGAAAAATTTGTGTCGAGAATTGTCTAAAGTTCTGACTTCTTTTTTTTGCCTCTCACTTTAATAAGAACGTGAATTTATGAGGTGAATTTATTCGACACAATATGATTCAACTCAAAAAAATAAATAAAAGCTAACGTGAATTAAGATTAATGTTAAGGTGTTATTGTGGACCCTGACCCCTTTTAAAAAACCTTGTTAAACTTTGTGACATATTTATGGAGGTCAGGCGTGAACGAACTCCCACTTATTTTATTATACCATATTTCTTCAAACTGAAACATAATTATCAAAGTATACTTATGCAAATAGATATGTAAAGTCTTTGTTAAAGTTTGTGCCATATTTCCATGGAGTACAGGCACGAACGCAGACCCCACAATTTTATAATAACACCCCTATTTAAATTGAAACATACTTATCAAAGTATTCTTATGTACACCTATATCAAAAACCCTTGTAAACGTTTTTTTTTTTTTCATGTTTTATTTCCATACTTTGGAGGTCCGGTGCGAACACAGACCCCACAATTTTTATGAGCCACCGTTCTGCCAGATCAAACATACCCATTCCTGATCCTCGATACATCTTCTATCATTATATGTAATCAGTTTTTTAAAATAGTCAACCATATAGGAGCCTATTTGTGACCACACACACTCACGTGCGCGCGCACACACACACACACACACACACACACACACACACACACACACACACGGACGTTCAGCTTTATATTATATATATATATATATATATATATATTTATATATATATATATAAGTATAGTTGTTAAAGCTAAATTCTGAAAATCAAAATATAGACATATATATTCGAGTTAAGAATTTATTGTTTGACAAAAGGAATATATAGAAGTGGGTTATGTTAATTTCCTTACTCCATGGATTTTAAATAATGGCGCATATTATCAGAGGAAATGAAATGCGGTTAGTAAAATATTCAGCTGTGAAAAGGCACGTATTTTGCTTTTCAGCACAAATATTGAAAGTTTTTTGGGTAGTGAATAATTATTATATGAAAATAATTTTTTTTTTTTTTTTAATTTTCACCTCAAACAAGGCACATTGCCACTTTGTTGTAGGGGGCTACTATCGGGGACCTAAGCATCAGGGGTACTGTGTAGTTAGTTGGGCAGCAAGGTGTCGGTTCACGTTGCACTTGAACTTCTGCATGTCAGTGCAGTCGGAGAAGCAGGGACCCGGAAAGGAATTCAAAAGTCTAGCTGTTCTGGGGAAAAAACTCCTGGAGTAGAAGGCTCTCTTGCATCTAGGGATCTCTACTGTGAAGGGGTGAGATTTAGCTGCTTGTGGGGTTTGTCGGGGGTATTTACGTCGTGGAGGCACAAGTTCATCAGACCATTCACCATTAAAGTACTTGTAGAACAGGCAGAGGGATGCAACATTTCGTCGATGGGACAGAGGCTGAAGTTTAACTAACAGTTCAGGACTTATGAGATTCACGACTTTCTTTAGAACCTTGTATAGGAGCGAGAAACTAGAGGCCGATGCACCAGCCCAAATATGACAACAATACTCCACACATGGGCGAATGGTGGTCTTATAGAGGTATAGGATACTTTCAGGCGTTAATAGCTTTCTAGCACGGTAGAGAGAACCCACCTTCTTCGCAGCGGCCCTGGCAATGTTCTCAATGTAATTGTTCCAACTCATGTTTCCTGTGAACGTTAGGACAAGAAGTTTAAAAGATATACTTTCAGATAAAGAGTCTTTGGCCATTGCTATTGGCGGTAGGGAAGGGTTCTTGTAATTATTGAAGGAAACAAGTTTAGTCTTGGCAGCATTGAAATGAGCATCCATTTTTGTCCCCATTCCATTACAAATCGGAGGTCATCATCTAGTGTTTCTGCTATTTCTTTAGATATGTGTTCATTAGTTTTCCTGTCGTGTCTGTTATAGAGCGTGGTGTCGTCAGCATACATACCCATCTCACAGACAATTTTGTCAGGGAGGTCATTTATGAATATTAAGAATAGCAGAGGTCCAAGGATAGACCCCTGAGGCACTTCCGCATTTATATCATATTGTTTAGATGTACAACCGTCAAGGACAACCCAGATTTTTCTCTTATCCAACCCAGATTTTTCTTTTATCCAAGAAGGATCTAATTATGTTTTGTATTCTTCCAGTGATGCCGTATGATCTGATTATCTTGAGGAAACCCTCATGCCATACCCTGTCAAAAGCCTTAGAAATATCTAGAGCTACCGCTCTACCCTCTCCCGCTTTGTCCAGTGAATGGTATATATGTTCTGAGATAAAAGTTAGGATGTCTGCTGTGAAACGGGCTTGCCTAAATCCATATTGTTGGTCAGTCAGAAGTTTGGCATCTGTAAGGTGATGGACTAGAACTTAGTTAATTATGGTCTCAAATATTTTGACGAAAAGTGGGAGGAGGCTAATGGGGCGATAATTTACTGGGTCAGTTCTTTCGCCAGAATTCTTGAAAACATGCACTACAGAAGCAGTTTTCCAGCAGGCAGGAAAGCAAGATTCATTAAGACATTTGTTGTAAAGTTTGGAGAGAACTGGAGCTACTTTGGCGGTACACTTTTAATAGCACAGCCGGGATGAGATCAGGTCCACATGCTTTTGCAGTGTCAAGCTTTCTTATGATAGCATGCATCTGAGCAGGGGTGATTTTCAGATCATCTAGTGTGGCGTCTGTATACAAAGGAAAGTCAGGGAGGGGGTGGTTAGCAGAGTCCAGTGTGGAGTTGGAGGCAAACCGTCTGGCAACCAAGTTAGCCTTCTCAGTTGTTGAGCAAACAACCTCATGATTGTTGGATAGTGGAAGAATTGTTGATTGCCCATTATTTATTTGTTGTAGATTTTCCAGAAGTCTCGGGTTCCTAATTTCTGTGCTTCGATGCGTTTTTGGGTGGTTTCAGTAAATTCCCTCTTAGCTGTCGCTATTTCTTTCTTACAGTTATTTCTGGCTTCTATGTACTTCTGTCTGTTTGAACTGGACATGTCGGTTAAATCTGCGGTATGCATGCTGCCTTTGCGCTATAGCAGCTGCACAAGTTGAAGTGAACCATTGGGGAGAGTGGGGTTTGCTATAGAATTTGCATGTGGGAACAAGTGCTTCAATTTCTGCTTTGAATCATTCAGTGGTCTCATTAGCGCAATGTTCAGCAGGAAGAGAAAAGATTTTGCCATGGAGCGTCCCTGATAAGGTCCCTGATGGCTTCCCAGTCAGCCTTTTTATAATATCTCGTTGTTTTGAGCAGTGGCTCTTCAGTTTTGGCTTTAGAGTTTAGGGCGATTTCAATCATTACCACTGCATGATCGGCGTTCTCAAGAGGGCTGTAGGCATTCGTCACAGTCATCTGGAACTTTGGTCAAAAACAGGTCTAGAAGTGACGCATGTTGTTCTTGCTGGTCTTGGAAACGGGTTGGAAACGTAACCATCTGTGAGTGGGAATGAGATATAGAGAAGTTACGTGTTGTGGTACCAGCTGCGTCTGTGTAAGTAGAAAATCCAAGTCAGTTGCTTCGGTGGACATTGAAGTAACCAAATACATGAACTTGTGCGCTAGTGTCGAGGGAAAGTGCTGTATCTATGCTGTCAGAGACTTTATTTATTACGGCACAGTCCTGGGTCGAGGGAGAGCGGTAGAGAAAAGGAGTTTCATTCAATCTGAGCAGTCCATTATCGGAAAGAGTACGATATAATATAAAGCTTAACGTGTGTGTGTGTGTGCGCGTGTGTGGTCACGAATAGGCTCCTATATGGTTGACTATTTTAAAAAACTGATTACATATAATTATAGAAGATGTATCGAGGATCAGGAATGGGTATGTTTGATCTGGCAGAACGGTGGCTCATAAAAATTGTGGGGTCTGCGTTCACGCCTGGCCCCCAAAGTATGGCAATAAAAAATGAAAAAAAACGTTTACAAGGGTTTTGGTATAGAACTTGTGCGCTAGTGTCGAGGGAAAGTGCTGTATCTATGCTGTCAGAGACTTTGTTTATTAGGGCACAGTCCTGGGTCGAGAGAGAACGGTAAAGAAAAGGAGTTTCATTCAACCTGGGCAGTCCATTATCGGAAGGAGTACGATATCCTCCATGGTATTATTGCCAGGTAGGCAGAATATATATATAAAGCTGAACGTGTGTGTGTGTGTGTGTGCCACTCAAACCATAGATACCGTCTTACCAAAACGTCACATAGACGCATTATCGCATATGGCTTACGAGGATAAAATCATCATCACACCTGCAGACAAAGGTGGCGGTGTTGTAATTATGGAGACAAGAGAGTACAAGAATAAAATATTTCAACTTTTGCGAGATAAAAATACGAAGAAACTAATTCCGCTACACTACAAATAGAAACTGATAAGTTCAACAAAATGTATAAGAAATTAATAAACAATAATAAAAACTGGTCTGCCTACATAGAGCAACACCCTATAATTCTAACCTTATATGGACTTCCTAAAACTGATAAAATTTACACGCCAATTCGCCCAATTATCTCAGGCATTGGCAGGACCACGCATAAAATAGCACAAGCAATCTCAGAACTGTTAACTCCATTATTAGGCACCATCAGCAAATCCTACATTAAAAACTCCGGCGACCTACTCAATAAAATAAAAACCCTTAATATGAAAAACAAAAGTCTAAACAGGCTTGACATGGAATCTCTATATACGAACATCCCCACTAGGAAATGCCTTAATCTACTCCATAAACACCTCAACAAAATAAAAATCGAATTAACTTTTCCAACTAACATATTAATAAACATTATAAACCTGTGTATTGATATGATGTATTTCACATTTAGTGAACTCTATTACAGGCAGAAGTTTAGATTGCCAATGGGTAGACCCCTGAGTGGGGTCCTGGCGTACCTGTTTCTAGGGTTTACTGAAAGCGGTCCCTTAAAATATAAATGACCTAACGTTGCATCGTATTACAGGTACATAGGTGATATTTTACTCTTTCTCCCCAAATCGTCGAATATTGATAATATCACTAACAAACTTAATAAAATACAACCTACCATCAATTAAACTTACGAAACTGAAAATAATAATTCCATATCTTTCCTAGACATACAATTAATTAATAATAATGAACTAAAATTCAAAGTTCATCGTAAAACAACTAATAAGAATGATTATGTACATTTTTACTCGCAGCACAATGACAACGTAAAAAAAGTCATTATAATTGGATTTTATCTTAGAGCTATGAGAATATGTAGCAAAGAATATCTAAACGATGAATTTGAATATATAGAAACTACATTCAAGAACTTACAATATCCCCAATACTTCCTACTTAACGCTAAAAAAAGGCCTTAAAAATCTATCAAAACCGAGATCAAAACCACACCCCAAGAAAACCTAACACACAATAGAAGACTAATTGTTTCCACTAACGATAAAAATAATAACATTTATAAAAAAAACTTAACAAAATAAGCTTTCAAATAGTACAGAAAACCTCCCTAACGATAAAAGATTTAACTCGGAAATATAAAACTAACAATAATAAACCATTAACACAAGCCGGAATTTATACCATACCGTGCCTTGATTGTGGCAAAGTATACGTAGGAGAGACGCAGCGAAACCTTGCTAAAAGATTGTATGAACACAAAAGAGACATAAAGAATAATAATACACGTAATGCTCTTTTCGGTCACATAATGGAAGATGACCATCATTTCGATTTCGAAAATGCGACCCTCCTAAAGCATATACATAGTAGGTCAACCCGTCTTCTGCTGGAATCTGCTTTTATCTCAAACTCTACTAACACTATCAAAGAGAGAAAAGGATTTTTTAACATTTCTTTCCACTTATCTAAAATAATATTGCACGAAAATAATCTAGACACTGGTTAATAAATATATATTTGTTTTTTTTTGTTTTTTTGTTTTTTTTATATTTGTATAATAGGTTTATTTGCATACACTCCCCCAGTATATATAAAATTAAAAACATCGACCCTCTCGTCAGTGACCACACCTCTTGAAAAAGTCCGCATAAATCGGGCGAAACGTCGAGCCTCCGGTCTTCCGCTTCCTTTTCACATCATAACATCGGATTGTATCCATTTTAAAATTCATATATATATATATATATATATATATATATATATATATATAAGATACTGTGTATCTGTGTGTGTCTGTGTGCGTGATTTCATTCTCTATAAACTCTGAAACAGTTGAACTATTATTTCAAAAATTTCACACAAATTTATTTTATGTATCTGGAAGTTTTCTTAGATAGCCTTTGTATCAGAATGCTCCCGGTATCAAAAATCGATAATCGAAAAAAAAACAAAAATCAGTACTCATGCAGAGAGTGATCCGTGCTGAAATAATAACGTTATTATTTAAAAAGCCATTCTTAACATGGGGAGGGGAGGGTGTTTTGTACCTATTCTGTACTTTAACCTTACAACTGAATAAAAAAAATATATATAAAACTTTAATTAAACGTGGAAATACGATTTAAAAAATAGCGCGGGTCATTCTCTGCATTAGCACCAAAAATCTGATTAAAGTAGAAACAGTCTGATATAGCCTAATATCACATGTGCATTTTAGAAGTTTTATCGCCACACAAGCAGAACGGCCTGGTGTATAAAATCATCAGTATGTTATTTGATAAGACAGAGGCGCGTTTGAAATGAATGTTTCTGTTTACAGCACAACTGACCAATGATACTTAAACTTTAATTCAAGCCATTATATTAAAATAATTTTATAAAATCAACCGTAGGTTCTCTACAGTGCAATGTAGACTACAATGCATTGTGGACTTAATCACTGTCGAGAGACATCTGAGGCTTCTTCCAGGTGGACCGTGGGTGGTCTCTGATAAACGCAGGTAATCAATCGATTTTATTGAAAAAATGCATGGTTTCAGTGATTTCGATAGCAATAAAAATATCGGAAGTGTAGAACATTTGTTGATCCTCATTCAATCCTGGGCAATGTCAGGGTTTTCTGCTAGTATATATATATATATATATATATATATATATATATATATATATATATATATATATATATATATATATATATTAGTCGTGGAAGTTTTTTAACCTTTAAAACTATACAAAGGAACTTATTTAATTTTTATATTTTTTATCATTCGTCAGAAAACTATTTAGTCAGTAAGTCATTTAATACTTTAATTTATATATATATATATATATATATATATATATATATATATATATATATATATATATATATACTAGCGGGGGTACCCGGCGTTGCCCGAGTGTTTGTTTCTGGGACGGGGGGGGGGGTTAAAAAATGTTATGGCGGGTAAGTAGGAAGGATCAAACCCGGAGTCATGTATAAAAGTAGTAAAATAAAGTGTGAAAAAAAAAAAAAAAACATCTGCAACGTTAACAGTTCGGCCACCAAGAAAAGTCCATTCCAGTTGTTTAGGAAAAAAAAAAAAAAAAAAAAAACGACTACGGTAGGTCGGCGCGAACGTGAAAATATAATGTGAATCGTCCAGCACGCTAACCGCTATGCCACAGAGCACTGCAGCTTAGTTTAGTAATTTTAAATAACTTCACATGAAAGAACTACGAAGCCAAACCGGTGTTCTCTTCTCAACTGTTCCTTGTGAACGATCCCCAAACGGTGTTAAGTGGTGGCAGGGGGAGGAGGAATTTATAAGAGAGAAAATATTTTACCACTTCCATTGATCTTAACCGATTTTGGCCGTGACTTCTCAGCAGAAAAAGTATAGAAATCTAAGATTATCGAGGAATTTGAGAAATAATAAGCCTATAACACGCCTCAGATATTGTTCTACCGTTTGTGCATATTATATTTGCATGAAATATCTTGATTTTTAATCCTATTAAGGTCAAAATCCGACGGGAAAAAATGAGTTCATTTTATTTATATATATATATATATATACATATATATATATATATATATATATATATATATATATATATATATATATATATATATATATATATATATTCAAATGGAAATTCAATTAACTTTCTTGAAGTTATATATTAGGATTTTACCGTCACTGGATTATTTATCTTCCACCAGACTATCCATTCATGTGTAATCACCTTTTTCTTCACCATATTCCCTCTGCTTTACTTTTTTTTTTATCAAGTAAGATCTTTAACTTACTTGTTGTTTCATCAAATACTTTTGCATGCAAAATCCGATCCCGCATTTTGCTAATTCCTATCCTCTGATGAGAAGGAAAGTATTTCTTTGAAACTCCGCGGATTAAGGACTATCCACTTATCTAGTGTTTCCTTTTCAGATTAAATATGTTTTTAATTCATTTCAAGGTTTGTTTTAGCATGTTTTATTAACTGCTTGCTCGTATATATATCTATATATATAAAAATGTAAAGTTGGTTCGTTCTAAACGAATAAAACCATATTTCTACGTTACCAATTTATTTGAAATTTTCAGACAACCCATCTTTAGAGTCGAGGTATGTTTTTATGTTATTAAAATAAATTTACCTCGCGAATTATTAAAATTAAAATATTAAATAAAATAAATATATTTTTTTAACCGTTACTGCGAATCTGTTCTGTTGATAAAACTGAACTTTCAGTTCGATTCATTTCACAGCCACGAATTGACGAAAGATTTCATTTTCTGTTAACTCGATAAGTAAAAAAAAAACAAAAAAAAACATATTTCATTTGGTTATCTTCCAAATTTTTTAATTTACACATTCTTTCTTTATTATATAAAGCCAAAAAAAAGTTTGTCGCTTGCTTTTTGAGTTTTTTTTTTTGTTTTTCAATATAAGATTCGTTGGTAAAGTACATTTTTTTTTGTCCGTGCTATTTTTTAAATCGTATTTCCAGGTTTAATTAGTTTTATATGTTTTTTATTCAATTGTAAGGTTAAAATACACCCTCCCCTCCCCATGTTAAGAATGGCTTTTTAAATAATAACGTTATTATTTCAACACGGATCACTCTCTGCATGAGTATTGTACTTTCACCTAACAATTTAATAAACAAAAAATGGTACTTATGCAGAGAAGGTACCGTGCTGAAATAACGCTATTAAGAAAGCCATTCTTAACATGGGAAAGGGAGAGTGTTTTGTAACTATTTTATATTTTCACCTAACAGTTTAATAAACAAAAGATAGTACTTATGCAGAGAAGGTACCGTGCTGAAATAATACCGTTATTTAGAAAGCTATTCTTAACATGGGGAGGGAGTTTTGCATCTATTCTAAAATATGAATGCTTTTCGTGCACTTATTGATCCGTGCTGAAATAATAACGTTATTATTTAAAAAGCCATTCTTAACGTGGGGAGAAGAGGGTGTTTTGTAACTATTCTGGACTTTCACCTAACAATTTAATAAACAAAAATTAAACTTAAGCAGACAAGGAACAGTACAGAAGCATTAACATTATTTAGAATACAATTGAATAATAAAAAAAAAAACTTTAATAAAACTTGGAAATACGATTTAAAAAATACTACGGATCGGTAAGTGCATTAGCCCCATAAATTTGTCTAATTCTTAATTTCTTATGTTATTGGAAAAAAAAAAAAAAAAAAAAAAAGGTAAATATAAGGAATTACTCCATCCTCGAAAATACCTTTAAAATTACCACTCCTGTGGGTTTTCGGGGTCGCTGAAAACGAAAATAACCTTTATAATTTAGGCAAACGAGTAGTTTCCAAGATGAAGAAATGTTAGTTTAAAAAAGTGAAGGATCACTTTTCCATAATAATTTAACGTAAAATGATCACCCACTTTGTGGCCATGATATTTGGGGTGGGGGCTTTCTTTCTACCCTTGGAAAATCCTTTAAAATTACCTGCTTAAATTTGTTGGAGAGCTTTTTCGAATCTGTGTATAGTAAACCCCCCCCCCCCCATCACTCAAATATTAATTACTAACTCATATTTTTGTATACAGAAAAAAAAAACATTTAATGGTTCAACGTTACTTTTATCCACTGATTTTTGGTCGAGCCCAAGCAATGATTGACGGTAATCCTGAGGATCAGGATCCAATTCTGCAAGAGTACCATTTTTTTTCATTTTTTTTTTTTAGAGTGGATTGCTGTACTAAGAATATAAGAAACATGCATTTTCTATTTTTATTAGAATTTTCCATTACACCAAATTTAGCTACAGCAACGCGTGGCAGGGTACAGCTAGTATATATATATATATATATATATATATATATATATATATATATATATATACACAGATTCGAAAAAGTTGTCCAAAAACAAATGAAAGCAAAGGTAAGGTAAGGTAAGTTACATTTCTACTTAACTGGATAATTGCTTAGTGTTTTTATGTAAGGTAAAATGTTTAATCGGCTGGAAAAACAGAAATGGTTGCAGACTGTTGAATACGTTAAGTTTGGGAAATTAAGTTGAAAACTAAAAACTATACAATACAGTGTCAAAAACCCACCGAATATGTTACCATGACATAGGCTGACATAATCGGTGGGTTTGTGACAGTATTTTGTATAGTTATTTAGTTTTAACTTACTTTCTCAAACTTAACATAATCAACAGTGTCCGCCACCATTTGTATCTTTCAAATACACCGATAAACACTGTTTTTCGAGCTGACTAAACGTTACATTAAATGAAAAGGGTTTGTATTAACAGATACAAATGAAAAGGGTTTGTATTAACAGATACAAAGAAGTTGTCAAAAAATGAATATATAACAAATAAATGTTATCAAAGGCAAGAAAAGTAAATGTTCTCCCTAACTGGATAAGATTGTAGTGTTTTTATGTAATGTATAATGTTTAATCAGTTCAAAAACATGCAGTGTTTATCGGTATATTTGAAAAATACAAATGGCGGCAGACTGTATCGAACACGTTAAGTTTGGGGACATTTTGGGAAAATGAGTTTAAACTAAAAAACTATAGAAAATACTGTTAGGAACTCACTCAATATATGTTACTGTGATGTAGGCTGACATATAATCAGTGGTTTTAAATTTTGATCGATACAGGTAACGACTTTTAAGAGTCCCTTTTAGAGATTACCTGGTTTGAGGATATACAACTAAATGGCAAATCTGCCCCAAAAATCCGGTATTATTTTACTTTAAGGCCCGTCTCATGTTCGTATATAACGAAATATTTTATTGTAGATTTCAGTGTACTAAAAACGAATCTGCAAACCGTTTCCGTCGCAAAAAGAAATTTTTCATGATATGAAGAAATTACTTTTTCGAAAAGTGGGTGATCACTTTTCAATGTAAATTTAACTTAGAATGAACACCCACTTTCTGGCCACCTGAGAGAGGGGCATATTTCTGTGGGGGCGGGGGCGACCCCCCCCCCCGCCTCTCCAACCAATTTAAGCAGGTAATTTTAAAAGATTTTCCAAGGGTAGAAAGAAAGCCCCCACCCCAAATATCGTGGCCACAAAGTGGGTGATCATTTTACGTTAAATTATTATGGAAAAGTGATCCTTCACTTTTTTAAACTAACATTTCTTCATATCTTGGAAACTACTCGTTTGTCTTAATTATAAAGGTTATTTTCGTTTTCAGCGACCTCGAAAACCTTAAGGAGTGGTAATTTTAAAGGAATTTTCGAGGATGGAGTAATTCCTCATATTTACCTTTTTTTTTTTTTTTCCAATAACATAAGAAATTAAGAATTAGACAAATTTATGGGGCTAATGCGCTTACCGATCCGTAGTATTTTTTAAATCGTATTTCCAAGTTTTATTAAAGTTTTTTTTTTTTTTTATTCAATTGTATTCTAAATAATGTTAATGCTTCTGTACTGTTCCTTGTCTGCTTAAGTTTAATTTTTGTTTATTAAATTGTTAGGTGAAAGTCCAGAATAGTTACAAAACACCCTCTTCTCCCCACGTTAAGAATGGCTTTTTAAATAATAACGTTATTATTTCAGCACGGATCAATAAGTGCACGAAAAGCATTCATATTTTAGAATAGATGCAAAACTCCCTCCCCATGTTAAGAATAGCTTTCTAAATAACGGTATTATTTCAGCACGGTACCTTCTCTGCATAAGTACTATCTTTTGTTTATTAAACTGTTAGGTGAAAATATAAAATAGTTACAAAACACTCTCCCTTTCCCATGTTAAGAATGGCTTTCTTAATAGCATTATTTCAGCACGGTACCTTCTCTGCATAAGTACCATGTTTTGTTTATTAAATTGTTAGGTGAAAGTACAATACTCATGCAGAGAGTGATCCGTGTTGAAATAATAACGTTATTATTTAAAAAGCCATTCTTAACATGGGGAGGGGAGGGTGTATTTTAACCTTACAATTGAATAAAAAACATATAAAACTAATTAAACCTGGAAATACGATTTAAAAAATAGCACGGACAAAAAAAAATGTACTTTACCAACGAATCTTATATTGAAAAACAAAAAAAAACTCAAAAAGCAAGCGACAAACTTTTTTTTGGCTTTATATAATAAAGAAAAAATGTGTAAATTAAAAAATTTGGAAGATAACCAAATGAAATATGTTTTTTTTTGTTTTTTTTTACTTATCGAGTTAACAGAAAATGAAATCTTTCGTCAATTCGTGGCTGTGAAATGAATCGAACTGAAAGTTCAGTTTTATCAACAGAACAGATTCGCAGTAACGGTTAAAAAAATATATTTATTTTATTTAATATTTTAATTTTAATAATTCGCGAGGTAAATTTATTTTAATAACATAAAAACATACCTCGACTCTAAAGATGGGTTGTCTGAAAATTTCAAATAAATTGGTAACGTAGAAATATGGTTTTATTCGTTTAGAACGAACCAACTTTACATTTATATATATATATATATATATATATATATATATATATATATATATATATATATATATTAGTGATGGGACCGTTTCAATATTTTCCTCGATTCCAATACAATTACCGATTCTGATTCCGATTCTTTATAAATCTCTAAATATTTCACTACAGATTATCGTTAAAAGCACATGTTAAATGTGCATACATTTTCTCAAACGTAAAAACAAATTGCGAGTGTGTGTGGAGGGGGTGGGGTCATCTCTTGATTTTAGCTTTACTGGTCGTTTAAAATCTATAAATATTTATTATTTTATTTTTACTACCAGCAGTGGTAGATTTTGTATTAAACAAAATCAAATAAAAAAAAACAGATAATTAAAGAAATCGTTTTTAGCATCGGAAAATAAGCACAATTTTTTTCTCAATCAATCCCCGAAGAATTTCTGAATTTTCCAATTACGATTAATCGCCCCAACACACACACACACACACACACACACACACACACACACACACACACACACACATATATATTAATCATTGCAACTTTATTATTCACGATTTGAAAAGAAAGATTCCAGAATTCTTCATTACTGAACAGCCACTTGATCCATCTTTTAACCCTGATCCTCAAGTGGCTTTCAGTCTTGATAATTGTTAACTCATTCCATGTACGAACAATGATGGATGCACTTGACTTTTAGCGAAGCTTCGTCTTTTATACATACATTTTCTTTTATTTAAAACATACTCGTTGTCTTGCCAATTATTATGGAATACCTATAATGATACTCAATGGCTGTGCACTCAATGTATCGACTGAGGTCAACAACTGGCTTACAAAATCAACCGTAATGGCGGCCATGTTGAAATGTGTGATAATTAAAAACTGCATTACGACTAAAACTTTACGAGTTGCCTGTTTCTATAATTATTTTCTTTCTTTCTTATTTCTTGTTTTTGGGCATTATTTGCATATTGATTAGTTATTAAAATGCGAAACTGCTACAGGGCATTATGGCCACACGGCACATTAATTTGCACAAATAGAAGAAGAATTGAAAAATACCACGAAAATAAAAATAAAAGAGAAATGGAAAGAAAACAAATTGTGTTTACGTTTGATGGAAAACAAAATGGGCAATGTTTTAAATGAATAAAGAAAATGGTGAAAAGAATCTGGTAGTAGTTGTGGTAACGATTCATGTTGATGGTTACGATGATAGTGATGATTGTCGTGGTTATAGTAATGATGGTTATGGGGGTCATCATCCATTGTTGTTGTTGTTGTTTTTTGTTTTTTTTTTCACATTATTCATGATGATTTTGTTGACATTCGTTTCCCAATATCTTTCTACGAGGGTCGTTCTAAAAGTAATGTATCCTATTTGTTTAAATCAAATAAAGAAAAGTTGAAGAGTGCTAGAGATGGGAGTGGTATCATAAAAACTTGGGACCTTTTTGCTCTACCTTTCCCTATTTTTTTGTTTTTACATAATCACCACCACTCTTAATGCACTTTTGCTTGCAATGAAGTGGTGGCTGTGCATGGGCGTCCAGAATGCACTTTGTCACACATAGCTCTATCGCCATTCTGAAATCGACTAACCCATCTCCTAACTGTGCTGACATAACTACATCAACTTTTCTTTAGATTAGTTTATTTTTAAAGTTAAACAGAAGAGTCTAGTTAAAATTTTGTGAAAGCGACCCCTTTTTGGAACAGATTAAAAAGAAGGGAGATGCTTCTACAGAATCTAACCAGACCTACTTTTTTAAAAACTGACCCCACAGAAAAAAAAACATTGCAGTGTCTTTTTTTAATATTTTAACCTAACAAAACATTATTATTCTAAATTTTCATACTTTTAATTCGATTTTTTTTTCATATATACATCTATAATTTGGAAAAACGCAGATACAAAATTAGTCATACAACATCTTTTATTTACACACAACTTAAAACTAATCTGTATTTTCACCTAACAATTTAATAACATGATATCGTAGCTGTTGTTGTCATTGCTTATCACTTCACAAATGGATACTTATATCAAATACCGTGCTAAATTTATAACAGATTTTTGTAACTGTTATGGACTTTCAACTAACATTTTCATACACAATACCATATGAAGTTACATTTGAATTGAATATCATAGCTAAAATATAGCATGTTCCGCATTCTAAATTAAAAAAAACATATCTACACGGATGCAGCAAATCAGGATTGCATAGAAATTAGAATAGCTTGCTCCTCATTTTGCTTAGGCTTGGAACAAAACACAACATTGATCATGACTGCCTTTGAGCGACAGTTACGACCAGTGAACGGCAATTGTTAAGGCAATCACCTCAGAACAACAGTCACCACCTAAAAACACCAATGATCCAAAACAGTGATGCCAGCCAGAGCCATAAGATGACATTAGCCAACTTCAAAGAGCAATGACCACCATGGTTGACAGTGCTCTCCACTCGATGACAGTGCCTGATAATTGAAGACAGGCTATTTTCCTGACAATTCCTGCCAGTATTTGCCTCTGTCAAGAAGTGCCAGTAACCACCTGAAAATCAATGCCAATCATTGTCATAACCGCAAGTGACCAAAAGTGCCAGCCACTGGATAACAGTGCACAAATATTCAAGACAGACTATTTCATTTGAAAGCAATCTAATGAGGCTCTACACTAGTCATGATTGATAGTGACTGACAATGACCAAACATAAGTAACATGCCAATGATCACCAATATTTGCCAATGAAGACAATTTTATTTTGGAGCAGTCCAATGGGGACAAATACTGGTCATGGCTGACAATGAACACCGGAAACTGACAACGACTGTTGGAAATGTAGCCAGTGTCCACCAGTAAACACAAGTAACCACCTCAGAATATTACTAACCGCCAATAACCATTAGTACCTACCACAGGCATCCAGTAACAGCCAGTGCCCAACAATGCCCGACACTTGAAGACAGACGATTTCAGTTCAGTGCAGTCCACTGGAGGTTTACACTCATCATAGCCACCAGTGACTGCCAGTTGTAAAGGCAGCCAGTGTCCAAAAATTAACGCCCCAAATCAACACTAATCGTCAGTAACTCCCAGTGCTGATAATGACAGCCAGTGTCTTCCACTAGTTGCCACTGCCAGACAATGCCCGAGAGTTGAAGCCAGATCATTTCAGTTTGGCCACAGCTGCCAGTGCCTGCTATTTTCCAGGGCTGACAACCGGAGTTTAATTTGTTTTCGGAGGGTGAGTCTTTATCGAATGTTCTGGTTTTGTGTCATACTTCTACCAGGCAACACTGGAACATAGGTCCTGCTAGTGATAAATAAACTCGACTGGATTATAATTTGATTTTAACAGATTCCATAATCTGTATCATTATCCATTATACTATTTTTACTCTCGACAACAGTTGAAATAATGTTTACTATTGTGGTTATGATGAGGATAATGATTTTTATCCGTACATTGAACTGAAAAATGTCTGATTGAGAAGTTAATCATGAGAAAATAAATTAACGTCTTGCTTATCAGTGGTTTCTTTCACATATATCATAATAAAATAAAACCCAATGATTCTGATAATGTATCCACATGGATGAAGGAAACAGTTTATCCCAATTTACTGGTCTCTCTACAAGGGCAGATTTAAAAATAAATCGTTTTTTAATGTGAGAAAATTCTGGATTCTCAAAAAAAACAAAAAAAACACTCTGGGTAGAGATAAAAATAAAAATTTCTGTAGACCAGAAGGATTTCTCCTTCACTGAACGAGGACAAATGGAGTACTGCTGCCACATATGGGGAAGTCTGCCGAGAACAAAATGTTTGTTAATAACTTTTACATTATTAGTTTTAAGTTACTGCAGAGTTAAATGACCTTATTTGTTTTGGCAATATGAATGGATCAGATAACTTCCTATCCGCCATGTTGGATAATTATTGTGTTATGTCGAAGAGACTGCTTTATCATAACACTCATGAATTAGAAGTTGAAGAATAAGAAACAAGACATTGAAAATAATACAACTATATTATCTTTTCATTATAACTTTTTTTTTAATTTTTATTATTTTGCAAACTAAAAGAAAAATGTTCCTTTATGTTCTTGTACAGAGTAGTCTGAAATTATTGTCACCTCTACCAAAATGTAAAAGTAGAGGAACAAGAACAATTTGCAAAGTGTTGTCTCACCGTTCACCAAATAAACACATTAATCCTTATCCTCGAATGGCCTTCGGAACTTGATAAATGCTAACTCATAGTACAACAATAGAAAACAGCAATACCATCTGTATATCCTAGATTGAGTTCATTTCTTTTAAGAACAATAAAACAAAATAATAAATAAAAGAAGACGACAGCTAATAAATTCAGTGAATTCAGTTTATTCACTTTCATTGACTCTTTATCACCCACTGAGGATTCATTATCTTTACTATTCGGACGATTAATCAGAAATCAGAAAAAATCGTAACATTCAGGGGTATTGGAATCGGAAAAATTAGTAGCTGGTTTCCGATGCTCAAAAACGATTATTTTAATTGTCTTTTTTTTCTATTTAATTTTGTTAAGAGCAAAATCTTCCATTGCTGATAATAATGATACGATAATAAATATTTATTGATTTTTTTTACTAATAGTAACCATAAAATCTATAGATTATCCCTTACAAGTGTGTTTTTTACACTTAAGAAAATATTTGCTCATTTAGCATTTATTTTTTGAGATAATTGGGAAAAAATAACTACTTCATAGTTAAATACTTAGAGATTTATAAAGAATCTGAAGTATAATGGGGGGGGGTTCACCTCAAATACACAAACGGAATGTTCAAGAAAGATTATCGCTACAGTCCTCTGTTTCTACTCTCGTTGCCTTCTCTCTTGCCTGATCGGGAATAATCTTCCAGCACCGAGAAATGAACATCGTTTTATAGTTTCCATCTTCACGCACACACGAGATTACGCGAGAACGGACGAAATAAAAATGCTGGCCGCCATGTTTGTTCTTCCTTTTCTTTGCCTGAACTCACTCGCTGAGCACCCACGGTAAGACTTGTCTTTCTTGCTTCTAACCTCATGCCTCCCTGATCTCAAGATCACATTTCGTAGTCTCTCATCCACTGTGGCGGTCGTCTCTCTCTACTTGGCCTCTGAGGTGTCTCGTCCTCCTCCTGTGGCTGCACACTCCCCTCCACTGCTTCGCCCTCCACTGGTCTGACGTCGAGAATGTGCCTCGGGACTCCTTCCACCATAATGTTGTTACTAGTGTTCCTCCCAGTCATGTGACCTCTACTCCATTGTGTGGTGCAGCGCGCCCCCGGTGGCTTCACCCATACCTTGTCCCCAAGTTTAATTGTCCCCGTGGCCTCTACTTCTTGGCTTGCCGGCTCCACCCTGGGATGTCTCCAGGAATATGAAAACGTTGACAGTTGCAGGACCGTCTCTGGTACTTGTCCCAGTTTAGGCGACATGTTATACCAGAAGACGGCTTGCTCAGGTGAGGTGCCTCCTCTTTCCGCAATTGCCTTTATGATGCGGTGTTTTCTCTCCACGATCTCGTTGCCACTGGGTCTGTAGGCAGCTCTGAAAAATTGTTGGATCTTCCATTTCTTCAGTACTTCTGTCACTGCTACTGACTTGAATGCAGTCCCGTTTTCGCTTAAAAACTCTTCCACTGGGCCTCGCTCCAAAAACACCTCATCAAGGATTGCCGCTATTTTATTGCCTGTTCCTCCACGCAGCTTCTTCCATAGGGCAAATCGCCCGGGCCCACAGTCAATCATGGTCAGGTAAAGTCCACCCCTGTAATGGGTGACATCGCATGCCAGTCTCTCCTAGGTCCCACTCACCTCCAATTGCGTGCTTGAAGCAGAATCAATCGACTGACATCTATCGCATGTCCTGACCACTTGCCTCACTTGCTCCTTGATGATCCTCGGGTCGACTTTTTTCACTAAGTACCAAGTCCTCTCTACCCCCATATGGTGCAAATTGTGCAGTTCTCGCACGCCAACATCATCTAGATCCGATGCAGCAACAACAACATCTTTCTTTGGCAACAGCCGACTCTTCTTCACTCTCATGAGAGCATCTGCTCGGTTCTTTTCAGAAGCCACCATGTCTACGCGAAGCTTCAAACAAAACTCTTGCATCAGCTCAGCCAGCACCCCAAGCCTGCGCTTCACTAACATCTCCGCAGTCCCTTTCGTTTTTATCCTTTTTTTGCTTGAAATGAGAGACTTTAGCCAAGCAAACACCGTGGCAGAGTCTGTTTTAATGCAGATGTCACGTAGTCCCCATTTCAAGGCCAGATTGACTCCTTTTATTGTCGTGTCTAATTCCGCCACATTGATGTGGCTGACGTCATTCTTTTTCCTCAACCAGGCTGCATCTTCTGCAACTACTCCTCCAATTTCCAAAACGACCCCTGTTGCAATGCTGCTCGCATCACACCACACGACTCCATCCAATGTTCGCGGTACGTTCCAGGTTCCCCAGACTGGGTCTTGCCATTCTGCTTCTTTCAGGAGCTCTTCCATCATGGCGACCATTCTTTCTCCCACCTTATCATTCCATCCTCGTCCTTCGGCGTGTCTCTTTATGTAGCTGCATGCTGGTCTAAGCCAGCTAGCAATGGGGTAATGTCTGATCAACTTTCCGCATATGGAAAAAAGTTCACATCTGTTGAGCCTGCTTCAGTTGTGGGATCTCGTTTCCCCTGCGAAACTCTAGGCCGCCTGACGCACCTCGTTTCAGTTTTAGGCCCAAAGCAGCCCCTCTGTCTAATTTTTCCAGCTCTTTGGCGACCAACCCGAACCTCTTCAAATGAGCCACCACCTGCTTGACAGTTACCACAGTCTCATTCACCAGAATGTCGTCTATGTATGAGCTCACTACCCCATCTCCCTTTCCCATTGTCTCCAGAATCTTCCTGAGGATAGTTGACATAATCTTGGGTGCCAAATTTAACCCGAACCCCACTCGCGTAAGGCAGTAGGTTTTGCCTTTGTACTTGACTAACTGATATTTCCAGAGCTTCTTGGCAACATGGAATTGCAAATAGGCAGATTTTAGATCTACCAACGTAGATGCGCCATTCATCTGCCTCCATTCCCTAATGGTCTCACTGCACACATCTTTGGTGTCGCCTCCCGTATGGCACTTAACATTGCCATTCAGCTCTTGGAAATCCAGGACCAGTCTTACTTTCCCTTTAGTTGTTTGCAGAACGGCCATCAACGGCAAAATGCCCGACTCCACGTCATCCGTCCAAGGCATCAGTATCCCCTCTTCAATCCATCAGTCGACTTCTTGCTCAAACTCCTTTCTCGCCCCTCCTCTAAGCGAATTTGTGTAGCACACCACCCTGTTTGTCAGTGATGGCGCTTGATTTTTCCATGCCCACTCCACCGTCCACCACTCTCCGTCGAATTCGGCTCGGAAGTCCTGATCTTTGATCGACAATTTTCTTTCCTCCCCAGTCTTGTTGATCTCTCTGGGGGCTTGCTTCGTTACCGCACACTCAGCTAGTCCGAACCTCACGTTGTTACATGTGATGGTAACACCTCCAAGGCGGCATAAACATCCATTCCAATGATGGCTTGGACGCCAGGCACCAGGCGATCAGTGACAATTGCATGGACCCTCATCCGACGTTCAGCAATATCAATAGTGACGGTCTTCCTCCCTCGACACTTCACTCGCGACCCATCGAATGCCACTACTTCACCCTTCCCTTTCCATCTTCCAACCAGGGTAGTGTGCACCATGGTAGTGGTGCAGCCAGTGTCAATCAGGGCCATAACTTCCCGTCCTTCCACCGCAATCTTCTGTTTGGGCATCTGCTGCGGGTGCGCCACTATTCTCGAATTGGGGCGGCCGCTGGTGTGTCGGCCTCCCCTCGCCAGTTTCCCGAACTTGTGCATTTTACCGCTAAATGGCCTCTCTGATTACATTTGTAACACACTGTCCATTGCAAGAACTTCCTGCAGTCTCTTCTCATGTGTGGTCCCCCGCATTCAAAGCATGCCATCCCCGGGTTCGGCAGATTCCTGCCCACATCCTGCTGTACCGTTGCTGTCGTTCCTCCAGGCTCCGTGGGCTGGGTGATCACTAAGATTTTTGCAGTTTTAAGCAGCTCACTCACATCCAGTGTCTCCACTCCCGGGACCTGCCGCAACCTTTTCGATATCTCTTTCGGGAACCCGGTAATGAAAGTCATCTTGACTACGTGACTCGTGGCATGTCCCCTGATGCCTGACAACTCAACCAATCTCCTTATCTCATTCGCGTAGACATCAACAGATTCACCAGTCCACCTCTTCTCTTTCAACTTATTAAAGGCCTCGAAAGGCCCCTCTGCAAAAGCTTTGATCAGTCAACCCTTGATGGCGTCCGCGTCACCCTGTTCCCGCTCGCTGAGCTCCAAATAGAGGGCCAGTGCGTCCCCTTCTAGAAACAGTGGTATTACTGCGGCCACATCATCCAGCCTCTGAATCCTTGCTACAAGGTCCACTTTTTTAAGCCACGCCACCACATCACCGTCACCATTAAAAGGCTTAATCATGTTGCTTAAGCCTGCGTTGGGCATCGCCGAAATAGCTTGAAGTATAATAGGGGGGGGTCACTTCAAATACACAAACGGAATGTTCAAGAAAGATTATCGCTACAGTCCTCTGTCTCTACTCTCGTTGCCTTCTCTCCTGCCTGATCGGGAATAATCTTCCAGCACCGAGAAATGAACATCGTTTTATAGTTTCCATCTTCACGCACACACGAGATTACGCGAGAACGGACGAAATAAAAAATGCTGGCCGGCATGTTTGTTCTTCCTTTTCTTTGCCTGAACTCACTCGCTGAGCACCCATGGTAAGACTTGTCTTTCTTGCTTCTAACCACAGAATCAGAATCGGTAATTTTATCGGAATTGGGAATTTAGTAAGGAATCAGTAATTATATCAGAAGCGGGAAAAATATTGGAATCGTCCCATCACTAATTATTTCACTAAACTGTTGAAGGGTGAGGAGGCCACACCAACATTTAAAGGCCACACAAACCTCATACCCAAAACAAATGAGAAACAACACCCTAGTAAATACGAACCAATCTGGTGTCCCACTATGATCTACAAGCGCTTCACTTGTTGTTATAAACACCTGTTTTGGTGAATACCTCAAAAAAGAACAAGGACCAGTTACTGATTAATAAGATTACCCCTAAGGACTGTAAGAAGAAGCAGAGAAACCTAAGATTAGCATGACTCAATTACTAAAAGACAGATGATCATGTGCTCATGTAGCTACTATGATGACTTGAATTCTATCAGATTAATCTATACTCCTATAAATTTGGATTTTTCTTGTATATTGATATTCATGTTAAAACCCCTTTTTTATGTTTACTTAAAAAGAAAATAAAACTTCGTTTACATTGGTCGTGAAATTGAATTCATCTGCAAACAATCTAGCTAATTTGCATATTATTTTAAACATTCATTTTAATTAATTCCCTATTAGTTTGTTTTTTTCGGTTTTCTTATGGAATGATCAGCTTTCGTCTACAATTATGTGTAATTATATTCATGCAGATATTGTACATGATTTATAATTGTGTAATATTTGTGTAAAAAGATTATAGTAAACACAAACCTATTTCTATATATATTTATGTATGCGTATATATATTTGTTTACAAAAAATTTGCCTACCAAACTCTTCTGTCAGTGGTGGCGCATGAGTAATTTTTTTAAAAACTTTTTAAATCATTAGTATATATTGGGTTCAATAGAATATAATAATAAATCCGAAATCTGCATCAATCAAAATGTCATATTAAGGCGTATTTTACAACCCGACAATGACGTGTAGCTTGCTAGGTTAGTAATAAAGAAACTACATATAAAGATGTGGCAAACGAACATGTCATTAAGCCACACCGATGAAGTCGAAACCTGGCAATGGATTTATTAATCAGACATACCAAACACAAACTGAAGTTTATTCTCGCCAAATATGATGGAATTGTCGAAACGATTGTGAATTTTATTAAGAATTCCATTGCTTGGATGGCATTTAGTTTAGGTCACTTTGTCTTTAGATCCTAAAACTATTGATTAGAATTGAATAAAACTTCGTATGGAACTCCTTTAAATTAAGGAATAATATATATATATACTAATCGGTACGGACCCGACTATGGAAGATCAGATAATAAATAAACGTGGATTCATAAAATCGAAGAATCCAACCTTGATCGCCCTTCGGGGCCTGTGGCGCAGTTGATAGAGACGTTGAATCTCTACGGTTCCAGATGAACATTGTCTGAAGATAGCGGTTTCAATCCCACCCAAAGCGTGCCAGAGGTTAGTTGGCCAAAAATGTGGTGAGACGACAACAACTACGGATGGCACTGATGGCTGAGAATGCAGTTAGGAGATTCAAAGTTCCTATCTGTCGCGGTTACCACCTGACGAAGGCCAGAGGAATAGTTGGCCGAAACGTTGTGAATAAACAATCCAATAAAAGATGAAAAACAACAACTAATAAAGATGAGAATAATAGTCCGAAATAAAAATAAATTAATATATAATGCTCATCTCAAAAATGAATTCCAATTAAGGAATAATATATATGAACTCCTTTAATGTGTCATCAGGGATTTCAATTATACTACTACTTATAATAATAATGATAATGATAATTATTATTATTATTATTATTATTATTATTATTATTAATAATAATAATAATAATAATGACTTTAATTCTCCAAAAATATTGTTTGTAATTGAACTAAGTTTAGATCTTGGGGTGGTAGGTGTGCCATAGGTGTGTCAAAGGTCAAAATTAAAATATTATTACTACTTCAAGTCCAATGCCAATAAATACTTGCGAAACCATTATCTTAAATCATCATTTTCAATCTGTTCATAAGTCTTCATCATTCAATTAACAATCCATTTATCTCATTAACCATTTTACTCTCATGATTTTTGGCCTTGATAAGTTATGATTTATTTGTAAAAAAAAAAGTTTAGAGTATCCAGATGCGTTACCAACTATGACAATTAGTGTCTGAAGAAAACCAAGCCGAAACGCTGTATGACTACCATGATGACTAATACAATCTGGATAAATTCAATGGTTTATTTGTTTGTTTTACCACATATTAACCCGTTTTGGACTGCTGCAGCATATTATCCATTGCAAAGGATTTGATGTAAATGATTAGTGGAACACAAGTTATATGTGGGACTAAATTGTGGCTCCACAAGTTTTAGTGTGTAATTATACACAATAAACCTAATTGGATTTGAACTAGGCAATGCCAGAGTCTGTAACCGTATCCATTATACTGACTCATTCCAATATACTTGTGGAACGCTGGCAATTCAGATATGATAACATAGGAGCAAAAGTGTGTTTGTATCATATATGTTATATAAAAAATAGAAATATTTTTGTCTTATTTTTTAATAAATGTGTATTTATTAATCGATAAATCTTGTGGGTTTGTTGAACTGATAATTATGCGAAGAAAATTGCACTCTGATTGGTTGGTTGTTTTTCAGAACATTATTTTTTTTTTTTAACTCGAAGATTAAAAACAGGAAAAGCAAAAAAATATATATATATTAATTTAACCAGTTACTCTCCAGTCACGCCGGAAAGATTTTAATCTAGGTTTTTAAAAAGAAAAAACAAAAAAACAAAATAGTAGATAAGAAAACACAAAAATGAAAGTTAACTGTGTGTATGTGTGCTCATGTGTACTGAGTAGAACCAACCGCACACGTGTATGCATCATATCTATCTATCTATCTATCTATCTATCTATCTCTCTCTCTCTCTCTCTCTCTATATATATATATATATATATATATATAAATATATATATATATATATATATAAATATATATATATATATATATATATATATATATATATATATATATATATATATATATATATATATATTTAATTCAATTTTCACCCCAAACAAGGCACAGTGCCACTTTGAAGTAGGGGGCTACTATCGGGAATATAAGTTGCAGGAATGTTATGAAGGGAGATGAGTAGCAAGATGTCTGTTCACATTACACTTGAACTTATGCATGTCAGTACAGTTGGGGAAGCAGAATCCCAGAAGGGAGTCCCAAAGTCTAGCAGTGCTTGGGAAGAAACTATTTGAGTAGAAGACTTTCTTACACTTAGGGATCTCTATTGTGTAAGGGTGTGATTTAGCTGCTTGTTGAGTTTGTTGGAAGTATTTATGTCGAGGGGATATAAGTGCTTGTAGTTCGTCAGAGCATTCACCATTAAAATACTTGTAGAACAGTCTTGGCAGCATTGAATGTGACAATCCATTTTTGTCTCATTCCACTATTGATTGCAGATCCTCCGCTAGTGTTTCTGCCATTTCCTCAGGTATGTGGTCATATGTTTTTCCCTCATGCCTGTTATAGAGCGTTATATATATATATATATATATATATATATATATATATATATATATATATATATATATATATATATATATGTGTATATAAATATAAAACTCATTAACTCATTTTTCTAATTAATTAATTCGGCGGCCAAGTCTAAGTATATCTTATTTTTCTTTTATTAATATTATTGGAATTCTTTCCATTTTCCTTGTACCTATTTGTGAATTATTCCACGAATTTCGGCCTTTTGGATTATTTTGGACCATCTTCCAATTACGCAATTCCCTTGGATTTTACTTGTGCGAATGGAAATTTAACTAAGTTTCTTGGATTTGCATTTTTGGATTTTACCGTCATTGGATATTTTACCCTTCACCAGACTATCCATTCACGTGAAATCATTTTTTCTTCACCCTATTCCCTCTGCTTCACTTTTTGTTATCAAGTAAGATCTTTGACATGAGACTACAAGTAAAATCTCATCAAATACTTTTGCAAGCAAAATCCGATCCTGCATTTTGCTAAATCCTACCCTCTGATGAGAAGGAAAGTATTTCTTCAAAACTCTGCGGATTAAGGACTATCCACTTATTTAGTGTTTCCTTTTTAAATTAAATATGTTTTTAACTCTTTTTCAAAGTGTTTTTTAACATGTTTTATTAACTATTTCTCTTATATATATATATATATATATATATATATATATATTTATATGTAATTTCACTTCATGCAGCCATGGAGCATGATTATATAAGAATAAATGACATAAAGTTCTTTCTGATAGCTCAATAGTGCAATACTAGAGGTATAAATATTTTTTTAAAGATTACACGTTAATAGGCATATAAGAATATAACTGTTTATCAAATTATACACATACAATAGAAAAAAGAAACCATGTGAAAAAGATAGAAACGAACTGGCTATCAACTGCTATGAAATTAGAGTGATTACCGCAAGGCAGGTGTGTTCAATCTAGAAATGAAAGTTTCTTGATAAAATAAAAAATAAAAATGAATATCCGCTGTTTTAACTAGAAAGGTATTTTTTCAATGCGCTGATGAAGCCCAATGCTGTGCAAATTATAATTTGATGAACACATATTCTTATATGCAAAGTTGTGAGCAGCAAAAGAAAAACTTTCCGAAAATGAATAAATTCATGTGTATTTATTTCTATTAAATGGTATTTTTAAAGAAAAAAATGTGTGTGTGTATATATATATCTATATATATATATATATATATATATATATATATATATATATATATATATTAATGTACACATGACAAGAAAGTTCTCGCGATTTTAAACTTTTTAATTTAGATGAATATATCTCGGCTCAAATAAAGATTTATTAATCCAAAAAAGCACCATCAAAATCAACACACTTATGCGAAACAAGTTTATTTATGCCATTAACTTAAAAATGTTGCGTTCTGGTGAGAATGAAGTCGCTAAAGGCGTTTTTGATATCGTTTAGATTTTTTAAGCATTTCTCATGCAGAAAGTTATCAAGATGCTTGAAAAAGTGGTGGTCGGAAGGTGAGAGGTCTGGAGAATATGGTGGATGAGGCAGAGTTTCGTAACCCAAGTCGTTCAACTTCTGCAGGGATACTTTAGTAATGTGTAGTTGGGCATTGTTATGGAGGAGAATTGGTCCTTTTCCGTTGACTAATGCTGAGTGTTGTTGTTTCTGATGCATTTCATTCATTTGTTGACAGTACTTTACCGCCATTATAGTTTGGCCTACAATCCAAAAGACTGTAATGGATGAGGCCGATCGCAGACCACCAAGCAGTCAGCATGACCTCCTTTTGATGCATCTCTGGGCGGGAAATGTCGTGGAGCTTCATTGGCATCTAACCACTGAGCTGACTGTAGTCAGTTGGGTTTTTTTTTTTTTACGTACCCATCACCACTTATCAAGGCCAAGAAGCCACTCGAGGATAAGGGTTAAAGAGTATACAGTAGAAATTGGACAATATAGTAACCGTTAGTAATGGAGATTCGATAAATTTGTTAACTTATATGGAACGGCTCATCAAAAACTTGTTTATGTTAGACTTGAAGACAACCATATTGTAGTCCGCTGGAAAGCAGAAAAACGGAAGACAATTCCATAGGCGTGCAGTTCTAAGAAAGAAGCTTTGCTCATGGAATCTACGCTTAGGTTTAGGCACAGATAAAGAGTGGGGGAAACTAGTGATAGTGTTTTCTGCTAGACGAGTGTTTCTAGTGAAAGTTTGGCTAGGGTGACCATAGAATGGAGCTCAGCCGAGCACCTACCATGGAAATAACGATAAAGCAGAAACAAAATCGCAACATCTCTTCTGTGAGAAAGAGGATGCAGGGAAGAGAAAAGGACATCCCCAACAAAGCTACGAAGTCTATTTTGAACTCTATCAAGGCAGGATAAGTCCTTTCTAGCAGTTCCTGCCCAGATGTGGCAACAGTACTCCATCCTTGGAAGTACCTGGCTTTTATATAGATAGAGAATTGCATCAGCAGTGAGATATCTACTGGATCGATAGAAGGATCCCACCATTTTTCCAGCGGCCTTGGCTACGGATTTAATGTATGTGTTCCATTTTAAAATCAGGAGTAAAGGTCAAGCCCAGAAGCTTATCAAAACATGAGGCTTCCCCAAGACGAGAGCCATTCATTTCAATTGATGTCAGATGGGGATCAGAGCATTGATGATGTAAAGATAAAAGCTTGGTTTTAGATGCATTAAAAGTAACAAGCCACCTCTTTCCTCATTGTACCACTTGCTCAAGATCAGAGGAGAGAGAATCAGAAAGAACTTGGTCGTTTACGGTCTTAGATGTGCTACCATAGATAGTAGTGTCATCAGCATAGATGTCTACGAATGATGTAAGGATGTGATTTGGAAGATCATTAATATAGATCAGGAAGAGAGTTGGGCCCAGGATGGACCCCTGAGGGACTCCAGCATTAATACTGAGAGCTTCTGATTTCTGCCTATCAACCACTACTCTTTTGAACCTATCAGAGAGAAATGATTTAATAATTGAGAAGACATTTCCAGCTATAGCGTAGCTGGAGATCTTGTTGTAAAGAACACACTTTTCATCACAACAAACGGGTTGTTGTTGTATAAAAGAAAGGAAGATGACACATGATTGTTGTTCAATTCGTGAGGCACCCATTTATCAAGCTTTTTTGTATTTCCAATCTCTCTCAAGTGATTGGAAATCATTGTATACATTATGCCTAATTCAGAAGCAAGTTCTCAAACAGTTGGGCATGAATTGGCTTTGACTAAGGCACTTAATTGATTGTTGTCAACATCCCATGACCGACCACTATACTCATCATCTCCTAGACTCTCTACGCCACCAAAAAATTTCTTAAACCATTATTGTGCTATGCGTTCAGTAGTGATTCCTGGACCAAATGCTTCGTAGATATCATGAGCTCTTTTAGTAGCTTTTCGGCTTAACTTGAATTGAAATAAGAAAATTGTGCGAATTTGTTTTTGTTTTTTTTCTATTTCATATTCAACCTTCTGAAAAATTGTTTTATAACGATTGTAATTTAAATAATTAGGAAAAAAAGATCTTTAACGTGATATTTAAAGTAAAGGTGTCATAACAAAAACTTATTTGAAAATAAATCATTTGAAATCAAAATTTTTAATTTCGCAAGAACTTTCTGGTGAACCTAATATATTCACAGATATGTATATGCATATATATACACAGATATGTATATGCATATATATACACAGATATGTATATATATATATATATATATATATATATATATATATGAGCAAACAGTTAATAAAATATGTTAAAAAACACTTTGAAATGAGTTAAAAACATATTTAATCTGAAAAGGAAACACTAGATAAATGGATAGTCCTTAATCCGCTGAGTTTCGAAGAAATACCCTCCTTCTCATCAGAGGGTAGGAATTAACAAAATGCAGGATCGGATTTTGCATGCAGAAGTATTTGATGAAACAACAAGTAAGTCAAAGATCTTACTTGAAAACAAAATAAGTTAAGCAGAGGGAATATGGTAAAGAAAAAGGTGATTACACATGAATGGATAGTCTGGTGGAAGATAAAAAATCCAGTGACGGTAAAATCTAAATGTAAAACTTCAAGAAAGTTAAAAGAATTTCCATTTGTACAAGAAAAATCCAAAGACATCCCGTGATTGGAAGAAGATGGTCAATAATAATCCAAAGGCAGAAATCCATGGAATAATTCACAAACATGTGTACAAGGAAAAAAAATAATATTATTAAAAGAAAAATAAGATGTGCTTTTCACTCTACTTCCGAGACATAACTATAAATAAAAAAAAAAAAAAAAAAATATATATATATATATATATATATATATATATATACGGTGCAATCACATTGATACACTGGTTCCCACCAGATCACCGAAATTAAGAAACGTTGAGCCTGGCCAGTACATCATATATATATACACATATATATATATATATATATATATATATATATATATATATATATATATATATATATATATAAATTGTTAAAGGGAAGCTACTCGTCGATGCCAGTTTTTATTACCCAAAAAGCACAAATAATTGTTTGCGTTTTATGCTCATACATTTATTTCATATTGTAATCATAATTCTAGAAAAAATTTTATTTTATGTCATAAAAATAAAATTTTAATTTTACTTTAATAATATATCAATTTTTATTCTATTTCAAAAATATATGAATTTAATTTTACTTCGAAAATATGAAGACTATTAACCTAAAAATTATCACCGGAAAAACAAATAAAAAGTGTGACAAAATTAATCTCAAATTTAATTAAATTTATAAACTATCCTGGTTAGTTAAAAATGCTCTATCTATATATCCCTTTATTTCTGTTTGTGTGGTGAGGATTGTCGTAAATTTATTATGTAATTTCTGTATTTGTCAACTGGTTTTTACAATTTATTAAGTGTGCCTGTCTTCTGTGGTTACATCCTTTTAATACTTCGCTCCTTTTGTTTAAACAATTTTTACAAGGATCGTTAATAGCTCTTATTATATAATATTTCTTCACATTGCACATAGTCCATTGTTATGAGGCTGGAAAGTACTATTCCCTTCCATTCATGGCAAAAGGTGTTTTCTCGTCCTTTAATTGCCACACTCAGGCCACTAAGACTATTTTAATTCTTATCTCTTTAAAGGAAATTCTGTTTGCATATAGTCTCTGCTTGAACGTGTCCTAAGTTATGACTATGAATGTTTCTGGAATGTCACTGAATTCACTTGTGATCCTCGCCTCATATACAAGGGATTTCACCTTGCCATAACCCTCTAGTGGGCAATCATCCTTATACTTGCAAGAGCAAACTGCATTTTCTCTTATTTTTGGCTCATTTGAGATAATGGTCCTTGTGGATGGGGTATTGGAGTAGCTAATTTTGATTGTATTTCTATTAAATAATTTGTGCAGTTTGTGCTATGTTTTGGTGTTGAGGGAAAGAACTGAAAAGATTGTTGGAAATTACATCGACCAAAACGTTGTGAAAATAACACTCAAGATGAGAACAGTAGTCTGAATAATTTAAATAATACGAATAATCAATCCTCATTTCAAAAATTTGCAAAACATTCCAATTTGTTTTTCATGCATGCAGTGGCTGTTTTAACAGCATCGGCGACTACGGCTCTCGAAATTGTAGAGCCATGATAATCTCGGGAAGACAAGTAAAAACGGTAGTTTCCTATTGCTTTCCATCTTGATTCGAGGGTGACCCCCCCCCCGAGTTAAATGCACCCCCAAATAAAAACCTAGAAATTTCTACGATTCGGTGCAGTACATACAGCACTTAGTCTTCCCAAATGATTACCCTCTGGTATTGGCCAGGCTTATTGTTGCTTAACTTCGGTGATATAATGAGAACTGGTGTGTCAACATGATTGTGCTGGACCATTTGTTTTAAAGTGAATCAAAAATGTTTGATTTAAATTTTATAACTAAAACAAAACACACAATATTAAGTTACATTAAAAACTAAACAAAACTAATCCCCGCTTCTACTTTAAAACAAATAAATTATCGTTCAATGTTGAAGATTTTTCCAGTTTTTAATCCCAAATTTATTTATTCACTTTGTTTTTGTATTCTCATAAGTTTGGAATTAAGTTTTAAATGACAATAAAAATTCTATCTATATATAAAAGTGAAAATGTCTCAGTGTGTATGTGTGTGTGTCTGTTTACATCTCCCTTCCAAATAACTCAATTTTCGGTCTAGAGACTCGAGATTTGACATAAGAAGTATTGAGATTGGGGGAAAATCTTTTTAATCAGTTTTCGGCCAGAAATTTGGCTGTCAAGGGGTCAAAGTTCAACGATTTGACCTTTCAGAACTCTACCAGACTCAAATTTTGAGTCTAAATACTTGAAATTATTAATGTAGATTACTTGGACACGGATCAAACTTTGTAATTTGATTTGAGCCCAAAATAATAAATGTTAAGGGGTCAAAATTGGAGTCAAAGTTTTAAAAAATAGACATCTGCGGTCTCTACCAAATTACTCAGCCAACTTCTAGTCTAAACATTTGAAATTTTACATAAAGGGTACTCAGAGATAGGGCAAGCTTTTCAATCGGTTTGAATCGAAATTTTGAGCTCCCAAGAGGTCAAAGTTCAAAAGATTTTACCTTTGCGGTGTCTAGCAAACTACTCAGCAAATTTTGGGTCTAAACATTTTAAATTTATACATAATGGATATGAAGCCATGCGACAAGCATTTTAATCAGTTTTGGGGGCGAAAATTTAGCTGCCAAAAGGTCAAAGTTGAAAGAGTGACCTTTGCAGATTCTACCAAATTCTTCCGCCAATTTTGTGTTTAAAGACTTGAATTTTAGATGTAGGTAACTTGGACATGGGTAAAACTTTGTATTTTGATTTTAGACCAAAACAATAAATGTTATGGGGTTAAAATTGGGGTCAAAGTTAAAAAAAATTCATCTCTGTGGTCTCTCTGAAATTACTCTTAGAAATTTTGGTCTAAAGATTTGAAATCTTACATAAAGTGTATTCACACGTAGGGCAAGTTATGAACAGTACATAGGGCCCGAGCAAAGCCGGGCAGAATTGCTAGTATATAATATTTATGAAAATACAAAAAAGAACTTTATTGATAATTTATTGGTGTAGCCTGTGTAGCAGTGATAATAGGTTGTGAGTTCAAATCAGGCTCGAGATGATATGCCTCATATTTTTCATGGAGTTTTGAGGTGTTGAGATCTGCAAAAGGATCAACACATCTAAACTGATATGTATTAATATATATATATATTTCACAATTAAAAATATAAAAGATATTTGTATATATTCAGTAATACTTATTATTTATTACTATCTTGCAAAAGCAAGATGTGCAGTAACGATATATATATATATATATATATATATATATATATATATATATATATATATATATATATATATATAAAGAACAATAGGAATAAAATGAAGTCACAAAAACTATATATTGGTAAATATAGATTAGTTCATTCGTTCAAAACAGGTACCAGGTCTCCCCTCCAAGACAAGATGATTCCAGATGGACCAACATCCAAGATTCAGAAGGTATGTTGAAAAATAAACGTACCACACACACACGTATACAACGGCATATGAACATATCATTTAATAGACAGAACAACTCGACGATCACACACGACATTAACTCTGACTAGACAATCACACACGATCCCCTTTATAATTCGTCACCCTTATTAGAGATAACAATACAACACTATAGTCGGGTAGTCTATCATCGTCATTTGTCTCTGTGTTGCTAGTGTTAGAATGGCCTGTTCAGTTGTTCACTTTCTTCTGACGAGATACTGGTGGTATTGAATGATATACAAGCTCTTGAAAAAGGATGCAAATTCTGTACATAATGAGGGATCCGATCAACTATCACCGTGTGTTGATTCCAGTCACCTGGCCTCTTTTGGACTTGCTTGTACATTGTATGTGAACAGTATAGGTGTATATTAGGTGTGGTGTGTATTGCACGACCCTGTGGGCATTGTCTTTTGACGTAACGTTATACCAGCAAATCGCCTCTGTTATAAAACATTATTTCCTCACTACAATCGTTTTCACATTTCTGTGGCTTCTCTCAACCCTAACCGTTTTGTCCTGGTCCATATACTCAACGTAATCAGAGCCGTACATTCCAGGTACTGCCAAAAGTGTTAACCATTGGGATTCTTCATAATTGTTTCAATTTTTATATGTAAAAATATAAGTGTCAACTTTGGTATAACCTATTTGCTTTAAAGTTTATACGTGGATTTTAGTCGCATCGGGAGGTCGTTAATAAATTCTAAACACTTTAAGCAATAAATGTTGTTCTTAAAACATCCACTAACTGCAAGGGTACCAGCGAAACGGGTACCTGAGCGTACAGCAAAGCGTAGGTGTCTTTGCTAGTATTACAATAAAGAAAAGAGTTTATCAAGCAAATATTTTCCTGTTTGCCGATGGATCTGTGTAGCTGCAGCATACATGAAACATCACACCAACACAACTAGCTGGGATGACTCTCCCCTCGGGAGTATGTTGGTGGACACCTGAACAGGATACATCAGGACAATCCCATACAAGGCAATTGGTATGTGAACGGAAGTGAGTTTACAATTTGGGTTGACACAAGCTCACTTGCCATTCGTGTCATGCTAGAGGCTGACAGCTCAATTATTAACACATTAACTGGACGCAGTGTTAAAGGGAATTAATCTGGTGCTTCAGTGGCAAGCGAAGGTACTACATATCAGGATAGATTCAGCTTGCGTTTAAAATGGAAATCGTAACTAACCGGCAAGGAAGCCAGCAAAATGTTGCTATGAAGATGGCTCATGGACATGGTTAAAGAATATGAGTTAATAGTATATGTAGCGCTAAACAACCGATGAGAGTACAACAGCGGTGGCTCAACAAAGTATAAACTAGCGTCAGACAAAATGGAGGTGGGGTGTAAGGTTTGTTTGGGTGGAGTCTCTCTTTAAAAAATCTACCAAACATCAGGTAATTATCTAATCAATATGAAATTTTCACCGATTATTAATTGAAGAATGAACTTTATAAAGGTGTAATTTTCTTTTCATGATCGATATATATATATATATATATATATATATATATATATATATATATATATATATATATGCCAACTTTGGCCAATATTTTTGTGGGCTTTTTAGAACAGATGTTGTTTGACAAGTGCCCTAGACCAGCATTTTACATGCGTTATGTTGACGACACTTTTTCTTGTTTCGCTACGCATGATGAAGCTGTGTCCTTTTTCCACTTATTAAATAATTTACACTCTTCTCTCAAATTTACGATGGAGGTGGAAAAAGATAACTCCCTTCCTTTCGTTGATGTGTTAGTTTCTAAACGTGGGCTTTCCTTTATGACATCTATTTATAGAAAACCCACTTTCACTGGTCTTTATCTCAGTTGGGATTCCTTTGCACCCACAACCAGGAAACTTACTCTTATTAGAAACCTAACCCATCGGGCACTTGTTATTTGTTCCCCACCTTTTATTGATGTGGAAATTGAAAACATTAAAAGGATTTTTATTATGAATGGATACCCACCTCCATTAGTTAACTTAGTTATTAATAAGAAAATTCAATCCTTTTCTGAGCTACCAAAATACGGTCCATGTAGATTTCCGGTATACCTTAAGTTACCCTGGATTGGACCTGAAGGCCAACTTATTGGCGATAAGATTTCCTCTCTAGTGTCTTCTAATTTTGGTGCTCTATCGCTCCGTATTGCTTTTTCCACAAAAAACCGCCTTTCCCTCATTTCGTAAGGATGTCTTGCCTATCTCTCAAACAAGTAATATTATTTATAAATTTCAATGTCGGTGTGGTGCCGTCTATATAGGCAAGACGACCCAGCGTCTTCAGGTCAGAATCGCCCAACATGTTCCCCGTTTCATCCGAGATCATCAACCTACCACCAGAAAATCTCAACTGATAGAATCGTCCATCGGCCAACACTTGGTCAATAAAAAGGAGTGCGGTCTTGTTTTCTCTCCGGAGTGTTTTTCTATTTTGTACCGAGGACGCACAAAGTTCCACCTGTCTGTCCTCGAAGCACTTGCCATCATTGCCAGCCCCCCCCCCTACTTTGTGCAAGCAGAGAAACCTCCGGCTTCAATTAGAATTATTTGGGTAGTTAGTTTGTTTTTTTTTTTTTGTTTTTTTTAAACCTCCTCTCCGCTCTTACTCCATACCACTACCAAATGTTCTAAAAAAAATAATAATTTTCAGACTTATGACCCTTGAAAATGTTAGTCTGAACGAAAAGCGCTTCGGGTGTATTTTAACGATCTTGTTTTTAATCGACTTATTTATTTTATTTAATTGTACATGTGTTACATATAACTTGCCCCATTTTTTTTCCTCTTCCTCACCCCGTTTTCCATCTTATTTTAGTTGATTGAATTTACGCGATGGTTCACTTCTTTATAATTATTCTAAAATTTTGCCAATCGAATAAAGATATATATATATATATATATATATATATATATATATATATATATATATATATATATATATATATATACACTTATCTTGTGCTTCCTTTTTAAAATTAAATATGTTTTTAACTCTTTTTCAAGATGTTTTTTAACATGTTTTATTAATCATTTGTTCATATTATAAGCTCTATTTCCTTTTTGGTTTTATTGAGCTTTTACATCTGGTTGAGATTACTTTACTTGTAAATATTAACTCTTTAATATTTATAATATATTTTAAGTTTACCATTTTGATTACCTTGGTAAACTTATTGTAATTTTTATTTCTTATATATATATATATATATATATATATATGTGTGTGTGTGTGTGTGTGTGTGTGAAAATATTCTTTATTCACTTATATTTCCTTTTTATACATACTAATCCTTATTTAATAAAGCTCAATGTAATTACAGAGCATATAATGAATGACTGACAAAAGTATATATTCCAAATTTCATGATCTTTTCTTTTGCTTGTTTTTTTTTGCAAGTACTTTCAACTGAGTTTCATCAGTTTTCTTCAGACAGTTTTGTATTACTGTTTAAAATCTGGATGCTTTTATATGCTTCGGGTAAAATTACATCTAAATTTCTTGAACTAGTGAAGCGTCTCGTGTGCAATAAAAAAAACGTTTTTAATGTTTTAGAAACGTGGTTAAAATAAATATACAAGAATTTAAAGGTGTGAGTTACAAAATGATATAGAATTTAAAGTTTTTTATTTTATTTTAATTTATAACTTTACATTACAACATATATATAGATATACACATGTAACTATATGTGCATCTACACATACACACACACACACACACACACACACACACACACACATATATATAGGGTGGTTACGTAACCAGGCAGTTTTAAATGTTGTTACTGTTTTCAACATTTACATTGTTAATTATATATATATATATATATATATATATATATATATATATATATATATACAGGGTGACCAAAAAAAAACGGGCCCCAACTCTAATTAGGTCCCGTTTCTTAGTGTTTTGTCCGAATGAAATGAAACTTTGGTCATAACTAGTTTATTATATTCAAAACATCACATCAAAACACTAAGGTCTTTGGCCTTTTTTCTCCGTTCTACAGATGGCCTCCATTTAGCTTTTGTTTGTTTTTTGGGTCACTCTGCATATATATATATATATATATATATATATATATATACTAGCAGGATGACCCGTCGTTGCCCAGGATTGAATGATGATTAACGAATGTTTCACACTCTTATATATTACTGGCATCGAAATCGATAAAATAGCACCTTTTTCAATCAAATCGATTGATTGTCTGTTCTAATTGGGGGCCTATTATGATGCACTTGGAGGAAGCTTCACATGCCTCTTGCCATGATTAAGTTCACAAGATATTGTAGTCTATATCGTACTGAGAACCCACTGTTGATTTTATGAAATTATTTTTTATCTTTAATGGCTTGTGTTAGTTTAAGATGCAAAAGTCAAGTATAATGCTTCAATTGTGCTCTATACGGAAATAATCATTTCGAATGCACCATTGTTATATAAAAGAAACTACTGTTTATTTCATATGCCTGACATTACTGTTTATGCGGTAATAACGAATTTTTTTTTTTTTTTTTACACAGTGATCACCACTTATCAAGGCCCGGAAGCCACTCAGGCATAAGGGTTATTGCAAGTACATTATGTTAGTGAGGAGATTTGCTGAAGTGTTTACTTAAGGGGCGGTTCATTAGGAATTTGTTAACGTTGGACTTGAAGACATCCAAGTTGTAGTCCGGAGGGAAGCAGGCAGACGGAACAGAGTTCCACAGGCGTGCAGTTCTAAGAAAGAAGCTTTGTTCATGGAATCCGCGCTTTGATTTAGGCACAGATACAGAGTGGGGGAAATTTTTCACAGTGGATTCAGCTAGACGGGTGTTTTTTGTGAAAGATTGGCGAGGGGGGGGGGACCAGAGATTGGAGTTCAGACGAGCATCTGCCATATAAATAACGATAAAACAAGGACAGGCTCGCAACGTCTCTTCTGTGGGAGAGAGGTTGCAGGGTAGAGAAAAGGGCATCCCCCACTAAGCCACGAAATCTATTTTGTACTCTGTCAAGGCAGGATAGGCTGTTTTTAGCAGCGCCTGCCCAGATATGGCAACAGTATTCCATCCTTGGACGTACTTGGCTTTTATATAGATAGAATTTAAGTTTAAAATGAAAACATCTAGTATCATTGTAAAATTTTGCTTTAAACAGAAACATTCATTTCGAATGCACCCCCCCCGTCATATCAAAGAACCTACTGTTGATTTTATATTCTGGGCCTTTCGGCTTGTCTAGTAAGTGGTAATAACACTTCTCAAATGCATTTGCGATGTTAGGCTACATAAGATGTTACCTTTGGTCAAAATTGCTTGTCCCTTCTTTCATTGGATTATTTCGATTATCGGAGGCAATTCGACACAAAACCTGTCTAAGAACACTACCAAGCACATAAGGTATTTTCATGTGAAATTTCATAAAAATTGACCGAGCCGTTTTCGAGTCCATAGGAAACGAACTCACAGACACAGATGAATTTCCTTTTATAATATATATATATATATATATATATATATATATATATATATATATATATATATATATTACATAGTCGCTACACTGAACATGCTAATGTTTCGAACAATTGGTTGGCAAAAACCAAAAGTTCTCGTCATAATAAAGCTTGTGTCACTGAAGGCGTCTGGTTCTTAAATCGAAGAAATGAAATATATTTTTTTTATAAAAATTAAATGTTAAATTTAAAAGGAAAGGTGGTAGTTGAGGTGAAATTTTAGACTCCGAACATAGAAAGCGATAGAAGAAAAGAAGACGTCAAGACTTAACAGGATAAAAAGAAGAATAAAAAGGAAAAGAAAAAAAAAGAAAAGGACAGAGAAACAGAAGAAGGAAAAAAAAGCGTGATTATGTTGTTATAAAAAATGTGAGGGGGCGGTGAACATATTTGAAATCATCTATGAATAAGGTGTTGAGAAGGAAACTGTCAAAAACATGAGTTTTATCTACCTTAGACGAAACATTAAGAAGGAAAGGGAAAAGAAAGAAAGAAAGAAATAAGGAGGTCGGCTCAAACGTGGGGTGGATAAAAACACATTAGCAAATAGGGTTTCCAGTCAGGCATACACATAGATACGTATATGCATATTAGTAACTTAGTCGAACGTACACATGCATGTGTGTGTGTGTGTGTGCGTGTGTGTGTGTGTGTGTAAAAATGAGAGTGTATCTAATTTAATAAATAAAACCTGAAAAAAAATTATGCAGGGATAATTAGGTTATATTTTCTTAATCATAAGTCATATTTACCAGGATGGAATTTAAAATTTAAAATTAAAATTTCTTGTAATGAAAATTAAAGATCCAAAATAAATAAATAATTTTTTTTAATTAAAATAAATAAATAAATATGAACATATAAATAATATATAATAAAAAATATATAAAAGGATTATATAATAATAATAATAAGAAGAAGAAGAAGAAGAAGAAGAAGAAGAAAATGAATAAGAAAGAAAATGATTGTAAGATTTAGAAAAATAACCTAAATGGTTCAGAAAATATAATACATTATAAAAAGATGAAGTATAAACATGAATATAAATAAAAAAGAAAATAAGGAAAGTATAAGTAAAAATATACATAATAATATTAATACTATAAAGAAAATAATAAAGTAAGAAGTTATAGGAGAATAAATAAATAGAGCCATAGTAATAGGTAATAAAAATAAATATAAAATAAATATAAAATATAAATAATATTTAGGAAGTAATAAAAATATGTTAAATACTAAGTAGAAAATAAACTAGATTATACAGATAAAAATAAATATAAGAATAATAATTAATGATTAGAATAATATCATAGGAGATAAAAATTAAAATACAGTAATAATTATAGAAGTGAAATATACGTTAAGAGATATGAAATAAGTAAGAGTTAAAACATAATGCAATCATAGATGTAAATTATAAAAATATAGATTAAGAAATTTAAAAAATTAAAATATTAAAAAATAAGAAAATTAAAAAAATTAAAAATTACTAGTAAGATAGTTAAAAAATTTAGTTAAAATACTAAATCGTGGTAAAAAATATGGTAGGGAATGATGGTGGAGTCATTGACAATTAAGAGTAATAAATCTAAGAGGGGGTTATCTACTTGGGGTTATGAAAGTTAAAAAAAAAACGGTAAATTAAGGAAGGCAAAAAGGTAAGTGATAGAAGAAGATATAAAAGATACTAAACGAAGTTTAAAATATGTCATTATATTATAAGGTGATAAGAGGAAAGGCAAGGTATGCAACAAAATTCATATTGCAAAATGACAAGTAATCGACACACAATTCCGCGTGTAATATAGTTCAAAATAGTGCAAGAATGAAAGATAAAGATAAAGATAGCACAAAGTTACGAAAGGAAATCAAAGTGGCTAAGAAGGTGGAATTTATAGTGTTCACGGTTGATAGAAGTTTCATTTTCTTATTTAGGAACTTATCTCTTTCCTTGAATCTGGAAATAGGCAGTTTTTCGCTCAAGCAAGGGTAGCAAGGGTAGCAAGGTGAGTTAAGAGATTTGCATGTTCTTGTTTTCCTAAGAATGTCTCACTTAACAACTGATGTAAGATCTGCTCTTTTAAATTCTCACATTATGTGGCGAATGATGTTCTGTTCTTGTATTTTGAATTATTAAACGAACATTTATGACTGGAGAACCTCTCTTTGAAGGTGTTACCAGCCATTCCAATATAGTACTTACTTACATTGGGATTTTCTTCAGTAGTGATAGTTGCTTTGTATACCACAGATTTGATTAAGCAATTGCGTTTAAGTGGACATTCAGGCTTGTTTAAACAATTACAAGTTTTAGTATTATTGAGTTCAGATATATTTGGCTCTTGGTTGCTATTTGATATTTTACTATTGTGTTTTTTGATATTTTTTTCAATGTAATCGTTACAACTATAACTTAGTTTGAGATTGTTTTTATTAAAAATCTTACGGAGGATGTTTAGTGGTAGAAAATGTACTTTGATAAGATTAAGAAATTTTTTTCCTATGTTTGTTTTAACCGTGAAGTTATAGGGATGGGTAAACCAAATGATTTTCCTTTTCCTGTGGTTAGAGTTATTTTTATTTGATAATGTTCCGGTATACTCTATCTGAATGGTATTATATCCACTATCTTTAAGGGTTTTATTATAAAAATTTTTTATGGGCATTGAAGATTCCTTTGTTCGATGAGTTGTCACTAATTCTTTTACTAATAGATTTTGGGATATGTTTAATCACGGATTTCGCGTGGTTGGACATGGGGTGAACGTATAAAGGATTTGCTTTGTCTTTTTTATATGGTTTATAACATTAAGGAAATGCACCAATTTCAAATTAGAGTTAATTTCAACTTCAAGATTAATTCTTTTAAATTCTCTAAGGATGTTTTTTTTTAAATCTTCACATTTTGGGCCGTTAAAGCTTTTTTCCTGTTATAAGGCCATCATCTCTGTAAAGGCCTGTAGTGTTCACTTCAATATAATATTATATAAGATATACAGGCCCACTAGATCAATCATTTTTGCCAAGTCTAAGGTACCTATGGACACATCAAAGACCTTTTTGGTTCATTGTTCATTTTTACTAAGATCGTATTTCTATATCTCTTAATAATATCAATTTCGGTCTTCATAATGTCGGAGAAAATTGAAGCAAACTCTATCGCCTCTTGAAAAAGATGGATTATAATTGAGGGGGAGTAATTTTTTATGTCAAAGTGGATAAAAGGAACGGTTATACTTGTTTTTAGTAGTAGAAAACCAACTAATTGCCCCAGCAGTGTTTACCCATAGATTTAATTGATACACAGATTTAATTTAATAATTGATTCTTTCAAGTATCCTTTAGCTAATTTTTCCTATTTCAGTTGGGTTGATGAGTCTAGTTGTTGGTTTATTAATGAAGTTTGGTTTATGATCTTTGGTTTATGATCTTTAAGGAGGATATAAGCTTCAGTGTATTTTGCCATTGTGTGATCAGTTAGCAACTGGTAGTTTCATTTATTTTAACAACTATTGATACATAAAGTAATAATTGGAAAAAATAATTTATATATGTATATCTGTGTGTGTTGTGTATAAACTATATATATATATATAATTTTTTTTACAATCATTACTTTAAGTATTAATAGTTGTTAAAATAAGAGAAACTCGAAGTTGCTAATTGACAACACAGAATGTCAAAGTACATAGTTATCAGCACATGTCTCGAAACAAAATGATCTTCTTAGAGAGCTTTTAAGATTAAATATAATGTCATTACAGCATAGCCTCTTGTTTAAATAATAGAGAAAATTATTTACCGCATTAGTTTGTAATGTTGAATGGCGTTATCTTTTAATGGATGTTCATATATTACAAAGCTCTCTCTCTTTCTCTCTTTCTCTCTCTCTCTTTCTCTCTCTTTCTCTCTCTCTCTCTCTCTCTCTCTCTCTCTCTCTCTCTCTCTCTGTATGTATGTATTTGTGTATGTAATAAAATAAGATTCATTATTTATTATACAAAATAAGACATTAAAACCACATAATAAAAATAAATACTTCTCAAATCCAAAACACATTAGGAAGAACGATGCTTCATGAGAGACTGTATAATAAAACTAATTGTTACATAAGTTTCGCATCAGAAGGAAAATACTGATCAAACATCTTTTATACAAGAGTCACAAGAACCAACTATTCAGGTTCAGGAATGAGCAGTGTGTATTATTGCTCCCTGAACCATTTTTATTCATATTGTTCTATTTGTAAAAAAATTCAATTTATAAATAACAAAACGTATTGTTTACGGATATCTGGCACAAAGCTCAACACCACAGAATTATTTTAAAAAAACCCTTAATACAAAATTAATTCTACATTAGGGTTTTTTACATTTTTAGAGTGTCAAATCTAATATTTCCTACACTATCAGCCAAACTGCACCCTTTGTCCCATCGATGCAATGTTGTGTACCTCGACGTACGCACCCCCAACTAATCTGACAAGCAGCAAAATCCCATTCCTTCACTGTTGAGAGCCCTAGCTGCGGGAAAGCCTTCTACTCTAATTGTACTTGAAAACTATCTCGTTGTAGTCAACTGGAAAACAACCTTAGTTTAGTTTTGGTACACAAAATTATTTACAGTGGTTGTAACTAGACGAGTTTTGTTATAAATATGTAGAGAAAGAATAGCTTTCTCTTATTTTTTTGCGATTCTGCTGTTGTTATTTAGAATTATATATATATATATATATATATATATATATATATATATATATATATATATAAAGGTATTATAAAAAGGCTGACTGGGAAGCCATCAGGAATATCATCAGAGATGCCCATGGGGAAATATTGCAAATAAGACCACTGAATGGTTCAAAACGGCAATTGAAGCACATGTTCCCACACGGAAATTCTATAGCAAGCCTCACTCTCCCCAATGGTTTACTTCTACTTGTGCAGGTCAAAGGTATCATGCATACCGCAGATTTAACCGACATAAGTCCAGTTCAAACAGCCAAAAGTTTAAAGAAGTTAGAAGTAATTGTAAGAAAGAAATAGCGACAGCTAAGAGATAATATACTGAAGCCACCAGTAAATGCATCGAAGCACAAAATTTAGAAATCTGTGATTTTTAGAAAATCCACAACAGTGTAGTAAACAATAGGCAATCAACAATTCTCCCACTATCAAACAACCATGAGGTTTCCTGCACGGCAACCGAGAAGGCTAACATACTTGCCAGTCGGTTTGCCTCAAACTCCACATTGGACCCGACTCCCTCCCTGACTTTCCTTTACAAACATACACCACACTAGATGATCTGAAAATCATTCCTTCTCAGGTGCATAATATAAAAAACCTAGACACCTTGAAAGCATGTGGGCCTGATCTCATCCTGGCTTAAAAAAATGCTCTGCTCCAAATTTTACAACAAATGCCTTAACAAATCTTGCTTTCCTGACTGCAGGAAAACTGTTTCTGTGGTACCAGTTTTCTAGAATTCTAGCAAAAGAACCGACCCATTAAATCATCGACCCATTGCCTCTTCCTGCTTATCGCAAAAACATTTGAAACCGCAATTAATTAAGCTCTAGCTATCACCTTACAGCTGCTAAACTTCTGACCGACCAACAATACAGATTTAGGCAAGCCCGTTCCACAGCAGATATCCTAACTGTAATCTCTGACCGTATATACCATTCACTGGACAAAGCAGGGGAGGGTAGAGCAGTAGCCCTAGATATGCCTAAGGCTTTTGACAGAGTATGGCACGATTGTCTTCTCAGGAAAATCGGATCATATGGTATCACTGGAGGAATACATAACATAATTAAATCCTTCTTAAGAGAAGAATCCAGGTTATCCTCGACGGTCGTACATCTAAACAATGATATAAATGTGGGAGTACCTCAGGTCTATCCTTGGACTTTTATTATTTCTAATATTCATAAATGACCTCTCTGATAAAATTGTCTCCGAGATGGGTATATTTGTGACGACACCACGCTCTATAACAGGCATGACAGGAAAACAAGTGAACACATATCCAAGGTAATGGCAGAAACACTAGAGGATGACCTCCAATCTGTAGTGAAATGGGGACAAAAATGGATGGTCACATTCAATGCTGCCAAGACTAAGCTTGTTTCCTTCAATAATTTCAAGAAAGCTATCCTACCACCAATAGTAATGGCCAAGAACACATTATTTGAAAGTACTTCATTCAAACTCCTTGGCCTAACATTTACAGTGAACATGAGTTGGAACAGATATATTGAGAGCATTTCTAAGGCCTCTGTGAAAAGGTGGGCTCTCTCTACCGTGCTACAAAGCTACTTACACCTGAAAGTATCCTGTACCTCTATAAGGCCACCATTCGCCCATGTAGGGAGTATTGTTGTCACATTTGGGCTGGTGCATCTGTTACTAGTCTCTTACTCCTAAATAGGGTTCAAAAGAGAGTTGCCAACCTGATAGGTCCTAAACTGTCATCTAAACTGCAGCCTCTGTCCCATCGACGAAATGTTGCATACCTCTGCTTGTTCTACAAGTATTTTAATGGTGACGAACTACAAGCACTTGTAGCCCCTCGATGTAAATACCTCTGACAAACCTGACAAACAGCTAAATTCCACCCCTTCACAGTTGAGATCCCTTGGTGTAAGAAAGCCTTCTACTCCAATATTTCTTTCCCAGAACTGCTAGACTTTGTAACTCTCTTCCAGGATTCTGCTTTCCCAACTGTACTGACATGCAGAAGTTCAAGTGTAATGTGAACAAACATCTTGCTACTCATCTTCCTTCATAATATCCCTGCAACTTATGTCCCCGACAGTAGCCCCCTGCTTCAAAGTTGCAGTATGCCTTGTTTGAGATGAAAATTGAATTTAAAAAAAAAAAAAAAGGAGATATATAAATCTCGCTTATCTCAGCATTGTTTCCAGTCATTCTGGACTTCTCCTTGCCACTGGTCATAAGCAGCAGTGCCGATTCAGGAGAGATGTGGTTGGGGATTGCGCAACTCTTGCCTTACAATTTAACACACAGCTACCCTTACAGGGGTATCCATTGCCTTTTGAGACTGAACAGAGGCTTCCATTATATATATATATATATATATATATATATATATATGCACACATTGTGACTTTGTGGCAACCCGACAAGCAGCAAAATCTAACACCTTCAATATAAAGGGCCCAAAAATGCCATAAAAATTTTTAACTTTAAACGTTTCTTACTTGAACTGCTAGCCTTTGAAATCTCCTTCTTATTTCCCGTTTCACTGACATCTGAATGTAATGTGAACAAACATCTTACTACAATGACAGTTTGTTTGGAGTGAATAAAACTTATATATATATATATATATATATATATATATATATATATATATATATATATATATATATATATATATTGGCAGTAAGTCATTATCCAAGCTTGTTTGGTTGAAAACTACAGTTCTTTTATTTTATTGTTTTCTCAATTTCTCGAACTATTTTTTAGGTATTGGATAGAGTGTGGGAGTTATTTCTCTTGTAGTCATCCAAGGGTGTAATTTGGTCCTTTTCTATCGCTTTTGATCTAGTTGATAACAAAATTAATTCTAAATAAAAACAACTACAGCATAATCAAGAAAATCAAAAGTGCCAAAGAAGCACCGAATTACACCCTCGGATAACCACAACAGAAATTATCCCCTCCCTCCACACACGTAAATATTATAGGTTTCAACCAAATATACCTACATAGTATTATTTTAGTTTTAGCAAGAATCACGGTATTGTCTGGGATTGACTGAGAAAGTCTATGTTTATGTATTAAGCCTGTTTTACTTTTATTTTTTGGAATCTTTTTGAGATGAGGCTTCATAATTTGTGTATTCATTTTCTTGCACATTATTATCCTCATCCTCATCCTTGTTATAATTCACAGATCTTTATTCCATCTTCCCTCAGCGATTACCATGTCTCTTTAGTTTCTAGATTTTCTCTTGTTAGTCCAGTCGATGCTTCCTTGAATCGCTTTGTTGTTGTTTCATCATGTTTCGGCCAACTAATCCGCTGACCTTCTTCAGGTGGTTAACCGCGATGGAATAGGAATTCTGGATCTTTTACTTGTATCTCCAGTAATTATTGCCTTCCATAGGTGTTGTTGTTTCACCACGTTTTGGCCAACTAATCTTTTGGCCTGCTTTGGTTTGGACTGAAGCACAAATCCTTGAATTATCACAGATTAAAACAAATTACTCATGATGCATAGGAAGCTCATTTGGAACCATAGAGACTCAACGCCTCTATCTACTGCCTATGGGCCCCGAAACAACAACTATGAAGATAGGGATAATAGTCTACAAATAAATTAATGCACAAAAACTATGTCGTTTTGGTGCCAAAACATAAAACCCTATTAATTTTTTTATTCTTATTTTTAATATTTTATACATTAAATTTGGAGGTTGTAGACCAAGAATATTTTCAGCATTAAGTAGATGGAATGAAATTGATCAACATTTCGATAAATTTAATTCATGTGGATAGTCTTTTCTCATTTTGTCCGCCATGACCAGGTAGAAGCCTTGATTAATTCTTAATTGTAGTTTTAGTATTTATTGCTTGTGTTGAAGATTGAATCATAAACTTGCAGAACACTGTCACTTATTATTATTTAGTACTTTTGTCTGTTGTGCATTAAATAAAAAGTTTTGTTTGAAAGCCTGTATAGATTCATGAGTTTGACAAAATGGTTGGAGATTTTTATCAGCCAAAGCATTATAATGACATCTAAGATGAGAATAGAGTAATTCGAATACTTTTATCTCTACTATTATATAAAAGTCACTTTGTGTGTATGTGTATGAATTCCTCCCTAATAGTTTCCGAAACGGCTGAGCCTATCTTTTTAAAATTTCACACAAAGCTAATTTATAAATTTATATGTTTGGCAGTGGCAGTGTTCTTAGATATGTTTTGTACAGAAATTCATCCGACAAGTATAAAAAATCGAAAAAGAAAAATCCGATCTTAAAAATAGCTTTTCTCTCTTAGAGATAAATAAACATAAGAGAATTATTACAGGGGAATATTTTCGTTACATCGGCAAAGGGAGATAATAAAATTTCAGCAAATCATTTCTTCTTTAAAACAGATTTATTATAATCTGGAAATATAGCTTAGTGGTAGAGCATTCGACAACAGATTGAATGAATCCTCTGTTCAAGCCCGAGTGTACCTCACCATCTTATTTTAATTTTTTCTTTTTAATGAGTTCAATTTACGACAAAATTTTAAATCGTCGCAAATTATTTTTTGTATTTTTTAAATTTTTTCTAAATTATTCCTCATAATTTATAATAATCAATGGAGGATTGATACTATAATAATACATACGCAATCTGCATAAATTAAAATATCAGGTGTAATCGGGCAATGCTGGTTCTTCATTCTATCATTATCTGGCAGAATAGCTTTTAAGCCGCTTACTAATCCTTTATAATTTGTTTTTGATTCATTTCCAGATTTCTCTATCTCTATTCTATTCTACTATTATATAAAAGCCCCTTTGAGTGCGACCGTGTGCGAGTTACTTCCTTACAGGTTCCGAAACGGCTGAGCCTATCTTTTGCAAATTTTGCACAAAGGTAATTTATATTTCTGGCAGTTTTCTTAGATATGTTTTGTGCAGAAATTCGCCTGATAAATATCGAAAATCGAAAAAATCCAATCTTAAAAGTTGTCATTCTTCTTTTATAGATAAAAAAATAATTTTTACAGAGAGAATATTTTGCATTACACCGGTGTAACCTTGGCCGGTGTAATGTACAATATTCCCCTAAAAAAATTCTTCCTTTTTATCTGAAAGAGAGGAAAGACTATTTTCAAGATTGTTAAACCTAATTATAAGCTTACGTGATATTGTAAACAAACACAGGAAGAATTTGATGAACAACATTATTATTATTTTATTTATTTATTTTTTGCGAATCAGTCCACCAGTCAAATTATTCCTCATAATTTATAATAATCAATAGAGGATTGATTCTATAATAATACATACGCAATCTGCATAAATTAACATATCATGTTTAAGCATATTGTATGACCGGGCAACGTCGGCTGCAAGCTAATATGATAAATTATCAATCATCTCAAAACTTATGAAACGTCAGGGACGTGCAGAAGGGTGAGGGAGTGCTAGGGGTGCCCAAGCACCTGCCTCTTTTACTCCTGTTTTAAAAGTGCCCTTTCCAGAGGAATATATTATATGCCTGTGCCCCACCGAGACACCGTTTTTCTTTTTTTTTTACTTGAGCACCTGCCGTGAAAAAGTTCTCTGCAAGTTACTTTGAAACGTAATATGATTGTAGAAGTTAGAGATAAAATCTTTTGCATGAGTTTTTGCTATATAATATGCAAACTATCAGAACTTTCCTGAACGTGTGATTCCAAAGTCGGCCAACCCTAATAGGTAGGAATAAGCCAGGAATTATATACACTCATAGATATTGATCAATCGATTGATGCGAGCTGATAGCGCTCAGAGAGTTTCAACTTTCTCAGAGGTTTTCTAATTTCGAACAATGCTACCGAAAGAAATTTTTACGAACATATAATTTAGTTTTAGATATTAGATCTATTTACAAAATGACTAAGTGCCAAAATTAAATCAACATTAATTAAATTAATTAATTAACACGGATGCTACGAGCGTTTCATTCGGAAAGCAGTAGTGTTTAAATACTTTAAACAACGGTGTAGGATATGTGGGTGGAAGTCACACCGAAACATAATTGAATTAAGAATTTGTATAGGAATGCGTGAACAAAGAAAAAAAAACACCTACCAAAGTGACATAGTAAGTAATGTTTATACTATTGTCAGTATGTGTGTATATACCTACATAATGTTGTTTTGTATACTAATGTAGTTTTCCTTTTTGCAAGAGAGCTACCATTTATCAATGCCCGAAGGTCATTCGAAGATAAGGGTTAATGAGTGTAAGTTGGTCAGTAAGGCAACAGTGTAATGATCGTTATTGGTAGAAATCGGGTAGAATTTGATTGTTTAAGGGGTCGGCTCAACAAGAACTTGTTCACATTGGACTTGAAGACGACTTAGCTAGAAATCAAGCCAGCAGAACAAAGTCTAAAAGACAGGTAGTTCTAGGAAAAAAAACTTTGTTCATGGAATTTACGTTTTTATTTATCCACAGGTAGAGAGTGGGGAATTTGTTGATAGTGGTTGTAGCTAAACAAGCGCTTGTTGTAAAAGTTTTGCAAGGAGAGGGGCAAAGATTGAAACTCAGATGAATACTTGCCATGAAATAACGAGAAAAGCTAACCTTAACTCGCAACGTCCCTTCATTGGAAAAGAGATTCAGGGAGATGAAAAGGGCAGCACCTACTAGGTTTCAAAGCCAGTTTTGACTGTCAAGGCAGAACTCCTCTCTAGATGTGGCAACAGTACTCCATTTTACATATGTACATACATGTATATACTCACATGATGTTGTTTTTGCATACTATTTGCTAATGGAGATTTGGTATCTGTTTGTGTTAGTGTGATTGCAAGAATCTAGAGTGGATGGAGTAAGTTCATGGAACCTCAATCATTACTAACCAGCAGAGCATTACCATTGTCGACCAAGGGAAGAGTATATTAAGCATGTGTACACAGGGTGATGATGTATCGAAGTAAAACCTGATCAGTGAGGGTTGAGGACATGCGTTGCATGGCGAGAATGATATGTAAATTATATGATGGGTGTATAATGTGAGTTCAAAAAGGTTTAGTTTTGATAATGAACAGGAGAAATTTTGCCCTTGAGTGAATTTTCAATAGCACCACAACTCCTGTTTCCCCTACTCTATCCCTTAGTTCTCACTTTCCAAAAGCCATGGAAGAAAATGCTGTTCCTTGTGCCGATTGTTCGGTTACTGTGAGCCGTATTTGGATATGACTTGAGGAAATTTTCTCTCCTCTTTGTTGCCATGACATTAATAAGGATGATGGAGATAAATGGTTTATCTGGGTTGGCATCATCCATCTAATAGTCTAAAGATCCAAACCATAAAGTAACTCCCTGGGAGGCTATCCTATCATCAGATGTAAAATACCGGAGTTGCTGTGATTGCTATTTGGTGAATGGAGTTTGGACCGTGCAGTGGTTTTTAGTGGGGTCTCTTGACGAGATGTTGGTTGGAACTGCTATGGCTTTCGTTTCTTCAATAGTTTACAAAGAAGTCTGTTTGCTCAATCTCAGTGCATTTTGTCTCTCAACCTGTAATCGGCCTCTTCAGTAAACTTTGAAAATCAGAACATGAAAAATTCTAAAACAAAAAACAAGCTTAAACTCACTTTTCTAACTTCTAATGTGGATCCCTACTATCAAGTCTCTTCGAATGAAATTAAGAGTTTATAATAATAATAATAATAATAATAATAATAATAATAATAATAATAATAATAATAATAATAAATATTCATTCAAACTCCTTCTTGCCAACTCTCGATTTCAACTGTAATCTTCACTGACCATTCTTACTCTATTTCTCTCTCTTTCTCTCTCTCTCTCTCTCTCTCTCTCTCTCTCTTTCTCTCCCTCTCTCACTCTCTTTCTCACTCTCTCTCTCTTTCTCTCTCTTTCTCACTCTCTCTCTTTCTCTCTCTTTCTCACTCTCTCTCTCTTTCTCACTCTCACTCTCTTTCTCTCTCTTTTTCTTTCTCTCTTTCTTTTACTCTCTTTCTTTCTCTCTCTTTCTCTCTCTCTCTCTATCTCTCTCTCTCGTATCCAAAAAAGACGACTGCCTTGCGCTTTTCTCTTTCTTCCTTTTCACAGCAGTCATTGTCCTCATATGCAAATTAATGCCATAGTAATCGTCTATAGACGAAAATTTTTATTTTCTCTTTCCTTTCTTGATTCCATCATGCAACAGGATAGACAGAGGGGCCATCGCTTGTGTAAGTCACGTTTTTCATTACTTTCGCTACATTCCTTTTCCAACAGTATAGGTTTGTAAGGTTTGAACACTTTGTAGTGATTGAAATTCACTTACAGGAGTCCAAACAGCATATTACTTCTGTGTGAAACTGTCATTAGCCTGTCAGCGTCTACTGATTATTTTATGGTTGGAAACGATTCAAACATGGCATCAAAACCTGACATGCATGATCGCCATAGAATTTGTGCCTGGATAAGACATGGCTTTCCATATGGTTGGAACATCTACAAAGAAAACCCTAAACTGCCCTGTGTCGTTTTCCAAGTAGAACTTAGAGCATCACATTCCTCTTTGCCCTCTATAGTCCGCACAAAATTTTGTAAAGTATCTTTGACAAAATTGACTATATCTTGTTTGTTTATTCTGTTACAGGGAAAGGCTGTCCCCTTTCCATGTATATAAGAAGAATATTAGATAAGTAAAAATGAGATTAGGATAAGCCTAGAATCGAATCCTGTAGGCAAAGTTTAGAAATAGAATGTGAGAAATTAAGTCTATTGTTAATTCTTTTAGAAATCTGAATATTAAATATGTCAGTAAAAGCATGAACAACGAAAATTAAAAATATTGTTTAAAAAATAGGTTAGGTTAAAAAATCAGTTAGAAAAGATTCTTTTGTTTGCAGAAGTGTATTTTGGAAAAACATATGCATAGCCACGTGAAATTAGTCACGTTTGAAAAACACACTTCTGGCATCATAGACAAAGGACATTTCTCCATACTATGGGTTCGAATTTTAGTCAGTCAGATAGTCAGTCAGAGAGAGAGTTGAGTCAGTCAGTTGGCAGTCAGTGGTCAGTTAATCCCTTGGAAGCGAAAGGGTAGAAGATTAACCATGTATCCATAGTCTTGAGACCCCAAGGGGCATAGGCCATCTACAACTTTGTAGATGCTTTTGTAGTGACTGTGTTCTTTTTATGGCATGAGGGTGCTGGCCCTATGCCCAATCTTCCCAAAAGGTACATACAGCGCCTAGCCTTCCCAAATGGTCACCCATCTGGTACTGGCCAGGCTCAATGTTGCTTAACTTTGGGATCTGGCGAGAACCGGTGTGTCAACGTGATTGTGCCATACATTAACCATGTAGATACAAGTGAATTCCTGACGTTCATCGACCGGCCGATCAGATGAATAAAGCAATCATTATGTTTGTTATCATGTATCGTCATTCAGTTACAACAGAAAAGGTAATTGTTATCATCGTCTTGTAACGAACTCTTGTGTAAACCCTTTCAAGTATTATGTGTCATCATAAGTGAAGTATCTCCTCTTCGCTATAAGTGTATAAGAACTGTTATATATGAAGACCCCAAGAAGCATCCCAGAACTATAAATGTCTTCTCTCCCTCTCACCACTATCGTTATGTCTGTATTACATGAATACCCGTTATATATATATATATGTGCTCCAATATAATGTCCCCGTTCATATACTACACAACATCTACGTCGATATCGTTACCTCCATTATAAATGTACCCGTTAAATATGAACTCCACGTCATCTCTTTAAAATGAGCCCCTACTATTCAACAACTCTTCTGACAGTATTCAAACAAGACTGATGATGAAAGGGGATTTTTTTCATGATTTCTCTCTAGCTTATGATCTAACAAATTGATGTAATAGAATAACCTAACATCCCTTCATGGATAAAATGAACTATGGATATATTGACCTTCTCACGTGACTGAGGCAGAAGGAAAAAAGACAGGAAGAGAATAAGAAAAAGATGTTGAGTAATTCTTATGTCACATGTATTCCCTTATAAATAAACCCCTTTGTCTTTCACCCATAAGCCCGTGTTTCTTGCTGTATTCTTATTTAAAGTAAGGATATAACACGAATATTTGACAAAACTACTGAAACACCTGATGCTGGGGTACATTTTGCAAGTCTTATCTTTTCCAAACAATTTGTTCTGAACAGTGCTCATCCACTGTTCTGTATCTGCTGGATTTTCTGGTTACTCAGTTGTCTTAAGAGCAAAATAAAAGATCTCTGATATTCCTTTTCATCGCAGAGTGTATCGATACTCAAGGGTTGACAGAAACAGCCTCAGATCTTTCATACAAGAAATTCCCCTGCATTCCAGTTTTGAAAAGAATGCATCCAGTATCGCATCCAATATAACTGATTAGTTAATTGCTGATATTGAGAGCTTTATACCTTCCAAGAAATTCCAACAGAAACCAAACAACCAATTTTGGTACACCTCTGAATGTGCCATTACTATGATTCACTGAAATCATTATTTCAATTGGTTTCTAAGAAACAGATGTTGTGAAACCAAAGCTGCTTTTAGGACTGCTTGCAACTACTGCAAAAGGATATAAATGGTATGAAAGAAGAGTCCTATGCCAAATCCATGAAATCTAAAGAGCAGAAACTTGGTTTCAAAGATTTTTGGCAAATAACAAAAAAGGTTCTTAAAAGATGCATTACCTTTATTCGTAGCCTGTCATCAATGGACCAGGGGTGATTTCCTCATCATACAGCCAAACTTTTCTGCAAAAAAACTTTGCATCGAATTCTACTCTTTGGGATCAAAGCTGCCTACTTCCTGAATTCCCCTCTAGGATGGTAAACAGATTGAACGACATCCATATATCAGTCCTGGATACCAAACTTATCAAGAGATTAGATGCCAGCAAGGCAACTGGCCCTGACAATAATGATGCCCAACAGAACAAGTACCTATTCTTATAAAACTGTTCAATCTTGGCTTAAAAAAGAAAAGCTTCCCAACACACAGGGATATTTAGTTGTTCTACTTATTATTCAAAAATCTGTCATTGTACAGACCAATCAGCTTCCCATGCAAGTAATATCGATTTCGTCCTGCAAGATCAACTGTTGATATGCCTACTGTAATATCATACAGGATCTCTCTCTCTTATAAGTTTATAAAAGTAGTCATTGATGAGCAGTCATAGTATCTGTGCCTTAGGGATCTATTCTGGACCCAACTATTTTCACGAACTTTATCAAAGCTCTCCCAAAACACATTGTACATTCATTCAGTTACATTTATGTAGATAACACAACCGTCTATGGCAAAACTTCGAAAAGCTTTAATGATCAAGATTTCTCTCTCTCTCTCTCTCTCTCTCTCTCTCTCTCTCTCTCTCTCTCTCTGGAGCACATAATGCAATGCATCTGAAATCAAATTTCTCTCTTTTCACCACCCAAATCCTCAGTTTGACCCAATTGAAATGAATGGTTATCTCTTTGAAGAAGTTCCTTGCTTTAATGAGCTTCCAGGAGTGATCTAGGTCAAAAAAAAAAAAAAAACTTTCAGAGTAGATTGAGTCTAGACAGTATAGAGATGTGTGTGCAGAAAAATAGACTTTGATGGTATGACCACATTTAAAAGAAAATGGATGCAGAAAAATAGACTTTGATGGTATGACCACATTTAAAAGAAAATGGATGCAGAAAAATAGACTTTGATGGTATGACCACATTTAAAAGAAAATGGATGCAGAAAAATAGACTTTGATGGTATGACCACATTTAAAAGAAAATGGATGAGTTCCTGGGTTAGCAGATGCAGAAAAATCGATATAACAGGCTCAGTTCACAGGAAAGTATGATAAAAATGAACCTTAAGGGATACCTGATCAGAAATAGATTAGTTTGAAAGTCAACTTCTTAAAGCCGTCCAACACATGCCAACATGTAAAAACTGACATTAAACCGAATGTGATGACGATGTCTGACGCCGAAAATATACTATCACCATCTTCTGATAATTAATTCAGTTCACTATTGATATATTAATCTGGGGTGGCGGTGCATCTTTTCTGTTAACATGATATTACACTCCCAAGCATTATTCCTTTTTACATTGAAAGTGAGGTAGTATCTGTTTTGTTGTCATATCATCATCCTAAACATTACCTCCTTCTTTGGTATAATATATGATTGTTCTTTGTATATATACTATCAAACATTTGCAACCAGAGGGAGCATACTATTACTAGTAAAACTCACATGTACTGCAACTCATAAAAGGTCTACATGTATTATTTTGTCAGAGAAGTAAACAGTGTTTGAATCCGCATGCGTGCTAGTTCGGACCACTGATCCCAACTTTCGTCTTGAGCATTTTAACCCCAAAGCCTTTCAATAAAGTATAATATCTGTCTTGATACTTCATCCTTTTTTCGCTGTTGATCATTAAAAGAGAAATCTTTCTAGATTGAGATAATTTTAATTTTTGTCCCAACCCAGAGTGCCCCGTTTGGGGCTGGTAGGAACAAAGTGTAGTATCTGTCTTCGGGCAGTGGAAGAGAAATCCTTCATGACTGAGACAATTTAAATTTTTGTTCCTATCCAGACTGCCACCTTTTAGAGAGCTGGATTTTCCCTACATTAAAAACTGACCTTCTGTCTAACTCTGCCCTCGCAGGCAGTCAAGGAAATAGGAACATATTAAAGAAGGAAAATGGAGAAGATGAAGATATATGTATAGAGGGGAAACGTGAAGGTTTCAAAGGATGCAGCATCTCGGTAGATACTAATTGTAGCAGTTTATTCCATGCTTTAGCAATTCTGAGGGTGAAAAAAATGTCCGCGAAAGTCATGGGAACTATTACCACAGACTACTTTATTTCCCTAGACGTTGAAAGACTAAAGTTCATGAAATTAACAGAGGTCATCAGACTGTAATTACGTTTTAATCCAAGGAACATTAGCATTTAAATCGGAATTTAAAGGTTTCAGAATAGTTCGATTAGGTTGTGTGGAATGAGATGAAAAGTTTCGACCACATGCTTTCCCAAATGTAGCATCCAAGATGGCCAGCAAATACATGCCCATTACATATAAACTAATTATTACATCGGAGATTTCTCAAGAGTTCCATCTTCTTGTCCGGCGTTGTTTGGGAGTATTTTTTTTACTTGCATTTATATTTTGTTTTGTTTTTTGGGTTTTTTTTTTATAATTATCCTGTTTTCTTTTAAATAAAAAATTTAAAAACAAATTTAATTATTGTAGTATTAATTAAATTAAATTGTTATAAAACTAAATTATTAAAATAAAAAATGTCCATTTCATCTTTCTAAAATTATTGTATGTAAATAACTTTCAAAACTTTACATCTTTAAATACATAATGATTGCTAGGAATTTTAAAATCAGTAACGTCTTTCTATTCAATAGATAAAATGCTTCTAAAATTCTTTTTTTTTTTCTATTGCAATAATCGTAATGCAGTCTAGATACAAAAAAAAATCCAATTCAATTTTTTTAAGGGGAGGCGGGGTTGAATGTAAACAGCCTGGAAAAATATCCGCAAAGAAAGAATTTAAAAACACTTTTTAATGATTTAGATTTTAGCGTTGCGGACCATTTCCCTATATAAATTTAATATAAAATGTGCACCCACTTCTCGGCCAGTTAGCGATAAATAGAGACGTGTGTTAGAAATTGCTTCTTTTATTGAAATTCTTTTATTGGAAGGAAATTAGAAAATCTTTGTATATTAATGTCGTTCACTGGATTGGAACTAAATAGCAATTGCCTTAGTCTAGAAGGATTTCTTCTTCAATGACCGAGGACAGAACATACTGCGTAAATAATAAAAATATACAAAGACAAAAATAATAAAAAAATATACAAAGACAAAAATAATTAAAAAAATATACAAGGACAAAAATAATAAAAAAATATACAAAGACAAAAATAATAAAAAATATATAAGGACAAAAATAATAAAAAATATACAAAGACAAAAATAATAAAAAATATACAAGGACAAAAATAATAAAAAATATACAAAGACAAAAATATACAAAGACAAAAATAATAAAAAATATACAAAGACAAAAATAATAAAAAATATACAAAGACAAAAATAATAAAAAAAATATACAAAGACAAAAATAATAAAAAAATATACAAAGACAAAAATAATAAAAAAATATACAAGGACAAAAATAATGAAAAAATATACAAAGACAAAAATAATAAAAAATATACAAAGACAAAAATAATAAAAAATATACAAAGACAAAAATAATAAAAAAAATATACAAAGACAAAAATAATAAAAAAATATACAAAGACAAAAATAATAAAAAATATACAAAGACAAAAATAATAAAAAAAATATACAAAGACAAAAATAATAAAAAAATATACAAAGACAAAAATAATTAAAAAAATATGCAAAGACAAAAATAATAAAAAATATACAAAGACAAAAATAATAAAAAATATACAAAGACAAAAATAATAAAAAATATACAAAGACAAAAATAATAAAAAATGTACAAATACAAAAATAATAAAAAAATATACAAAGACAAAAATAATAAAAAATATACAAAGACAAAAATAATAAAAAATATACAAAGACAAAAATAATAAAAAATATACAAAGACAAAAATAATAAAAAATATACAAAGACAAAAATAATAAAAAATATACAAATACAAAAATAATAAAAAATATACAAATACAAAAATAATAAAAAATATACAAAGACAAAAATAATAAAAAATATACAAATACAAAAATAATAAAAAAATATACAAATACAAAAATAATAAAAAATATACAAATACAAAAATAATAAAAAATATACAAAGACAAAAATAATAAAAAATATACAAAGACAAAAATAATAAAAAATATACAAAGACAAAAATAATAAAAAATATACAAAGACAAAAATAATAAAAAATATACAAAGACAAAAATAATAAAAAATATACAAATACAAAAATAATAAAAAATATACAAAGACAAAAATCATAAAAAATATACAAAGACAAAAATAATAAAAAATATACAAAGACAAAAATAATGAAAAATATACAAAGACAAAAATAATGAAAAATATACAAATACAAAAATAATAAAAAATATACAAAGACAAAAATAATGAAAAATATACAAAGACAAAAATAATAAAAAATATACAAAGACAAAAATAATAAAATATATACAAAGACAAAAATAATAAAAAATATACAAATACAAAAATAATAAAAAATATACAAATACAAAAATAATGAAAAATATACAAGGACAAAAATAATGAAAAATATACAAGGACAAAAATAATGAAAAATATACAAGGAAAAAATAATGAAAAATATACAAGGACAAAAATAATGAAAAATATACAAGGACAAAAATAATGAAAAATATACAAGGACAAAAATAATGAAAAATATACAAGGACAAAAATAATGAAAAATTTACAAGGACAAAAATAATGAAAAATATACAAGGACAAAAATAATGAAAAATATACAAGGACAAAAATAATGAAAAATATACAAGGACAAAAATAATGAAAAATATACAAGGACAAAAATAATGAAAAATATACAAGGACAAAAATAATAAAAAAAATATACAAGGACAAAAATAATAAAAAAAATATACAAGGACAAAAATAAAGGGATTTAAATTTCTGTGCTCACAAAAGCAGTCCACTTGATTGGAACAAAATGACAATAAATGGTCAATGGATAGAACAATTCAAGTTCCTAAAAATGAAATGGTATATGTTATCAACTACTGCTTGATGAAATTCCAAATGAGAAAGAAACTTTCAGTTCTTTAAATCCTATCCTCGATGATGACCAGAATGTTTTTTTTTATTCAATATAATATTAATAGGGCGATTAATCAGATTCAGAAACATCAGAATATTTTCGGTATCGGAATTAGAAATATTTGAACATAATTTCTGATTGGAAATACGTTGTTTTTTGGGTTTTTTTTTTTTTAACTTAAACTTAATTATCCATTGTAGATACTAATGATAAATTTGATCAATATTCTTTTTAAACTATTAGTAAAATTAAAATCATAGTAAAATGATCAATATTTATTCTTTTTTTTTCAGTAAAATTATAATCAGAGTCAAATAAAAAAAATTACAATTTAAATTTATTTCACTTATATGAAAAAAAAATGAAGACTTTTGTTGGGTTCTTTTCTTTCTAACAATGGGTTGCCAAAATGTGTGAGAAAAAATACTTAGAACATTTTCAAAGGCTCGGTTGAATTTAGTATAAATGAATTAGTGAATTTAAAGATTATTGCGGCTTTACATGTGACCACACTTTGGTGTCAGTTTTTCTTTGGTTTTGAGTTTCTTCTTTCTTAATTGGTAAGAAAGTTCTTAATATATAAAAGGTGGATGGGGTGGCTATAGAAGGCAGTAAAATCAAAATAAAAATGATTCCTAGTTATTAATATCATTAAAACCGTTTGGGCAGTTCAGTTCATTTTCTTTCCACTGATGAAACACAAATACACTGACTACGTGAAAGATAGTGAAAATTTGCTTAGTAACATAAAAATATAAATGCGTTTTGTTACGTATTTGAAAGAAATTTAAAATGCTTCATGAATTAAAATTTATAGACATGTTTTTATTAATTTTTGTTTCATATTTAAACTTATATTTTAATGGCATGTAGAAGTTAAGTAGATTCTTTTACTATATAGAATGTTATTATTAATAAAAATCCTTAGCTAAATAAGCCCCCCCCCCCGCCCGACAAAATTTATTCTACTTTTTTTAAGCGATTATGTGTAAACACCTTGAAAAACTTAACATTTTAGAAAGGGTGATTTAGTTAAGGGTGCTATTAATTACATGCGATCCTATTTATTTAAGAGATTGAGAAAAAATTAAAATTAGAATTTCTTCTTCACTGATTGAGAATGGAAAAGATAAAGTGTAGTATCAGAACAGATACGACATTTTGAATTATTTATTAAAAAAATATAACATACAGTATCGCACAAATCGGAATCGGAAATTCAGAATAAGTGTGGGAAAGTGAGGATTGTTGGTCATTTAATTTGCAAGGCAGTGTTGCAAGATGCAAGCCAATGATTTCTGTAAAGAACAAACAATTTCGTCTAGACTTCTTCAGATGCAATGAAGATCATAACTTTTCAGGTTGGTTGAAAATGATTTTTAGCAACGAAAGCAAGTTCAATAGACTAAGCAGTGATGAATTTAATCCTAGGTGCATAGTTTCAACTCTGTAAGGTGGTGGAGGTTCCGTTTTGGTGTGGGGCGTTATTAGTGCCAATAGTTCAGGGCCTACAGTTCGCTTGCAAGTTCGAATTAATTCGACCAAGTAAATTAATATGTAGACTGAGCATTTTCTACCCTACTTTGGCCGGAATTTGGATGATAATCCCATCTTCATGCAAGATAATGTTCTCATTCACACAGCTGGCAATGTGAAGAGTTTTTTTTTTATTTATTGCCACTTTGATGTAGCGGGCTACTATCAGGGACATAATCTACAGGGGCACTATGTAGGGAGTTAGGTAGCAAGATGTCTGTTCACATTACACTTGAACTTCTGCATGTTAGTACAGTTAGGAAAGCACGGGGCCGGAAGGGAGTTCCAAAGTCTAGCAGTTCTTAGGAAAAAACTAATGGATTAGAAAGCTCTCTTACATCTAGGGATCTCTAGTGTAGGGGTGGGATTTAGCTGCTTGTTGGTTTTTTTGGAGGTATTTACGTTTAGAGAGTACAAGTGCTTGCAGTTCATCAAAGCATTCACCATTAAAATACTTGTAGAATAGGCAGAGGATGCAGCATTTCGTTCATGGACAGAGACTGGAGCCTAGATGACAGTTCAGGACCTATCAGGTTGGCGACTTTCTTTTGTAGACAAGTAGACAAGTTTTTTGAGACAAGTAGCAGATGCATCAGCCCAAATATGACAACAATTCTCCATACAGGTGCTAGTAGTTTTCTAGCACGGTAGAGAGAACTCATCTTCTTTGCAGCGGTCCTGGCAATGCTCTCAATGTAACTGTTCCAACTCATGTTTCCTGTGAACGTTAGGCATAGGAGTTTAAGAGAAGTACTTTAAGGTTAGGTGTTTTTGGCAATTGTTATTGATGGTAGAGAAAGTTTCTTGAGGGAAACAAGTTTAGTCTTGGCAGCATTGAATGTGACAATCCATTTTTGTCTCATTCCACTACAGATTGAAGATCTTCCTTTAGTATTTCTGCCATTTTCTTGGATATGTGTTCATTTTGTTTTCCCCTCGTGCCTGTTATAGAACATGGTGTCATCAGCACATATACCCATCTCAGAGACAATTTTGTCAGAGAGGTTATTTATGAATATTAGGAATAATAAAGGTCTAAGGGATATTGTTTAGGTGTATGACCGTCGAGAACAACCTGGATTTTTCTCTTACTTAAGAAGGATTTAATTACATTATGTATTCTTCCAATGATACTATTTGATCTAATTTTCCTATCAATATATATATATCAAGGGCTACTGCTCTACCCTCCTCTGCTTTATCCAGTGAACGGTATATACGTTAAGAGATTACAGTCAGGATATCTGCTGTTGATCTGGCTTGCCTAAATCCATAATGATTGTTGGTCAGAAGTTTAGCAGCAGTAAGGTAATGGACTAGAGCATGATTAATTAAGGACTCAAATATTTTGGCAAAAAGCGGGAGGAGACTAATGGGGCAATCATTTAATTTTTCGCCAGAATTCTTGAAAACTGGTACTACAGAAGCAGTTTTCCAACAGTCAAGAAAGCAAGATTCGACAAGACATGTGTTGTAATGTTTGGAGAGAACTGGAGCAACCTCAGCGAAGCATTATTTTAATAGCACAGCCGGGATGAGATCGGGTCCACATGCTTTTGAGGTGTCTAGGTTTTTTATAATACCATGCACCCGAGAAAGGGTGATTTTCAGATCATATAGTGTGACGTCCTGTCCACAAAGGAAAGTCAGGGAGATCCAAGAATGCTAATGGGACTGCCTAGGCATTTTTGTAGGTTACAGTTCTCCTTCTCGGGGGTGGGGGGCACTGACATTTCAATCCCACTTTCTGACCATTGTGTCACATTTCTTACTGTGGGAGAGAAAAAAATACACCAACTAACTAACTCGGGAGTTTTTCAGGCTATTTAGTTGTCTTTTCAAAAGATCGGAGTTAATATTGGTTCTGGTTGATTTCCAGAAAGCATCCTCCCAGACATTATCTTTAGGAGAAGGGAGTATTGCCAATCGCCTGTGGTGTCCACATAGAGGATGACGACTGAATAGATAATTATATCTGTCCAGGGTGCCTACTTTTGAGGAGAGATGCCAATCTTGTGTCTAACTTAATGTGGTGTGACAATCTCAACTTCTGATACAGCTGAGTACTATCTGTCGAATTAAATTTGACAATATAATTTTATATGTATATACTAGTTGGCCCATATTCTGGTGTCGCTCGGGAATAACTCAAGAAATTCCATGCCCTACTGTGAACTGTTTAATTATTTGCAGCTTATAATTGTCCGGCACGAACACAGACCCCACCATGTTAATCTAAAAACAGCAACCAAAAAAGTATATAACAAACTTTTAGAATCAGTTTTCCCCCTCTTCCTAAAACCCAGATATTTTTTTTTATTTTTTGTAAATAGATATAAAACTATAATTTAATAACTTGAGTTTATTGCTTCCGCCCATTACACTGCTAATTTCCTGGGGTAAGGTTGTCACTGTTGTCCAAACTTCCAAACTTCTGTATACGTAACGCACCTTCTCTCAATCCAAACGAACTTCTGCTAATTCAACTTATTTCTTCGAAATCCAACTTCAAAATGAACCTCACTCTAAAAAATCAACCCTCTTTTATCTCCAACCAGGAGCATCTCATTTGCATATCGGGTGGTCACATTGCAGGCATATAAAGAGATAAAGGCAGCCATTTTTGTTTCTTTCTTCTTCATTCATTTCATTCCACGACCGACCCATTGAATTATGCACACGTACTAGTTAGGTAAGTCGCACGTTTCCCTACAAAAACCTTAGGAATGGCCAATCTAAAAACAGATTCCCAGAATTTTCTTTACGTTTGGATCGCTGTTTTCTATTATTAGTATTTTCGTAGACTTTATCATTCCCCGTTTCCCATTTGTTTTCTCTCAAGTATCTTAGAATTTAACCTTTAAAAATGTAGAAAATGTAATTCTAATTGAATAATTAAATCGCTGGTGGCCATGCAATAATTTTTTGTATTGATTATATGGGTTTTTTTTTTTTCAGCATTATAACTTATGTGTTGAGACATTTGTCTATACAATTAATTAGAGTTAACATCATTTTGTAAATTTACGTTGTACTGCAGCAGTCTCACTCCATTGTATAGGCTTGAAGCATCAAGATTCTGGAATAGCATAATTGGGCATAAATTTGTGTGTTGGCATCATAGGCAATTCTAATTCATAATGGGAGGATCCTAATATTTTTCCTGATTCCGATATAATTATGGATTCTGTTCTAAATTGTCAATTCAAATACAATTACTGATTCTGTTCTAAATTCCAAATTCCGATTGCAATAACAAAAGTGCCAAAGAAAAACAGCCACAGCATAAAAGTAATCATCTTCACCCCTTATCGAAATAGTTCATAAATGTCGATTTAAGTTCATTTATACAGAAATCTTACAAGCTTTTCTCATAGCATTTTTTTCCTGTAAAGAACAATGATGTTAAACTGCATATATACCATTTTAAAACAAATCAACTAATAATTTGTTTACGTCGTTTTTTTTAATATATATATAATTTTGAGCAGAAAAAAAATCTATGAAAAAATATATGTTCATTTAGTTGTGTATCACCGATAGATTACAGGATAAAATGATAACATTACCGCACTAAAAAATACATAATTCCACTTCCGTTTGATGAAAATCAGTTTTCTTTTATTGTTGCAGACCATCTACTAGTTGGCCAGTTGTGTATAAATCCCAAGAGCTACAAGAGCCTTCTATCATGTCTGAAAGTGACACAGTGTTCAACAAGCGAGATTTGAGATGCGCTACTGTACAACACATTCTCTCTACCGATCCAACTTATGACAACAGGACCATTGCCAGCACCCTCAAAACGCATCGCTGGATTGCTACGAATATATATGCTATTAAAAAATGCTCCACTGAGGTAGTTCCAGTTCTTTCCAAACTTTACAACAAATACCTTAACGAATCTTGCTTTCCTGACTGTTGGAAAACTGCTTCTGTGGTACCAGTTTTCCAAACTTCTGGCGAAAGAACTGATCCATTAAATTATCACCCCATTAGCCTCCTCCCACTTTTCGCCAAAATATTTAGGTCCATGATAAACCAAGCTCTTGTCCATCACCTTACAGGTGGTAAACTTTTAACTGACCAAGAATATGGATTTAGGTAAGCCCGTTCTACAGTGGATATCCTAACTGTAATCTCTGAATGTATATACCATTCACTGGATAAAGCAGGGGAGGGTAGAGCGGTAGCTCTAGATATATCTAATATTCATAAATGACCTCCCTGATAAAATTGTCTCTGAGTTGGGTATATTTGCTGATGACACCATGCTCTATAACAGGCATGAGAGGAAAACAAATGAACACATATCTAAAGAAATGGCAGAAATACTAAATGAAGACCTCTAATCTGTAGTAAAATGGATGGTCACATTCAATGCCAAGACTAACCTTGTTTCCTTCAATAATTATAAGAAACCTTCTCTACCACCAATAGCAAAGGCCAAAAACACATTACCTGAAAGTACTTCCTTAAACTTCCTCAGCCTAACGTTTACAGGGAACATGAGTTGGACAGATACATTGAGAGCATTGGCAAGACTGCTGTGAAGAAGGTGGGCTCTCTCTACTGTTTCACCCATGTATGGAGTACTGTTGTCACATTTGGACTGGTGCATCTGCTACTAGTCTATCACTCCTGAACAGGTTTCAGAAGAGAGTTGCCAAGCTTATAGGTCCCAAACTGTCATCTAAGCTTCAACCTCTGTCCCATCAACGAAATGCTGTATCACTCTACATGTTCTACAAGTATTTTAATGGTGAATGCGCTGACGAACTACAAGCACTTCTACTCCATCGATATAAATACCCCAGAAAATCCCAACAAGCAGCTAAATCTCACACCTACACAGTAGTTATCCCTTCTATTCCAACAGTTTCTTCCTCAGAACTGCTAGACTGTGGAACTCCCTTCCGGGATTCTGCTTTCCCAACTGTACTGACACTCAGAAGTTCAAGTGTAATGTGAACAGACATCTTGCTACCCATCTTCCTTCATGATATCCCTGCAACTTTTGTTCCCGATAGTAGCCCTCTACTTCAAAGTGGCACTGTGCCTTGTTTGGGGTTAAAATTGAATATATATATATATATATATATATATATATATATATATATATATATATATATAGGACAACAAGAGTATGAAATATTAATTTTTTTTTGTTCAATTTTACATCTACTTTATTTTCAACTTTATTATTACTATTATTATAATTGTTATTACTATTTTACTATTATCTTCCGTACTATTATAATTACCCTACTATTATTTGGTATATTGTTACCATTCTAAGTAGCTATGGTTTCCCCACTCCCCCATTTTAACATCAATATGTATACTTAACCTTTTACATCAAGTTATACGCACTCATAGTCATTGCCACCCTAATCTCCGACCGCCCCCTTATGATCATACTCCCTATATCATAACAGTAGAAACTTATAAATATATTGCCGCATATTACCTCTCAGTTTTACAACCTTACATGACCCCCCTCCAAATTAATCAATATTACCCACTCCATAGAAAATAGACACCCCACAAACCGTTAAAATAAATTACCACAAAGCAACAATACATCCCCTACTTAACCATAATACATATACCCCTTAATCTCAATACTATGTTAAAGACCATATAATATTCTTATATCTCATACTATATATAATAAGCTTCTCCTTATTTATTTAGAATTCAATAAAGCTTCCTCTAACATTCTATAATTCCTCTTAATTTTTTTCATCCCTAATGAACCTTACGCTAGACGTCACATCTCCCATATGCTACTTAGAACCTTCTCTACTCTTCTGATGGCCTCATAAACAAGGGATTCAGCTTTACAATTACCCTCCAATGGGCAACAATAACAGACAAATCCACAAATATACCGGAAATATATATAGGTATGACAAAAGGCCAATTTAAACAAAGATACTACGCGCATATGAGCTCCTTTAGCGCTAAAACAAGGATGAAATACAGCATTAGTTACCCGGGTGTGGGAACTTAACGAAAAAAATACACCTTTTTCCATAAAATGGAGAAAAATAGAGCACAAACCAGCATACGCTCCGGAATTAAGTCAATGCTCGCTCTGTAATGCAGAAAAATACTACATCCTCCGGGCCATTCATGACCCAAAAATAAAATGTTTAAATGTGAGGAATGAAGCTTTGAAAAATTGCATACACAGAAGGAAGGGGCTCTTAAACTGGATCAATGAAAAGAACAAAACTTAGATGTTAATTATATATATATATATATATATATATATATATATATATATATATATATATATATATATATATATGTAATAGGAAAAAAACAAACAAACAGAAATTGTAAATACTAAAATGATTAGTTGGTAAACTTGGATTTTAATTGTAATTATATTATAGATTTTAAATTAATGTATTATATATAATTTTTTTTTTAAATTATACTTTATAAATGTAATTTACAATCTATTTCAAATTTAAAACTATAGAAAAATATAATAATGTTAATATACTAGGAAAATCACTTAGGATAGATAAATACTCACTTCCCCAAACCTTGAAAGATTTGGGTTTTTTATAAAGTTTTTATGAAATTTTTAAACGTATTTCGAAATTTTTAAACGTTATTCGATATAATTAAACGAAATTTTAAGTTTTTAACCGATACCAATATGAATTTTAAGGGTTTTTATACATAAGAAAAATTAGATTTTTAAATTAATTTGGGTTCAAATTAAAATCGATTTATATAAGGGAAAATCTTTTTCGAAGGTTGATTTTAAATTTAAATAATTCAAAGTTTAAAATTAATGAAATCGTCATCACTCGATAAATAAACGCGTGGGGGGGGGGATTTAACAAAGCGAGATTTAAGCGTGAACTCGCGAGGTATACATATAGTTCACACTTCCGGTTATAAAATAGACGAATATTGGCTGAAGAGAGCTTGATAAGGATACCTTAAACTGTCCTTATTATCGTGCTTGAAACCGACGGTACCAATGATTTGTCTCATTTAACAACTTTCTGTACACAATATATATATATATATATATATATATATATATATATATATATATATATATATATATATAATGTTATTTATTGTGTTTACCTGGTAACTTATACTTCGTGGAATATTTTAATAGGAATATTTTTTTATTATTATTTAACTTATATTCAACATTAATGTAATCGGTATCTGGAATCATTGTGGCCAGCCAATAATAACATTTTTGATGAGTTCTTATTTTTATGTCAACATTTCTACATCTCACATGAAGAAGGTAAAATTATTTAAGTATCAAATGTCTTTTATTTCATTAGAATATCATAGGAAACATGAAAAGGCATCAATGGATAAACACAATTCATGAAAAGATTTATTATCATAATTTACTCTTCTCTTATAGATAAAAAAAGATTTTTACAGAGGAAGATTTTACGTTACACCGGTGTAACGTAAAATATTCCTCTGTAAAAATTATTTTCATCTATCAGAGAAGAAAGACTACAGGCAATAACCCTTATCATCGAGTGGCCTCCGGGCCTTGATAAGTGGTGACTCGTATGTAAAAAAAAAGACTATTTTTATTATAATATTTTGTGAAGAAGTGAAATAATGAAAATTTTAAATATTTAGCACAATTTTAAAATAATGAACACTTTGATATAAAATTTTATTATTTTAGAAAAGAAATGAAGAGAAAAAATTACTGGTGAAAGTTAAAATTGAATCCGGAATTTTTTTGTTTTTATGAACATCGCTCCAGACAAGGCATGAAACCACTTATGTAAGGAGCAAAAAATAAGGCCAAACTTTGCCAGCGGTCAGTGTTAAATTGAGTAGATTCTTACGCAGAAAACATCAATTCTTCCCTCTTTGTCAGAAATATCGCTCCTGGAATGTGAGAACTAAAGGAAAAAAAATAAAGGAAGTGAGAGTTATGTGACTATCGAAAGTAAACCAGAGATGCACTTTCTACTTTTCTTAAATTATAACGTGGGGTCAAGTTAGTTAGAAATCCTTTTAGATTCGAACCAGAAGTAAATGTTCGGTTATATTTTCTCCACTTTTCTCCCTTACATCTTCATAAATTTCTATCCCTTTTTCATTTTTCCAGCTGAAAAACCGGTGCGTTCCTCTAACCCATCCGTTTTGAAAATATAATAATGTTATTGTTGTTTTCGTTTCTTTATCCAACTAAAATTGCAAACACGAAATATCTTACGGGACATATGTGACACGTAGATAAGGTCACAGGTCAACTCCGCACGAAGAAGTGGAATAGAACATCTGGCCCTCCGTTAGATTAGAATAAACTGAAAACTAATATTTTTTTTTTTTTACATCTTTGCATTGTATTGCTTGTATAAATAACCTTTATATACACACTAGACAATGCTTCAAGCAAACTACATTATAAAGATATATTTTTGCTTGTTCCTGTAATTTCTACTATTATATAAAAGTCAGTTTGTGTGTGTGAGTTCTTTATAGGTTCTGAAACGGCTGAGCCTATCTTTTGCAACTTTCACACAAAGGTTATTTATATGTCTGGCAGTGTTCTTAGATATGTTTTGTACAGAAAGTCATCCAATAAGTATCGAAAATCGAAAAAATTCGATCTTAAAAATAGTCTTTCTTCTCCTTATAGATGAAAAGAATTTTTACAGAGGAATATTTTACGTTACATCGGTGTAACATAAAATCTTCCTCTGTAAAAATCTTTATCTATAAGAGAAGAAAGACTATTTTTAAGATCGTCAAGCTCAAATATCAGCTGACTTGATATTGTAAACAAACACAGACGAAATTTGATGAACGACATTATCATCTTTTATTTTGCTAATTAGTCCGTCAGGCAAATTATTCCTCGTAATATATAAACATTCAATAGAGAATTGAATCTGCATAAATTAAAATATCATGTTTAAGCGTATTGTATGATTGGGCAACGCCGAGCGTCCAGTTAGTATCTTCATAATCTAAGACAACATTACACAGAAACTTTTCGCGATAAAAGCTTAGTTTTCTTGATGCATTGATAAACTTCCCTTTTTACCGAGTAAAGAAAAACATACAGAATTTCCGTGTGTCTATGGACAGAAATTTAATTCACAAAAAGGAAAGAATATTCACCGGAACAAAATGGTATGTGCTACTCATACACAGCGCTCTGATAAAACAAGGAAGACATTGGAAAATCCAAGCCAGGACGCAAACCACAGTGTCGAGGATATTCAAGCTATTGGGTCAGTGGGTGATATAAAACTACCCAGAATCAAATTTCCACCGGTAAATATGATCAACGGTTCGAAGAATGCGGTCATGTTATATACCGAATTTGTATTGCATTATACAGTGAAAAAGCGATCGACTCACTGCCAACACAATCCTCTATCCGTATAAGAACCAGGTACGCACTAAAATGGAGTGCTGTTGTCACATCTGGGCAGTATCTACTCAGCGCTCCCTCCCTATCCAGCCTTGACAGAGTTCAAAACCGGCTTCAAAACCTAATAGGTGATGCCTTTTTCTCTTCCCTGCAACCTCTTTCACACAGAAGAGACGTTACGAGCCTGTCTCTGCTCTATCGTTATTTTCATGGCAAATGCTCGATTGAACTCCAATCTATGGTTTCCTTTTGCCAAACTTTCACAAAAACACTTGACTAGCTACAACCACTATAAACGATTTCCTCATTCTCTATTTGTGCCTAAATCTAAACGCAAATTCCATGAACAAAGCTTTTTTCCTAGAATTACCCGCCTGTGAAACACTATTCCACTGTTCTGCTTCCCAGTTGATTACAACATGTTAACCTTCAAATCCAATGTAAACAAGTTCTTGTTGAGTCGTCCCCATAAATAATCATATTCTACCCAATTTACAATATGAACGATTACTACACTATCACCTTACATTCATTAACTCTTATCCTCGAGTGGCCTTCGGACCTTGATAAGCGGTGACTCCCCCCCCCCAAAAAAAAAGAGACACACCAGTCAAGGAAAATGTATGATAGAGGAAAATAAGAGAAAAAAATGTTATTCATTTATTTTTATGTATCTATTTTATTTTTATTTTTTATTTATATACATAATTATTTATTTATTATATGTTTATTTGGTACGTGCAAAACGAACACCGATGCTCAAAATGCATAAACATTTCGACCCCTCCCTTTACTTAAAAATTCACCAAAAATCAGAAAATTAACCAATTTTAATGAAATGTTCAGTATTTATCAAATAATGATCACGGAATATAATGAACCCATTATTTTTTTTTTTATTTAAATCTTAGTGGAATTGTATTATTTTGTTTAAACAAAAAATACCTTTACTAAAGTTATGCTTTTCAGTAGTAAAAAAAATACGCACAAATTTATTTTTGCTTTTTTTTATGAAAATAAAGCATCGTAAATTATAACAATTAAAAAATACATTTAATTTTTAAAGGAACATTACGAAAATAGCCCATAAAGTCCGTATTAATAAATTCGATATAACTTGAGGAAAAATTAATTTCTCAAACTGATGATATTATCATTGAATTTAACATTGTTTATTTAATATTTTCTCGCAAAAAATATATAATTGCAAAAATTATTTCTACTTTTTTTTTTTTTTGGATTACAGATTTCGCATAATTTTTATATGTACGTTTCTAATATTTTCCTTGCTTGCATGAATGTGAAACTTTCGGCGTAACATAATGTTTATATAATCTTGAAAAATAAAACTATTTTTAATTAAAAAGCAGGAACATATAAAAATAATTAAATTAAAAAATGGTAAAAAATTATACAAACGTTCACGATAGGAATGTAAAAACAGCACCCTCTACTTCCCTTTAACTACCTGTCATTTTTAGACAGCATTTCGATTGTCTGAGATTTTTTTAGGCTTCCGTATAACCATGTGACGAGGACTTTGTTTTCTTTCGGTTGAACAAAGCGAGAATCTTTTGCTTGGGGGGGGGGGCAATTAATTTATTTTCGTGCAAACAAGGTGTTTTTTATGTAATTCAATATCTTAGGACTTTACTTTACTAATTATCTTTGAAATAGACCCAGAAAACTAATATTTTATTTCAAAAGAGTTTTACAATGAATTTATTTAGTTTAGCTGTAATTCGTTGAGAAAACATTTTTCATAACTTTTTTTTTCGCGTGCAAATATGTTTTTTTTTTTCCTTTTGGAAATGAACTTTAGTCTTTAATGTTTCAAATACAATGAAAAAGTAATTGAAAACCTACAAAAATTATGATAAATTGGTTTTCAAAACTATGTCCCTCTATCTTTTCCCCACCATTTTTGTTTTTACCTAATATTTATATAGTTTTGTTTTTTTACTTCGTTTTCACACAAACGAAGACGTAAAAAACTCAGCCGTTATAACATATATGAGACTAAGCTTTTGAACGCCATGGGAAACACTAAGTCGTTAAACGTTCAGTTTTTTATTATATTGACGAATTCATTTGGTTTAAATGCTATTCAGATAATGGGAGGCTCACATCGCTGAGGTAGGGTGATTCGTGGAAAAATCGTCGAGAGATAGGTCCCGAAACAGTGCGTATTCTCTGCTGATGATCCAACATTATCTGGAAATCGGAATGAAATATCCAGCAGGTGAAAATAGCCAATAAACTTGATTATATACTAATCTACAAAGTAAGCTGTTTCTTCTGTTGAAAACATCTGTTGGCAGCTCGTTTCGTTGCAAGTTTCTGCTACTGTTCCGGTAGCACACATCATTTCAATTACAAAACATATAAAAACATATATCAATTAGAATACATTAGATAATTTTGTATTATTTTGATATTTCGGACTACTGTTCTTATCGTGAGTATCCTTTTAACAGCGTTTAGATAATTTGTTATTAATTGCAGAAAATAAAATGAAAACGAAATTTAATCAAACGAAAACAGAAAAGCTCTAAAGTTCACCTCTAGCATATTATTTAGGTTCTTTGTTTTTTTAACATGTGTATCTATCTGGTGTTGCCCGGGAGTCATTTTACTTTCATGGGCGATGACAGTGGTCAAGTGGTTAACAGCACGGACTGACGACGTGGACGTTCCAAGTTCGAATCCAGTTAGTTCCACAAAATTCACTTACATTTGGGATTTACTCGATTTATTTCTATAAAGAATTCTGACTATAAAAACATCGGGGAAACCAATGCCAACAATAGAATCTTCACAATCATACAATTTTTTTAAAGTATAACTTATTTATTTGTCAACGTTATACGTCGAACCAGAATGATATTATGTTCTTAAAACATCCGAGTTTTTTTTTCCTTTCTTCTCTTAACTAAAAAATTAAAATCATGCAAGATATTTTTAATAGTCATTTTTTTAATGGGATTTGTGTGAGGTTTAATTGAATTAGTTACGGTGTCCCTTAGTTATTAAATTAATTAAAATTATGTAACGATTAATGTAGAAAATTTGAACGCGAATGTGGTCTTACAATCTTTTTATACAGATATGATCCAAATAAACCAGGGAAAATGCTCTTTCTTCAAAAAAATGTTTTATTTTATGTTTAAGTAACTTTATATGCTAGTTTGTCAGAAAAAATCGATTATTGTCTTACATATCTTGTCTAAGTACAAATAAATAGATGATACATATATGCATGATTTATTTATTCATTTATTATATTAATAAAAATAGACAGTGCTGCAGTAGAAATTTACTGCACATCATCATCATCATCATCAGTTTTATGTTCACTTTTTATGCTGTCATACGTCGGACGGCTTTTAGAAATTGTCTTCCAAAGTAACCTATATCTGGCCAGGTCTTTATTTATCCCTCTGTATCTTATGTTCATTCTTATAACTTCCACCCATGCTTTTCTTAGACTTCTCTTGTGAACTGACATATATTGATATGTTTCCGTCACAAATATCTTTTATGTTTCCTTTTTGATTCATTTTTTTTTATTACTCACGTTCACACCAAACAAGGAATATCACCACTTCAATGTAAGGGCTACTATTTGGGACCATCTTTAGGGAAGATTAATTAGATATTGGTTTAAGTTACATTTGGATGGCAAAACTATTTGGTTTGTTCAAAAGTTTTATTAGCTTTGTGATACGATTGGGAGCACAGAGAGGAATTATTACTAACAGCAGAATTTTTACAGCTGTCGACCAAGGTAAGAATCTGTCAAGCACGTTTACATATTGCAATGATGCATGGAAGTGAAATCTGGCCAGTAAGAGTTGAGGAGAATGATGTGAGGCATGTGTGATGTGTGAATCTTAAAAACGGGTTTAGATTTGATGATCTAAGAGGAAGATTATTGAGAGATATGTGTAGAACAGGAAACTTTGTTGGTATGGTCACATTGAAAAAAATAATTAAAAGTGCTTAAATTAGATGTAGAGTAGTTGAGGTAGAAAGGTCACTTCTTAGGCGAAAGCAAATGAAAACATAAGAGGAAGTGGTAATGAAGAATTTAAGTGAAAGAGGTGTAAATAAATACCTGGCCAGAGAGAGGTTAACTTTTTGAAGCCGTTCTGCATATATCAGTATGTAAAACAGACATTCAAGCGAATATGCCTTAATGATCAGAGTAAATTTATTGCAAAACTCAATGTTGTGATTTAAGGGTTTATTTTGAAAGACCTAATTTGCTGTAGCAAAGCTGTCTAATCATTTTATATTCCACCACAAGACGTAAGGGACTACTGTGATTAGGGAGCATCTTAAGTGTGAAGTTGTGCAACAAGATGTTTTTTCACATTACATTTAGATTTCTGCATGTTAGCACGGTTGAGGAAATAAGTAGTAGAGAAGGAATTCCAAAGATAAGTAGTTTAAGGACAGAACATATTTAAATAGAAGATTTTTCGGAATCTTATGAGAGGTGGGATTTTGCTGTAAGTCAGCTTATTTACGTTGGGGAAGGGAGGATTCTAGTATCATAAGTTTATCAGAGTACATCCCATGAAAGTACTTGTAAAACAGGCATAGGGATGCAAAATTGCAGCGTTGTCGACAACCTCGAAAATGCTAAACTTCTTTCTGACCAACAGTATGGATTGAGGAAAATCCTTTCTACTATGGACTTCATGATTATCCTAACATACAACGGATAAGGCAGGTGAAGGTAAGACAGTAGCGCTTCATATATCTAAGGCCTTTGATGTCTAGAATGGTCTTCTCAGGAAAATTCATCTGTATGATATTACTGGACGAATATCTTGTCTTTTATATAATAAAACAATCCAGTTTTTCCCGTTCAACTTCAGCAATTATAAGAAAACAACCAAACACTTCCTACAAAAATCTTTAACACTTACAGTAACTTCTAAAACGTGTTTCACAAAAGTCTACTTACATTTCGTCCACGTTTACAAATTATTACATTTAATCCGACTAAACTGATTTTCTTAAATACATACCACAAAAAAGTAGCAAGCACTTTTACTCTCTTGCAATTAAGTCCTCCCACAAAACTCACAATCATCGTTTGAATACCTTTACTTTCATTAGGGCACTGCTTTTTATTTAATTTCTAAACTAATATTATTTCTTACATATTAAGATAGATTTAATAACAAACACCCCCTGGAGTTGAAGTCATTCTCTCACTATTCCTGAATATAATCGAAATATTGGAATGGTCCATTTTCAACAGTGTCATCTACACATTCATAATACATAGAATCGCACTTCAGAATAGGAGATTGAATTGACGAACAACTCGGCATTCAAAATTACATCATACCATCACGATTGATTAATATCGTAAGTTATTTTTAATAATTCTATATTAAGACGGTTTCCTTTTTCTTTATTTTTAAACCAACTTTGAAGAAACAAGGATTAAGACTTCCGTATTAAAAAAAAATACATGAACTTATTTCAGGGACACCTTTCATTTAAAGCACTCATTTCGTTTTCAACTATACAAACAAAAAAAGTAAATTAAATCCATTCTTTTTAAAAGTCAAGTATTTAGATTGTCCTTTTTTTTTAAAAATAAAACGTTATCAATGATTGCATACCAAACAACCGTATCTGATTGAAACATAATAAAGTAAATCACTTACATTCTCTTTAAAAATCAAGTATTAAGATTTTTTTAATCATGAAACAAAACAAATGATTATAACTCTGCTTTAATAGCAACCATTTTTTTTTAAATAACTGGTTTTGTTTTCGCAATATAACAAAACTGTAACTCCATTACGTTCTTTATAACTGCTATAAGTATTAGGGTGTTTTTAATAACACTAGCGAGGGTACCCGGCGTTGCCCGGGTGTTTGGAGGTGTGTGTGGTGTTAAATAAAAAAGAAACCTGGAGGGGGGGTAGGATCGAACCCGAAGCCCTGAGGCGAAGTTTGAAAATAAAATCGACCAGCCAGAATGAGTTACTGAACCAAATTGACAGGTGCGCACCCGGAAGTCCTCGAGCGTTACGACGACGATGTCAATGACCAAGTTTGTTTGTTATAAGCGAAGTAAAAAAAGAAAACAACGTTTTAATTAAGCGGGGTGGGGGGGGGGTAATCAAAACATCGAAAAAAAACACAAAAAACTAACGTAAGGCAAACGAACGATGAAAACAGAAAAAACGAACACGTGCAAAATGGCTTAAATAAGCCTATTTCGATATTAAAATTAAAAAAATCGGTGGGTATCCGGGTGTTTTGGTGTGTGTGGTCAGGGGTGGATAAGCGAAGTAAAAAAAAAAAAAAACAGAAAAACGAACGTTACGTGAAAAATGACTTAAAAAACACTGGTTCAATATTTAAATTTAAAAAATCGAACAAAAAAAGAGATATCTCACACCACGATTCGAACCCAAAACGTTTAGATAATGAACCAACGCGCTAATCAACTGACCTAACGCGACGTACATGAAATTTGTCCAGTTTTTCAACTATTTAAAGTAAATCAGTTCATGACGTTATCTGACGCATGCGTAGAATCGGTCGAGAGGGTCGTTCTATTGACCCCCCCTGTCGAAAATTGTCGATTTCGGGGTGAAAAAAATGAACGTTTTTGGCCAATTTTTCGATATTTTTTGAGCGAAGGATAGAGCTTCAATATGATACCGAGTTTGTGAATTTTTGTTGTGTCTGTCGTAAGTTTTTAGCAGACACACAAACATACACACATACATACATACATACATACATTTTCGCTTTTATATATATATATATATATATATATATATATATATATAGATGAATAATCTTTAAGGACCGTTCTATGTATTAGATATAATTTTAAAGTTAAATTATTTTTAACGATATCTTCTATTTATAGTGCAGAATAGACTGTTTTATTTTTTTTTCTTCTTAAATGAAACATATTTGCATATGAAACTTTCATCTTCTTCCTTTTCAGTATGATTTCTTTCTTAACCAAAACAAAACAATAGACTATGTGCTTTTTATCTTGGTATCCGTGAAATTAATATTACTTATAATATGCAACACTGACAAAAAAATGACAGAAAATTTTGCTGATCTACTTTTAACATAATAGGGTGTTTCCAATTAGAAATTCAAGGTTGGGCATAGGATTTCTTGGGTAACGTCGGGACAAAAGCAGCTAGTTTAATATTATCATAGCTTTCTTAGCTAAAAGAAAGATCGTTCATTCTTGATGGCTGTAAATCCAAGCAATATCACGTTAATGCAGGTGTGTTTCAGGCATCAATACTTAAACCATTATTATTTCTTATCTTCATAAACTACCTCCCTAATGTAAATCGAATGCCCACACAAGAAAGGCAATGGCCAAATCTTTAGCAAATGATCCCCAATCGTTGATAGGAATTTCTTTAAAAATTATAAGAAACATTTCCAACCATAGATTTCCTGAGAGTTCGACATTTGCATTCTTTGGCCTAACATTTACGAGTAACATGAAGTGGAATAAGTACATAGAAGATACTGCCAACTCTGCTGCAAGAAAACTTTTCACAGCTTCCAGTATCTTATAACTCTTCAAATTGGTCCAGACATGAAATATTAAGATCACATCTGAGCTGGTACACAAACCACTAGTCTCTTGCTCTTGGACAGTGTATAAAAAAATAAAATTTAATAAGTCTTACATTGTCTACAAAACTCAAGCCCCTGTCTCATCGCTGCTATTTTGTAATACTGTGCTTGTTTTACAAGTACTCCCTTGGAATGTGCTCTGCTTAACTTACTGCATGGTACTCCTCCTTCAACCTGAATATCCCGACCTACCCAACGAGCAGCAAAATCCTACAAGATGCCAGAAACCATTCTACTCTTTGTCTTTGGAATCCCCTTCCTTTGCAGGAATTTAAATGTAATGTTAAGAAACATCATGGCACACAACTCCCCAATTAGGATACCCCTATGAATATGCCAACTAATTAAAGTAGCTCTTTACATTTCGTTGGAAATATGTTTTTTGGTGAACAAAAGTATAATTTAAAGGTAAAATAAAACTTGGTACTCATCAGAAGTTTCAAGCAAACCGCCAAATGCCTTGCTTGAAATTATATCCGGCTTAGATATTTAAGGATGAATTTTAGAGAAGGGATATAAAGACCTGGGCAGAGTTAGGTAAGGTTGGAAGTCAATTTCTAAAAGCCGCCCAACACATGTCAGTATGTAAAACATGATTTTGGTTTCTTTACACAAGTGCTCATCATCGTGTGCACATTGGAATTGCAGACGTATTTTCACTGCCATTCCTATAACACTGGCACATGAGCTGCGTATATGCACTTAAAGAGACTTACAAATTGTCCATATTAAGATCCCAACAAACTACTACTCAGAGAGCTTTTTATATCGCCAAAAACTTTTTTAAAAAATAATTAACGGAAAGAAATTGCTTGAAAAGGTCTGAAGCTTGCTTTATATCTTTAAAAGTAAATAAATATTTCTTTTAAAGAAAAAAAAACATATAGTTTTGCTTTTCTAAAATTACAAATTTTAATATATATTTCATAACGATATCCCCCACCCAACCCCAAATAAAGGCCATCCTATTTCTTATCTGATTTCTGTCAATCAAATTATAATCTTTGTATAGTTGGGTTAAAGGATAATTTAAAAAAAAAAAGCTTAGAAAAATAATTTTTATGTTATAAAAATTAAAACCTTTGGAAATTTTACATAATGAGAGTAAAAATCACTGACTTAAATAAAAAATGCATAAAGAAAAGAAAATTTGACTGAAAAATAAAGGACGAAAATGGCATCTTTTCAACATGGATGAAGAAAGCGATTAGATTACTTCAATTAAAAAAGAGTTTTACATAACCAATATATTAGTTACTGATTTTATACATTTCCGAATGTCCAGTTTAGAAATGCAATCGTTAACATTGTAGGACAAACATCAATTTAGAATTAAAATGCTTACAGTTGTTTGATTGATTTATTGCTGGTGTGTGCAGCTAACTTCCATAGAATAGTGTTCAAAATATTTATTAGACTTTTACTTTTATTCGTATTTTTATCTATGCCGAACAGCATATAAAAATATCTTCGTGTTTTAACTCTTATGTGTATACAAGCATCCCTAAAATGAACGCTGTCATTTGATTGGTAATATTAAAATTTGAAGGGAGATTTTCCTCAGATTTGCTTAAATTTGTCACAGTAAATTTTGTGAACTTATTACACTTAAACCTGATATAACAGTTTCGTCAATTTGTCATGTTTAACATTTGTCAAATTTAAGTTTTGAATGTTCATAAAAGATTTCATTTGCATATTCAATTTTTTTTTTTTTCATTTTTACTGCATCATATGATTGTAAAAATGATTTCCTTAAATCTAACAGTATCAATAATTGTAATTAAAATTTGTGGACCGCATTATTTTTTCATATACTTTGGTAATGAAGAACTATTTATTGTTGATTTTTTTTTTATGGAAATCGCTCCAGACACGTCATAAAGCCATTTTATGTAAGGAACTAAAAATAATTCTATAACGATGTCTGTTAGATAGCTAGATTCTGACTCAGAAAACAACAATTGTTCTCATTTTTTCAAAGTCATCGCTCATGGAATCTCAGGATTAAATGAAAAAAATAAGAAAAAGAGAGTTACAAGGCGGATGAAAGTAAACCCAAAGTCAGTTTTTGTAATTTCTCTGATTTGGAATTAGATGCAAACAAAAAATTATTGATGTTATTTAACGTTTTTCTTCTATAGGTTCCTTCATTTTACCAATCTTGTTTTGATACAAAGACCTGAATGGCTCTCTACAGGAAATAGATTAAAAGTCTTCATGGCAAGTGAGTTATTGGCTTATTCCAAATAGATTTCGTCCAGTGCAGCACGCACTCAGTCTCATTGCATTACATTTTTGATGGTCAAGTGCTGAGCCAAAACGAATATGATTGCAAATTCTGGACTGTTCAATGTCCATCGCTATAACTTTTCCTATTTCACTAAAACATGAGAGAATTTAATATGTTAAGTATGTTTAAAAAAACAACAACTGTGTAACGTTATCCAGGGACCAACGCACGTTGTGTCCAGTTTCAGTCGCAAAGACAAAGAATAGGAAATAACTCCAACTCGCATGTTCTTTGCAGCAACAACATTTATTCCCTCATTTTCTTTTTACCACTGTGACGTTCCTCATATGGTCATCTTCTCAAGCATCCTTCATGCATCGCCCATGATCGCGAACCTTATCCATGTCCCTCCCATGATCACTCTCTTTCTCCTTTTTATAGTCTTCTCCTCTCTACTAGTGACGCTATTTCGCATTTATTTAGATACACGCATCAGCGCTATGTTACAACTGGATTCTTTTCTGTCATTTGTTCCTTCGTGAATTTACATAAATCCTTGACACAAGATGCGATCCTCTATCAGAGTCAGATGCACCAACAGTTGGAATACTGCTGCTACATTTGGGGAGATGCCACACAAAGCACTTTTTCCTTCTTTGATAGGGTACAAAATCAAAATCGAAATCTAGTGGGAGTGATTTCTTCTTGTCCTTACGGCGACTTTCTCACAAAAGAGACGTTGCTATTTTCTCTCTACAATCATTTGTGTCTTATTAATCTTTATCCTCATGTGGGCTTTGGTCTTGATAAGTGATGACTCGTTTGTAAAACAGTGATTGATGCTTTGTAATTGTCAAACACCTCAACCCAGGTAACTAAGGCCAAATTAAGTGGCGTTCCCCATTCGTAAGACCAAGCTCTCTAATCTTATCCCAAATAGATCCCCTCACTATCCCGATATAATACCTTGTGAGATAACACGTGAGTATCAGAGGTTTTCTTTCACTTGTAAAAAGCACTTCAAAGCCAGTTGACATTCACAACAAAAGGAGCACTCGCCTCGAGCAACATCCAAGCACACACCTTTTAAAGCCGGAAAGGTTTTCTTAGTATCTTCCTTCCAGAAGCCACCGTTTCTATCACAAGATGTACACATTCGGTCTAGGTAGGTAAGACAAAGTGTCTGTCAACGGATTTCGATGCTTGGCATACCTAGACTGCCTTCAGACAGATGTAGGTAACAGACCTGAGAAACTGTGAATTGCTTTTCCTGTCACAAGAACCTGGAAAATGCCCACACTAACTGAAGTAGTGCAAAGTAGTGTAGTTGCTGGAAGTGGAAGTGCTGAAAGTCTGTAGAAAATGAGCAGTGGGAATTTAAAGTAAGATCTCTCAAAGAGTTCAGACAGGCTGTGTTCTTAACCACTTCCACCACTTCTCGTCAGCTGTTGATCAGGATCAAACCAGGTACTGAATATTTTGCATGGCCCATCCGTCTAATCAAAGGTCCCTGAAAATATTCTCCTCTCCAGGCACCCATATGTAAGCTCACAGACTTACCAACTGTTCATAGCATTACAGGCATGATCAAGTCATTGGCATAGGTGGAGTAATACCATAAAGGACTGGGTTCACCCTAAGACTGCGAAGGAAGGGTTCCAACACAAGCACATATATATAGTATCAGTGAAAGTGAACAACCTTGACGAATAAATTAAAACAAATTGAAAGGCTTCAATCTACCTCCACCATCAGACTGAGGTTTGCATATAAGAGGCGAATCCAGTAGTGAAACTGAGGACCAAATTCAACTGAGAAAAGAACTGTTTCTAAATATCGATGATCGACGCTATCGCATGCGTTGGATCTAAATTTATCACCGTGACTTCAGTGTCAGCTTAATCTATGATCAGGCAAGTTATCCTGGATCGTACGGCTTTTCACAGCACAGGTCTGTTTGGGACTTATTAGGCAATGTAGGACAAGTTGCAGATGGTTAGTTAAGATTTGGACCAAAAATCTTTTACTCTTTATTTAGTATCGTTAAGTTCTTGGGAAGCAATACATACTGGGAAATAGACCAGTTTCTAAACCAGTTGTACAACACGGGCAGCAAGGGAACAAAAAGGGGCCAACAGTCTTAAATATATTTTGTAGGGCAGACCACCGATCCTGGGAGATCTATTTAACCTGATCTATTTCAGAGTTTCCAGGACTTCTTTTTTTATGTACATTTTCTGCACCCCACCGCTTCAATCACTTCAAGATGAGAAAAGTTGGCTTAATAGGCATCGAATTGAGCTATTGTTAGACCAAGCATCCTGGTGAAAAGTTCCTGCAAATGAGAGCGAAAATCCTCCAGATTCTCGTTTGTTGGCAATATGACACTGGCGATGTTCTTCTACATGCAGGGAAGCAATCATGTTTGTTGCTTCTAGCACTATTTTTAACATAGCCCTTTTTACTAGTCTCTGATCCTCCTTGTTATCCAAGGAGACCAGTTCAGTCTTAACCATAATAAATTTGTTGCTATCCCCTTTCTCCATCGCCCAATCTAATCTAGTTTTGTTACCCTAGAATTGCAGTTGAGTCATCTATTACAATCGCAATGAAGAACCTGATAACTTTCTAAAGACAACCCCACCATTTATTCCCAATTATATCTCCTGGCAGTTCCCGCTGTACGGTTAGTAAAAGCTGTTCCCAGAAGTTTTTCAAGTTTAATAACGAGGTGTTCAACTTCCGGTACCCAGCCGTTCTAGGTTTAGAACTATCAAAATTTATGCAAAACTGAATGAGCCTATGATCAGAGCAAACTATATTATGGAATCTAAAACCCCTATGTCGACTCTCCAAATTAAGAAGGTATTCATGTAACTTGAGTTGCATCGAATCAAAGAAGGCCTACTAGACCAAATTCATACGATTTCAATGGACTTTTTCATTCTGGAATTTATTAATGAGATCAAACTTTTCGATAAAATCCCAAAATGGTTTACCTAAAGGCTCCAGTGTTGTCCTTATATTGTTCTTGGATGAGTGCATTTTCGTACGTCAAGGAGTGTCCAGTGAGAGTATGCACACATTGTTCTCAAGTGCTTCCGTGCATACCCATATATTTTGGACAGGCATTTTTGAACATCACGGAGTGTTCTTGCTTTATCGTCTTTTTTGTAATTTCTCCATTTTTCGTATGGTCTTTCTAATATCTCGGTCGAATTTGTGTAAGTTCCATAGTCGTTTTCGACCAGAGAAACTAAAGGATCATTTTCAAACAAACTCCGTACTTGCTTTCACATGAACTAAATAGTATTCCATTTCTTGACTTTCTCATAGACTCCACCAAAGATAAATTCATCACTTCTCTGTATAAAAAGACTATTGCAATCAATTCGTGTATCTTATTCAAAAAGTGAGTGTCCCTACTGATACAAAACCGCAATTATAAAGAACCTAATTAATCAAACCAAATTGATCTCCTCAAATAAAAAAATCTTCTGCAGCGAATTAAAAAATATAAAACATGTTTTAATTAATAACTAATTCCTCAATTTCTTAGTCGATAAACAAATTAAGCTAACAGTTAGAAACGTAGACCAAACTAATAATAACTAAGTTAACAATCCCGACCCCATCAATTTATCTTATCGCAATCAGCTACACCATAACATTAAATCAGATGAAAAGGTACTAAGGAATATAATGCATCGATATATCAATCCCCAGTCAATAATAATAATATCAGATTTATAATCTACTACAAGAAATTAACTACTGCTAACCTTATAATTAAAAAGAACACTTTCTAGACAACAAAACAAGTCGATGAAACCAATGTAGTTTACCAATTCAAATGCCCTTTCGTGGATTGCATCTCCAACAATAGAAACACCAACTGCTATATTAAACATACGACAAACGCATTGTCCAAATGATTAACCCTACACCTTTCAAATGCAAGCTCGATTCGCCAATATCTAAAACAACATGGCTGCCACTATTCCCAATTTAGAAAAATCCTAGTTGAAAGCATGTAGAGAAACGTGTGACTTACCTAACTAACACGTGTGCATAATTCAACGGGTCGGTCGTGGAATGAAATGAATGAAGAAGAAAGAAACAAAAATGGCTGCCTTATCTCTTTATATGCCTGCAATGTGACCACCCGATATGCAAATGAGATGCTCCTGATTGGAGATGAGAGGGTTGATTTTTTAGAGAGACGTTCATTTTGAAGTTGGATTTCGAAGAAATAAGTTGAATTAGCAGAAGTTCGTTTGGAGTTGAGAGAAGGTGCGTTACATATACAGAAGTTTCGAAATTTGGACAACAGTGTCAACCTTACCCAGGAAATTAGCGGTGTGACGGGTGGAAGCAATAACACTTAAGTTATTAAATTATAAGCTATTTCGGCTCTTGGTGTGCGGTGACTTGAAAGGCAGAAAATGGACAGATTCGACTTTCGCTTGATACCTGAGTTTGATGGATCTACCACTGGACCGTCTGTCGTTGAATGGGTGGAAAAGGCTGAGAAGATCTGTACACTGTGCAGAATTAAAGAACCGGCCACAGTTTGGAAGTTGGAAGTTTGGACAACAGTGTCAACCTTACCCAAGAAATTATTGGTGTGACGGGCGGAAGAAATAACACTCAAGTTATTGAATTATAAAGCGTGAAAATAATTTATATGGATCAAAACGGAAAAAGACTAAAAATACTGGAAGCACTATATATGAGAGCCAAAACAGCCAAAGATTAACAATGTAAATTTTGCACTTCAATTTCTTGTTCTCTGTCAGTGAAGGAGAAATCTTTCACAACTGAGACAATTTTTTTAATTCCTTTTCTCCACATTAAAAAACGACCCTGGTGTCTAACTCTGCCCCGTGGGGAGACATTGTAAATAAGAACAATGTAAATTTTGAAAACAATAATATTTTAAAGTGCCTGGGTACGTAACCACACAATATATATATATATATATATATATATATATATATATATATATATATAATATAAAGCTGAATGTCTGTGTCTGTGTGTGTGTGTGTGTGTGTGTGTGTGTGTGTGTGTGTGTGTGTGTGTGTGTGTCTAGTCATGAATAGGCTCCTATATGGTTGACTATTATAGAAAACTGATCATATATAATGATAGAAGGTGTATCGAGACACAGGAATGGGTATGTTTGATCTCGCAGAATTATGATTCATTAAAATTGTGGGGTCTGCGTACGCGCCTGGTCCACAAAGTAAGGAAATAAAAAATTAAAAAAAAAAACGTTTACAAGTGTTTTTGATATAGATGTACATAATAATACGTATATAAGTATGTTTTAACTTAAACAGGGATAGTATAATAAAATTGTGGGGTCTGCGTTCGCGCCTGGCCTCCATAGAATGGAAATAGGCACAAACTTTAATAAAAACTTTTCATATCTATCTGCGTAAGTATACTTTGATAATTATATTTCAGTTTGAAGAAATATTGTATAATAAAATTATGGGGTGTTCCTTTGCGCATGACCTCCATAGAATGGAAATATGTCACAAAGTTTAACAAGGTTTTTTTAATATAGATCCACAGAATATTGTGATAAGTGTTTCAGTGTGAACAGGTATGGTATAATAAATTATGGGGTTTATCTATTTTATTTTTACTTTCATCATATTTTACTTTGGTTTTGATACCCCCAAATTCGAAGCTATCTCTTTACAACCCTTCCTTTTCATAACCTATCATACTTTCATAAATCAGGGTCCATTTTCTGTAGGCTGTTTTTGAACCGAGTCAACGACGGGTACTTTTGCTAGTATATATATATATATATATATATATATATATATATATTATTATTATTATTATTATTATTATTAATGGTAACAAAAAAAACGTAATTATAAAATTTACGAAGGAACAAACAATGAAATACAAATGAACAATAAAACAAATTGCCCTCTGGGTTTGATATATCTTGCCAAACAAGACGGAATGGGGAAACTCTTTCAAAACCTGGAAAATGTAAAATTGACACGAACACAAGTGGTAACGTTTTAAATCAATTTTATTACGAAATAAACTATCGTATGGGGAGGAATGAGATTAAATAAAACAAAAGAAACAAATTACGAGGATGTGGAACGGGTATCTTACTCTAATATCTAACAACACCAACGAAAAGTATATCCATAGATAATACCAAAAACGTGGAAGAATACAGAACTCGGCAATTCAATACACGAGAGAGTTATGTAGAGAGGGGACTTACAGTTTTTACTCTTTTTTGTTTCTTTCGTTTCGGGCGGTTGGTTAAAAACAAATATGTCTTTTTTTCCTCTCTTTTCTTTTCTACGTGAAGTTTAACAACCATTCTATTCCCTTCGGACAACCGTTAACAACATACGATACTTCTAGGTATTATTCATTCGCTGTGTTGGTTATTTCAGTTCTCTGCTATATGTATCTTTGGTTCGCCGTGTTCCTCATGTTCGTATTGTTGACATTATCTGCTTCGACGACATTAGTTCGTTTTCATTTCTGTCGTTGTCGGGTGGAAATTTTCTCCATTCGTCCGACACGGCGGCTCGACCGAGAGTGTCCAAAGAATTCTCTTTTCCTCTCTCTCTCTCTCTCTCTCTCTCTCTCTCTCTCTCTCTCTCTCACTCTCTCTCTCCTCAATACTTCGCCTGTCCCTCTCCTTTTTTTTTGTTCACCCTTGTATCTTGGTACACGGAACCAAAACGGGTCCGAAAGTGTGTTGACCAGATGACCTGGTAACTCGCTGACTCAAGCGTCGAGGTGGTGTTGGGATCTGCTGAACGTCTTCCTCGCCTCCTCTCCCATCCTCTCTCTTTCTCATATACTCTCTTTTTCTCTTTCTCTTTCTCATATAGTCTCTCTTTCTCTTTCTCTCTCTCTCGTAGTAGGTTTGACTTCTCTTTCTCTCTGTTTTCATTTTGCCTCAGTGACAATCAAACAACAACAAAAAAAAAACGATACATTCTTCGTCGGCCTAAAACTAAATTTGGAAATTTTATTAAAGCACATAATCTAATTTTAAGGATCATGTTACGATATATATATATATATATATATATATATATATATATATATATATATATATATATATATATATATATATATATATATGTGTGTGTGTGTGTGTGTGGGCACATATAGTTACATATGTATATCTATATATGTTGTAGTGTAAGTTTATAAATTAATTAATAAAAAAAAGGAAATACTGTAACTTCCATACCATTTTGTAAATCACACTTTTAAACCATTGTATATTTATTTTAGCCACGTTCTTTACACGTTAAAAATATTTTCTTTTACACACAAGACGCTTCACTATTTTAAGTAATTTAAAGGTAATTTGAACTGAAGCATAAAAAGCATCCAAATTTTAAACGAAATATATACAAAAACTTCCTGAAGATGACTAAAAACAAAACAAAAAAAATGATGGACGAAAACGACTATGGAATTTTCTAACACAAATTCGACCGAGATATTAGAACGCCCGTACGAAAAATGGAGAAATTTAAAAAATAGATTAAGCAAAAACACTCCATGCTGTTCAACAATGTCTGTCTAAATGAAAACATGCTGCCTAAAGGCACAATACTTAGTTTACACCAAAAAATTTCCACTGCATAAAACCAAGATAAATTCTGACGACCTTCGCCCAATTTACACGTTAATCCATTTTTAGGCTCGTTATTGTTTATTGCATTTGTTTATTTTATCAAATATTCAGTTGCATTTCCATACATGGCTAGGAGAGAAATTGAATGCCTACCGGTGAAACTTGAATGCGTACTTGACACCCTCCTCGTGCGTTCAAGTTCTCTCTTTTTATTCTACAAGCAAACCCTGACTCGCATAGTATTTGTGACACAAATAAGATCTTCTCGGCATGGCTAACCCACACTGGCTTTTATGAGGAATAGTGCACCTTCTCCAAGTGATGTTACGCCAAGTAGCAACACAAAGCTGGATAATCCACTAAACAAAAGAAGTTCTTTTCCTGGAATCATTTAAATGGTCAATTGGGGAGAGGGAAATTATGTTTCCACCTTCTTTTCTAACTCGGTATTTGAGATGTAAAAGAGAACTTTTATGGAATATTCGAATATTTTGTTTTTAATTTTATAAAATGATAGTAAAACAATGTTACCATTCATAAAATTAGTTATAATTTAATCGCAGTTCATTTCTGTCGGACAATACTGCATATGTAAAATTAGTTTATGTATACAATATTTTATGCTGTAAGTTCTGTCTGAATTTTATTTTTCTGAAATTTAATTGCAACTGTGAACGTTTAATAGAAGTAAATAATATTTATTTATTTATTTACGGACTATTATCCTTATCTTCACAGTTGTTCTTTCACAACATTTCGGCCAAATATTCCTCTGGCCTTTGTCAGGCGGTTAACCGCGATGGGATAGGAATGCTGAGTCTCTTAGCTGTATCTTCAGTAATTACTGCCTTCCATAGTTGTCGTCTCACTATGTTTTCGCGAACACATCATCTAGCTGGATTTGGTAGGATTGAAACGGCTATCTTCAGACAATACTCACCTGGAACTGTAGAGATTCAACACCTTTATCCACTGCGCAACAGGCTCCAAAGGGTGATCAAGGTTGAAGTTTTTGGTCTTATAAATCGAAGTTTTTTTTATTCTTGTCTGGTCTTCCATCTTAGGGTTCATATCGAATTGTATATAATTTTATTATTAGAGGCGTTGAATCTCTACAGCGAGCTTTGTCTGAAGATAGTAGTTTCTCTCCAATCCAAAGCCGAGCAGAAGATTAGTTGGCCAAAACGTGGTGAGAGGACAACAACTATGGAAGGCAGTAGATGATACAGATAAGAGACTCAGCACTCCTATCACGGTTAACCATCTGACAAAGGCCAAAAGAATAGTTGGCCGAAACGTTTTGGAACAGCAACTATGAAGATGAAGATTACAATCTACAAATAAATAAATAAATAAACAAATTACTCATCTCAAAGGATTCCAATAATAAAATAAATAATATTATATAACAAAAATATAATAATATATAATAATAATAGTATGTATTTGGAAAAATTTATTTAGATTCTATTTCAGAAGAAACCAGAATTTGAATTTCACTGTTGCAAGTCCTTAACTCATGAAAGTATCCAACAAAGCTTTATAGACTAAAATCTGCATGATGAAGATTTTTTTTTTATGGGGAGAGAGGAATTACTTAAAAAAATATCTTCACTATGGATAGAAGAATTGGTAATGAACCTTTTTCTCAAACCGTACAATTGTCCATCGTAATCTCAACAACTTAGAAAGGTCATTAGCATGGAAAAGGGATTCCGCATAAATTGTTCTCCAATCACAACTGGTGATTTGCAGTTGCCTTCAGACAATCCATTTTCCAACTTATGAACTTATTTAAGAATAAAAGATGCCACATTTGGATTTTTTGGACTACTGTTCTCATTTTGGTCGATGTAACCTCCAAACTTCTTCAGGTTTATCTTGTCGAACTCTGGAATTTTTCTGTCGAACTCCCAAGAACCTATGGCATAGTGGATAAAATGCTTGGTAAAATTAAGCTGTAAATGACTCTTAGTGGAGACAATACTTTGAATACTATTGCGAATTACTTAGGAGTTTTACCCACTCATGGTTGACATGCTACCCTTGTTGATTAAATAAAAGTTTCTGTTCAAAATTTGTGGAGATTCTTGAGTTCGACCAGAAGAAGATCGTAGGTTACATCGGTTTAAATGATGTGAAAATAACACTCACGATGAGAACAGTAGTCTGAATAATTCAAATAATACAATTTATCTCAAAGAGTCAGAAACAAGATGCCACATAATTCTTCAAATTCATTTTTTGATTGTTCGAATTCTGATGGTTGTTAATGCTGTGAAACTGCAGTAGTTTTAAACTAAATACATTTTATTATTTATTAATGCTATATGTACATATACGAGGTGCCTTCAATAAATTTCCAGAAACTTTTTTTGACAGGCATTTACAATTGTTGTAGACTCTTTAAAATTCAGTATGTTATTGTTATACATCTTATGAGATGACTAATTTGTATAATTTCTGGTTCAAATGAACAACTACAGCAGAAATTGGAATACACCCTACTAAAACCTAATTGTCACAGCTGATGAACTTCAAAAATGTAATCTGGACGTGAGGACACTTTAGAAGAAAGATACACAATAAAATTCTGCTTTATACTTGGCAAAAAATATCACAGAAACGTATGGAATGCTTTTGGGCCATCTTGTATGAATCCAGCATCAGTTTTTGAGTGGCATAAGATATTTAAAGAAGGCAAGGAGTCTGTGAGGGATGATGAGAGGTGTAGGAGGAGTAAGTAAGTCAGAACACCAGAGTTGACTGGCCAAATAAAGAATTTCATGGATAAGGACCACCGTGTGTCTATAAAAACATTAGGTGCATAGTTTGATGTCAGTGTAGGAAGTGTACACACAATTATTCGTGAGGAACTGAAGATGTGAAAGATTTGCGCATACTTTGTCTCAAGGGTGCAATCGACAACTCCATCCTTGTCGCAGAATATTTGACCAAGATGGACATCAAGACACTTACTCACCCTCTATATAGTTCACACTTTACTCCCTGTGACTTTTGGTTATTCCCTAAGTGTTATGGGGTTAAATGGTAATAAGAACGAAGGAACACAGGATTTTTAGGAAACACAGATATTACAGGCAAAGTGAGCAATACCATTCCTCAACAATGGGGTGTGTGCATCCGACCTTCTTGTTTGCGTGCCAATCTGACTCATGGCACCGATCTCGTTACCGGAAGTGACATCACAACAAAAGTGACATCATGAGATAGTCAATTAATCTCATGGATTTTCTCAAGCTTTTTAATCGTAAAATCTGTCAGTACCTCTTCCTTTTAGGGTTTACCATCAATGGCTTGGTAAACTTTTCTCTTACGAAACGACCGCCGTAGTTCAGGTGTTGGTTGAGGAGGTTCAAGATCAAAAGTTTCGAAGACAGTGTCTATCGGCTCATCTTCCAATGGTGGACTGTCGCTGGTTTCAACTGATCGGCATCTTCTTAGTTGGTTCTTGTGACGTTTGTGGGTATATGTTGGTCCTTGGACGATATATACCATGTCATCGACTCTCTTAGTAATTGTACACACCTCCCAGAATGATGTGTTGTTTTTATAACTTTTGAAAAACACTCGTTCACCTGGTATGAAACGTTTACTGGGTACACAAGTGGTCACTAGTGGCCTTGACTGTTTGGGTAAGAGCTTGTAAAATCAGATCTCACTTTCCACGCAAAAATAAATTCTGTAGGTGAGACTGCTGTTCATGTGTTCGGGTTGGTGTAATCCTATACACGTGTAGAAATTGTTGAAGTGCTTCATCTGTTGGGGTCCCTTGAGCTTTTTTAGTGCTCTTTTCAATGGTATCAGCCTAGATAGGCTATCTGCATGGCTAATTTGTTTCGAAGACAAGTACTCCTTAGGTTGTTTTGGCTTGGGGAATTCTTTTGATGCAGGTTTTTTAGCTTCTGATTTGCAGTTTCAGTTTTTTTTTTTCCTCCTTTGGCAGATTCCGTAGAAGTTTTCTTTTTCGATTTCTCTGGTGCTGCAAATGGGAAATTGCGTTTCTTCTTGAAAACGGGCAAAGTGTTTTCTTTTAGTTCAAATATTGCTATAGCCTTTGTATATTTTCCTAGTCCTGGTAAGAATACTTCTGGAAATTCCTCTTTTAACTCGTCCTTCAGTTGTTGTGCTTCCATAAACGAGTCTTCTACCCTATGACAGAATTTATTCATAGGTTGGTCCCACAATTCGGATCGCTCCATCCAGTCGGTACCTATGTACATACACTTTCACTTTTTTAGTAATACCATTTAAGGTCACCAGGAGTGTTGGTTTCCTTAGCCTTTTCCACATCTTAAGGTTTATGATGGACAGGTCTGATCCGGAATCCAATTGTAGATGCACAGTTTTATTCGTGATGTTAACTGTGACATATTTGCGCTGGTTGTTATCTGAATCCAAGCTGAATCTAGTTTGTCGGACTCTGTTCCTCCTGCACTGGGTCGTTTTGTGGCTCTTCCTACAACATTCGTTGCAGTGCTTATCTTTGTACAAACATTGACTCGGCCAATGTTTCTCACCGCAGTGATAGCACGGGCTTGTAGGGGATCTGGGTTTTGTGACTGGGTGGTACTTATTAGGTGTAGCCTAAGTTTTTGAGTTTTCTTACTTCCAGCTTTGCTTTTTTGGGGTGAGTATTTTTCCAGTCTGAAGGTCGTCCTTCTAATGAATGTTGCACCTGACTCCTCGACGTGCCTCGAATTGTTACTTATGTAGACTACCCGTTGACAATCCTCGACCAACTTCTGGAGGGTGAGGCCCTGTTCACTTGCAAGTCTGGAGAGAACACATCGTCTAATCTCAGCGTTTTTGGATAAGACTAGACCCTATGCAAAAATTAAACGCTTGAAGTCATCTGCTGATAAATCAGATAGATGGAAGTCATCACAGTGTTTATTTACCACGGATGCGAAGGTCGGGTAATCTACGTCACTTTTTGCAAGTTCAACCACTTCCATCTTTTATGAAAGAGCGTAGAATGCAGGCTGAAAAGTTCGGATAAAAGTTTGACCGCTTCAAAAAATTCCAATTCATTCGTCTTCCTGGGGAGAATATAATCCACAAACTTGCTATGTTCTGTGGTTCCTAATTTCCTCAAAGTAGGCAAACTTTCTTAGCATTGCTACACTCCTAACAATCCATGGTGAATAGGTCCTCATATCTCTGATAGAAAGCGTCAAATGTTCCATCTAACTCCGGTTGGTAGTTGAAACTTTGTATAGTGTTCCATATTGTTGGGAAAAAGCAAAACTGTTGTCCCTGTGTTCCATACTATCGAATATTTTTAACAATAGCTCTTCTGGTCTCTGTTGTTGAAGTAGCATTCTCTCCTCCAACGCTTGTTGCCTCTCTTGAAATTGTAACTGGAGCTGTTTATCACCTTCTTTTAAATTTTCCTCAGCCTTCTGCTGCTGGTCTATCTTTAACGTCTTCCATCTTGTAATGGCTTTTCCAAAACGCACGAGAAAAAAATTTATTTCCATTTTTGACTGGAGAAGAGAGATAACATAATAAAAAAACAGAAAATGTTCTTTCCTTGTGTGTGTGTGTGTGTGTGTGTGTGTGTGTGTGTGTGTGTGTGTGTGTGTGTGTGTGTGTGTGTGAGAGGAGGGAGCAATATATCCCTTACTTCTTGATAAAAAGATTAGAGATAATCCAATATGAGGGTGGACAAAAATATTTTTACTTGCGAAACAAAAACAAAAGAAAATGTACAATACAGTTGCAAAAAAATAAAAATAATTGTGGAATTGTTTGGAAGTTAACCAAAATGGCTATTTTTTATATGTGTGTATGGGGGGGTCCCACGTGGAAGAAAGAAAAGTTTTTCACTTTAGAACCGACAGTTAAAATAGAATATTTCAGAAAATTCCACTGAATAAAAAAGCATCTTTCTTTTCGTCCAAGTAAAACGAAAAGGAAAAAAAAAACATTTCTCTCCCGTTAAAATATTACATAAAGTTAGCAGCACAAACCAACGGCAAAAAAAAACTTTTCACTTTCTTTGAAAAAAATGTTCAAATTTGCATACGAATAAACAATCGACAGTTTACAATAGAATTGTTCTCGCGGTGAAATTGGGTCAACATTTTTCTCTTTCTTTTTTCTTTCAATAGGCAAACAAATTAATTTTTAAAAATTACAAAAATGCGTTTCGTACAGTTCTTTTCAATTTAAATATAGAGACAACATATATCTTACAATTGCGTCGATAACTTTGCCACGTGTTCGTTTTCTTTCTTTCTTTTTTTTTTTGTTTTTAGGGGTTTTTTTCTAGACTTCTTAGCTTGTAAATCCGAAGTTCTTTTGAAGTCAATTAGAATTTTGCTTCTTTTTTGTTTTGTGGAGTTAACCCGTGCGAAAGTCGAATCCGTCGTCGCCAGTTATTATGGGGTTAAATGGTAATAAGAACGAAGGAACACAGTATTTTTAAGAAACGAAACATGTATTCATATATACAGGCAAAACGAGTCGAGCAATACAATTCCTCAACGGTGGGGTGTGTGCACCCGACTTCCTTGGTCACATGCCAATCTCCGGAAGTGACGTCATCAACGGAAGTGACGTCGCCAACATGAAGGGGCGTCTAATTAAGCTCAAGGAAAAGGCAGTGATGAGGGCCATTGACATGCTCACACAAAAGGACTTCTATGGAGCCTTCAACAATTTGTTGGAGTGCAACAACAAGTGCATTGCAGCCAGAGGAGATTACTTCGAAGGGCACTAGAGTTTCATGTGTGCACTATCAATAAAAGTGCCCACACGAAAAAAATCTGGAAACTTATTGAAGGAACCTCGTATGTGCATACACATTTTCTATGTCAAGCTGTACTAAATAGCTATCTATGAATGACATATATAAGAAAGTTTCGGTTTTCATTTACCGCAAGAACAATACTTTCTAGAAAGAATAGAGTTCTCTTAAAAATATGTAAATAAAGAAAAAAAATAGTGTTATGAATTCCCTCTACTTTCAGCGGCAATACTTTGATGTGAAGGAATGTTTTCGTATTACACATTCATCTATACATTTATTTGTTCACCGTTTCTTGGTTGAGCTATCTCCTTAGTGAATTAACGTTTGCTACTTCAAATAAATCATTGTTCTTTGCCAAAAATAATTGAGCTCTCTAAGTGTAAATGTAAACAAAACATTATAAGCACTATAGTTCCTCTTAGATTTGTGGTAGACATAATATGTAAAATATACAATCGCTGATTAGTCTCAGGTAATCTAGCAATAAAGTTTTCAATCTCAATATGAAAATATTTGTAACGTCGACCAACACTAAATCTACAGTGGTAAAGCGAAACAATTATTTGTAGATGACTGTGTGTGTGTGTGTAGAGAGAGAGAGAGAGAGAGAGAGAGAGAGAGAGAGAGAGAGAGAGATCGTCTTAATAACGTTATGCCTGTACTTGTCTTTATAAATCTTAAGTTTTCCTTAATTTCCATGGTGTTGACAGTGGCCTAGGAGTAACGTTCCTTGCTAATAGTCAAAGTTGGCTTCGTTGTGGGGTTCGAATCCTTCGACCTGTGGCAATCGTCACTTCCTGCACTGATGATTGTAAAAGTATGAAACACTAGTGCCTGTGGATATAAAAAAATTGTTTATAATATATATATATATATGAGAGAAAGAGAGAGTCATCTACTCTGAATATTATAATATGTACCTTTTAAAAATATATATTTCATATAAACATAAGAATATATATATATATATATATATATATATATATATATATATATATATATATGTATGAAAATATTTTCTCACAAAAACAAGGTCAATTGTTTCTTCATAGCTATACAATCATGTAATTGATAATAAAAAGTTCTGAATTTTATAAATAAATGAATCTTTAGATGTACCGAAAAAAAGACGGCCTTAGTATTAAATAGTTTCAGGAAAAACATCCATTCCTTTTTCCACTGCAAATAGTCCCAATGGTCCAACATATATATATATATATATATATATATATATATATATATATATATATATATATATATATATATATATATATATATATATAAATTATTTTCACAGGCAAACAACACGCAGCTTACAAGAGCCATGACAGCACAAACCGGAAGTCCAAGACTCGAGTTTCGTCCTCATTTGGGCTCATCAGTTGAACACATCTGAATTCCGGATTTGAAACCCGAATCTCTTGCATGCGAGGCGAGTACTCTTCCACTTGAACAACTGCACCACACACAAGAAAGTATATTAACTAATACAGCCCAAGCAAACCGGGGCGAAATCCGACTATGGAATAAACCTACTTCGTCTCAAACAAGGTTTTAATGACATATGAACAAGGTTTTCATGATATATATATATATAATGATTATATCGTTTTTTTTTCTAGATATAGATCCACTGAAACTTCTGTATTTTTCAAAAAATGCTTAATGACAAACAGATTGAAATTATAATGTATTTATTTATACAAACATTATTAGCTACATATGTGCATGCATGTTTCTGCTGCAACTTCTATAAAGAAATAACATCTTCAGGACAATTTTTTTTCCTATTCACACGCTGCTTCTCTAAAGGAGTTGCAGCAGAAACATGTATACACATATGTAGCCAATAATATCTGTATAAATAAACACACATACACACAGGCACATATATGTATGTGTGTGTGTGGACACACATGCACTAGCAGAATATATGTTTCTCACAGACAAGAAGAATAGGCTGGCACAATACATATATATCACTAAATTTGAATATGATTACCAATTGTGAATGTATACACACAAATGATATTTCTCAGCACAAAAATAACACTCACGCAAACATGTATGTATGTATGTATGTAGAAAGGGAGGGTGAGAGAGATGTAGATATTGATAATATGATTGATATATGTGCACACAGATACTGCCTCATACATCCTGAGATAATGTCTTTTATCTATCAGAATCAGACACCCCCTCCTGCCGCCATCCCGCCAACACATGTGTGCATATATGCATACCATAGATGCATTGAAGCTCAAAGATAAGCCTATGCATCGCTCACACCTACATGTACGGAGGAGGAAGAAGTTGAAGGCGGGACGGAGGGAAGAAAGAAAAGAAAAAAAACAGTTGGTGTTGCACCAACCACAAGCGCAGGTATAGACCAATTGCAAAGTATTGATTTTACTCGAACCTGTGCTGAAACAAGAGCCGACTTAAATAAGTACTTGCACCCCCGCCTGCACCTCTCTCCGTTCTCATTCCCCTCCTCTCTCTCTCCCTCTCTGTCTCTTTCTTTCTATCTTTCGTTTTTTTTTTCTTCTTTTTCCTCGTAGAGGTGGCAGATTGTGCGCCAACACATTTTTATTAAACTCCATCTCGCAGACATCATGGGTGGTGCTTTTAAATTCTACTTGCTTTAATATTAACTTGCCCCCCAACCAAATTGCTTGTTCTTCGGCACCCAGAACAAAGAATTCTTTTATTTATTCTATAGCAAAAAAAAAAAAAACTCCTGAATATTTCATTTCTTTTACTCGCTAGGAACCATATTGAACTTCTCATAAGTGAATTTCATATTGACTTAAAGAAATAACAATTATTCAGAAATATTTTTTAAAGTCTATTGGAATTATAATTTTTTCAAATTGTCTCTTTCATTTAAGGTCTTCTTGTAATAGTTTTTTTTTTCTATTTATGAAATTTTTGTAATAGTCATTTTATTTAAGATTTCTTAATAGTTTTTCTTTTTTTGATAATCTTTTTGTATTAGTCTCTTTTGTTTATTTTTATTTGTCTTGTTTATGTATGGTAGTTTTGGTATAGTCTTTCTATTTATGATATTTTGCGAAAGTCTCTTTTATTTCTACTTTTATAATAGTTCTTTTATTTGTTATAATTTTTAAGTCTCTTTTTCGGCCTTTTAGTAAATAGTTATGCTTTTTTTCAATAGCTTCTTTTATTTATCTTTTATTTATGATCTTTTAAAACATCTCTTATATTTATATCTGCATCTCATATGCAAACATATATAATGCTTAATCGAAGACTTATAAATACATATCTGTTGTTTGATGATAGCCATTAAGTGATCGTCTGGCGATCTCTAGAAGTGATGTGCGGTTGCACTACAATTTTGAACTCTGTCTGGACCGGTAGAATGATCCAAACATTTCTCCAGCATCCTTAGCAACAGATTGGATGTGAGATTTCTATTTTAGATTTGAAGTGAAAGTCCTAGGGGGCTTATCAAGGAGAGAACTGTTCATTTCATCTGGGGGAAAACAACGGTCAAAGTGTTTGTGATGGAAAGAAGAGACGCTCAGCTTTAGAAGTATTGAAAGTAACAAACTACTTTTTTCCTCATTGCAGATCAAGAAAGGCAAAATCAGCAAAACTTTAATTAACAATGCTCTTAAATACCATAGACAGCGGTACCATTTGCATAGATAGATGTGAACAAAGAATATGATTTTAAAGATCATTAATAAAGATCAGAAAGAGGGATAAACTCAAGATAGACCCTTGAGGCATGCTTGCATTGATATTATATGCCTTAGAGTTCTGCCTATCGACAGCTACCTTTATAGACCTATCAAAAAAATGGATTCAAACATATTCTCAGTTATTCCATAGCTAGCAAGTTTGTATTTAGCCTTATCAAATGCCTATTATTCTAGAAACAAAGCTTCAATCAAAAGGTTATATACAAATTGTTATTTTGAAAGGTTATATTTCTCGTGTTTGAATGACAGTTAAAGAGAAAACACTCAAACTTAGTAATAAACCACTTTTTGATCCAAAGGAGAGATTGGACCTAGTAATTCACTCCTGTTCGTAAGTTCGTTTGTTTGCCATTTTCTCAATAACCACACCTTAGTTGTTTTTAAATTTTGCACAAACATTAGTTATGGTGAAATTAAATTTTTGCCAGAACGGATTTTCTGGGATACATTTTCCTAGTCCTGGTAAGAATTCTTCTGGAAATTCCTCTTTTAACTCGTCCTTCGGTTGTTGTGCGTCCGTAGACGAGCCTTCTACCCTATGACAGAATTTATTCACTCCTTCCAATCAGTATCGAACAGGTTTTTGCATGTCCTACGTACATAGACTTACACTTTTTTAGTCACACCATTTAAGGTCACCAGGTGTGCGAGCTCTCCCTCCAATTCCACTTTATCGCCTGTCACAGCTCGAGCTGTTTTGTTCGTCTTTCACATGGTTGGTTTCCTTAGCCTTTTCCACATCTTAAGGTTTATGATGGACAGGTCTGATCCGGAATCCAATTGTAGATGCACAGTTTTATTTGCGATGTTAAGTGTGACATATTTGCGCCGGTTGTTATCTGAATCTAAGTCGGATCTAGTCCGTCGGACTCTGTTCTTGACCTTGTTCTTCATGCACTGGGTTGCTTTGTAGCCCTTCCTGCAACATTCATTGCAGTACTTATCTTTGTAAAAAAATTGACTCGACCAATGTTTCCGCCACAGCGATAGCACGGGCTTGTAGAGGATGCGGGTCTTGTGACTGGGTGGTACTTATTAGGTCTAGCTTGAGTTTTATTACATCCTGCTTTGCTTTTATGGGGTGACTATTTTTCCAGTCTGAAGGTCGTCTTTCTAATGAATGTTGTGCCTGACTCCTCGACGTGTCTCGAGTTGTTCCTTACGCAGACTACCCGTTGACAATCCTCGACCAACTTCTGGAGGGTGAGGCCCTGTTTGCTCTTAAGTCTAGAGAGAACACATCATCTAATCTCAGCGATGAGACGTCCGTATGCAAAAATTAAACACTTGTAGTCATCTGCCAATAAATCAGTAAATTTATTTACCACTAACGCGAAGGTCAAGTAATCGCCATCGTCACTTTTTTGTAGGTTCAAGCACTTCCATCTTCTATGAAAGAGCGCTGAAAAGTTCGGATAAAAGTTTGACTGCTTTAGAGAATTCCAATTCACTCGTCTTCCTGGGGAGAATATAATCCACAAACTTGCTATGTTCTGTGGTCCTTAATTTCCTCCAAAGTTTCCACAATTTTTTATCGTTGCTCCATTCTTGACAATCCACGGTGAAGTGATCCTTATATCTCCGATAGAAAATGTCAAACATCCCCTCCAGCTCCGGTTGGTAGTTGAACGTTTCTATGGCGTTCCATATTGTACGTTGGGAAAAACGAAAACTGTTGTCCCTGTGTTCCGTTCTATGGAATATTTTTAACAACAGCTCTTCTTGTCTCTGTTGTTGAAGTAGCATTCTCTCCTCCAACGCTTGTTGCCTCTCTTGAAATTGTAACTGGGGCTGTTTATTACATTCTCTTAAATTTTCCTCTGCCTTCTGCTGCTTTAACATCTTCCAAACGCACAAAAAGAAAATTTATTATTCGTTTTTGACTGGAGAAATGAGTCAAAATAATAATAAAAAGAAAAAAGAAAATGTCCTTTCGTGTGTGTGTGTGTGTGTGTGTGTGTGTGTGTGTGTGTGTGTGTGTGTGTGTGTGTGTGTGTGTGTGTGTGTGTGTGTGTGTGTGAGGAGGGAGCAATGTATCCCTTACTTCTTGGTAAAAACCTTAGAGATAACCTAATATGAGGGTAGACAAAAAATTTTTTTTTACTTGCGAAACAAAAACAAAAAAAAATATATACTGTGATACCATACAGTTGCAAAAGAATAAAAATAATTGTGGAATTGTCTGGAAGTTAACCAAAATGGCTAGTTTTTTTTTTTTTTTTTTTTACGTATGTGTATGTGGGGGGAGGTTGTCCCCACGAGCAAGAAAAAGAAATTTTTCACTTAAGAACAAACAGTTCAAAATAGAATATTTCAGAAAATCTCACTCAATGAAAAAGTATCTTTCTTTTAGTCCAAGTAAAACGAAAAGGAAAAAAAATTTATCTCCCGTTAAAATATTACATAAAGTTAGCAGCACAAAACAAAGACAATAAATAACTTTTCACTTCATTTGAAAAATGTTCAAATTTGCATACAAATAAACAGTCGACAAGTTACAATAGAATTGTTCTCGCGGTGAAATTGGGTCAAGATTTTTCTCTTTTTTTTCTTTCCTCTTTCAATAAGCAACCAAACTAACTTTTACAGCCTTAACAAAAGGCGTTTAGCATAGTTCTTTTCAATTTAAGTATAGAGACAAAAAGGTTAACTTACAATTTAGTAAATAACTTTGCCTTGTGTTCGTTTTCTTTCTTTTTTTTTGTTTTTAGGATTTTGTTTTTAGAACGTAATTGCCAGCCGAATTCTTAGCTTGTAAATCCGAAGTTCTTTTGAAGTCAAATTCATTCATTCTTTTCCATTTTTTTTTTTTTTGTGGAGTTAACCCATGTGAAAGTCAAATCCGACGTCGCCAGTTGTTATGAGGTTAAATGGTAATAACAACGAAGGTGCACAGGATTTTTAGGAAACGAAACATGTATTCACATATATTACAGGCAAAGCGAGTTGAGCAATACCATTCCTCATTCGTTGCACACGACCTCCTTGGTCGCGTGCCAATCTCTGACTGCTGGGCACTGGTACTCGATACAAAGGAAGTGACGTCACCAGAGGAAGTGACATCATGAGATAGTCCAGTAATCTCATGCAGGCGAGCAGTTCTAGCAGAGAAGCTTTGATCATGGAATCCACATTTAGCTTTAGGCAGAGATAGAAAGTAGGAGAAATTATTGATAGTGGTTTTAGCTTGATGAGTGTTTTGGGGAAAGTTCAGCAAGGGTGGGTGGACCACAGATTGGGGTTCAGATGAGCATGGAGTTCAGATGTCATGAAAATAAGGATAGAACAGAGACAGGCTCATAACATCTCTTCTGTGGGAAAGAGGTTGCAGGGAAGAGAAAAGGACATCACAACTAGACATATTCAAACTCGGGATTTGAAACTGGAGCCTCTTGCATACAAGCCGAGCACTCTGCCACATGAGCAAACGTGCTACACACAAGAAAGTCTATTAACTAATACAGATCAAGTAAACAGAATGTGAGAGAGTATATAATTATAGCCACAACCAAACAACTCGAAACCCAAGCCTCTTGCATGGCTGTGAAAATCATTAAATAATCTCTCACATTCTGAATATATATATTTTTTTACATGGAAGTCACCACTTATCAAGGCCCAGAAGCCACTCAGTGATAAGGGTTATTGTGTGTACAGTAATCAATGGGATAATATCGTAGTAATCGTTAGTAATGGAGATTTGATAAAGTGTCTTACTTAAGGGGGCGGTTTATCAGGAATTTGTTTACGTTGGACTTGAAGACATCCAAGTTGTAATCAGGTGGGAAACAGGCAAACGGAAGAGAGATTCACAGGCGTGCACTTCTAAGAAAGAAGCTTTGTTCATGGAATCTACGTTTAGGTTTAGGCACAGATAAAGAGTGGGAAAATTATTGACAGTGGTTTTAGCGAGACCTGAAAGATTGGCAAGGGGGGACCAGAGACTGGAGCTCAGACGAGCACTTGCCATGGAAATAAAGATAAAACAAAGACAGGCTCGCAACGTCTCTTCTGTGGGAGAGAGGCTGCAGGGAAGAGAAAAGGGCATCCCCCACTAAGCCACAAAGTCTATTTTGTACTCTGTCAAGGCAGGATAGACTGTTTTTAGCAGCTCCTGCCCAGATGTGGCAGCAGTACTCCATCCTTGGTCGTACTTGGCTTTTATATAGATAGAGAATAGCATCAGCAGTTAGATATCTTTTGGAGCGGTAAAAGGATCCTACCATTTTTCCAGCGATCTTGGCAACAGACTTGACATACGTGTTCCATTTCAGGTTAGGAGTAAAGGTCAAGCCCAGAAGCTTATCAAAACATTAAGCCTCCCCAAGACGAGAGCCATCTATTTCAATTGATGTCAGATGGGGATCAGAGCGTTGATGATGTAAAGATTGGAGCTTGGTTTTAGATTCATTAAAAGTAACCAGCCACGTTTTCCCCCACTGAACCACGTGCTCAAGATTAGAGGAGAGAGAATCAGAGAGAACTTTGTCATTTACGACCTTTGATGTATTGCCATAGATGGTCGTGTCATCAGCATAGATGTCAACGAATGATTTAAGTATGTGTTTTGAGAGATCATTAATGTAGATCAGGAAGAGAGTTGGGCCCAGGATGAACCCCTGAGGGACTCCAGCATTAATACTGTGGGCCTCTGATTTCTGTCCATCAACCACTACTCTTATGAAACTATCAGAGAGAAATGATTTAATAATTGAGAAAACATTTCCAGTTATACTGTAGCTGGAAATGTTGCTTTTATGCCATACCTTATCGAAGGCCTTTGATATGTCAAGAGCAATTGCCCTAGAAAGAAAGCCTTTGTCAAGAGATTCACTAATCCTATGAGATATAACCGTTAGCACATCTGCTGTAGATCTAGCAGAACGGAAACCATATAGCATGTTACTAAGAATGTTATTTCTGCTGAGGTGGTTGACTACTTCTTTATTTAATATGGATTCCAGCAACTTACTCATGACACACAGGAGACTTATTGGTCTGCACTGAGAGGGAGATAATATACTACAAGAAACCTTCTCTACCACCAATAGCAATGGCCAAGAACACATTACCTGAAAGTACTTCTTTTAAACTCCTCGGCCTAACGTTTACAGGGAATATGAACTGGAATAGATACATTGAGAGCATTGCCAAGGCTGCTGCAAGGAAGGTTGGCTCCCTCTACCGTGCTAGAAAACTACTTACGCCTGACAGTATCCTATACCTCTATAAGGCAACCATTCGCCCATGTATGGAGTACTGTTGTCACATCTGGGCTCGTGCATCTGCTTCTTGTCTCTCGCTCCTGGACAGGGTTCAAAAGAGAGTCGCCAACCTGATAGGTCCTGAACTGTCTTCTAGGCTTCAGCCTCTGTCCCATCGACGAGATGTTGCATCCCTCTGCCTGTTCTACAAATACTTCAATGGTGAATGCTCTGACGAACTGCAAACACTTGTACCTCCCCGACGTAACTACCCCCGACAAACCCGACAAGCTACTAAGTTTCATCCCTTTACAGTAGAGATCCCTAGGTGCAAGAAAGCCTTTTACTCCAATAGTTTCTTCCCCAGAACTGCGGGTCTTTGGAACTCCCTTCCGGGATTCTGTTTTCCCAACTGCAATGATATGCAGAAGTTCAAGTGTAATGTTAACAAACATCTTTCTACTCATCTCCCTTCATAATGACCCCGCTAATTAAGTCCCTGATAGTAGCCCCCTGCTTGAAAGTGGCACTGTGCCTTGTTTGGGGTGAAAATTGAATAAAAAAAAAAAAAAAGATGAATTATCACCTGAATTCTTAAATACAAGACATACTGATGAGGTTTTCCAGGGTGTTGGGAAGCACTTTTCTTTAAGGCAACGCTTAAACAGTTTTGGGAGCAAGTTTTGGTTGCAGTTTTTTTAACACTATAATTGGAATGCCATCAGAGCCAGTTGCTTTACTGGAATCAAGGTTTTTATTAGCTTGGTGATCTCGTGCACAGATATTTGTACGTTGCATAGTGCATTGTCTTATGGGGAGTTTATGGCCTTCATCGCATAGGGTAGAATTAGCTGCAAAATTCTTGGCAAATAGTTTGGACTTATCTGATGCTGACGAGATGACCTCAGATCCATTGATGATGGTTGGGATATAACGCATGCTTCTGTTCAGGATCCTGTTTGCTATTTGCTAGACTTCATTGGAACCAAGCTGCTGATCAGCTACTTTGGATTTAATGAACTGAGCATATAGCTCTCTTGTATTTTTTATTACTTTTTTACAGTGGTTGCTGGCAGTCCTGAAAGCAGCTTTAGTCTCAGTACATCTATTACATTGGTAGCTATGGAAAAAGTGATTTCTGTGCGCGATGGCAGCAGCACATTCTGGGGAGAACCATGGCTGGCTGTTAGGCTTTTGGTGAAATATTTTGTATGGTATGAATCGGTCTATGCCTACAATTAACCATTCGGTCAGGTCTGATAATATAGAGGACACATTCTTTTTAAACATGGAATGCAGAGGTAGATCAGATATAAGTGTACGAAAGCTATCCCAGTCAGCCATAGAGTATCGATATACAGTATGGTGGAGAGGTACGTCTGAAGACTTATATATATATATATATATATATATATATATATATATATATATATAGTAATTTATAAAATATATATAGCGATTACGCTACGCTGAATATTCCGTGTTTCATCCACTCTAGGATTCTTCAGGCTATTTTATAAATTACTAACTAACTCTACCTACGTATTGAGCACTTTTGAAGTAAATACTTAAAGTTTACGCATAAATTTATACTTTCGTATATTCATTTTATGTGAGTAAATGAAGTAGTTATATATATATATATATATATATATATATATATATATATATATATATATATATATTGTAACATTTCAAACTATTAATAATTGAGATAGTAAAACAATCTTATTTTAAAACCAAATAAATTTATACATGTTTAAAAGGGAACAAGCAATATGCTGTGCTTTGAAATATTATGATTGTTTAAATGGCGCATTGAGCATATAAATACAAATAAATTGGAATTGAACGGGCACATTTTCAAATCGTCTGTTCTACTTTGAATTAAGTCACGGCCAATCCTGTGTAGGAAGCGACAGGGCGGTGACCCCAGGCATCCAAATTTAGGGAGTGGGCATCCAGACATATCCAAACTATCTCAATTGTACATTCAAACTTTAAGCGTGAGACTTCTTTCTTTCTTTTATTTCTTTCTTCTTTTTTTTTTTTTTTTTTTTTTTTTTTTTGCAAACATGAACGCACACTCATTTACTTTGATTCATTAACTGAACCTACTCAGCGTTATCAGGGGTAAAAAATAAAACATTACTAACATGTTTACGAAAAATAAGGAAATTAACGTTGGTAAATTTCATTTCGTAATCAAATTATTTTATTTGATAAGAATTACTTTAATTGGTCAATAATAAAGGGGAAGTAAATGCATACAAGTCGCATAATTTAATTAATATATATTTATTTTTCAAGAACTCAAGAGAGAAAACTCAGTGACAGATGATAAATCCTATTAAATCTTTTTAGAGTAAGGGAAAATGTCACCACTTCTTAGCTGGAATAAGTATTTTCAGAAAAAATTAAACTGATTTAAATATATTTGTGTCATTTAGATTATTCGAATTATCTTTAGTATTATTTTAACATTTCGGCCGACATACTCTCCAACCTTCTTCGGGTGTATCTTGTTGAACTTGAAAATTTTTCTATCAAATTGGAAATCTGTCGAACTCAGGAATCTGCACATAATTTCGAACGGAACCTTTTATTAAATCTACGGGGTTAGCATTCTTTCATTTCATCAGTTATGACTGGGTAGGAGTCCAAATAATTTGCAGTTGTACTTTGAGTATCGCCTGCACTGAGGATTGAGTCTTCAACCTCCACAAGAGTAACTTTACTGCTGAATTTTACCAAATACTTTATCCACTACCATTGGTTATTGCAGACACTCAACATGAGAACAGTAGTCCAAAGAATCCAAATAGTATGAATAATCAATCGTCATCTAAAAAAATTCAGAAATGTAAAATATATTTGTGCCAATAACATAATGACAGCGTAAACGAAAATTAAAAAAAAAAAAATGGCTAATCTAATTAAAGTACTGATGTCAAACGGTTTGCTATTTGTGTCTGACTTTGAAATTCCAACATAAGAACTTTATATATTCGATTGATGCGTAAAGTATTTTTCGACCTCATATAAAAATAGAATAATGTACAATATGATCATCCATCAAGTTCACGGTTTTCCCTCCAAAAAAATGATAATGAAAATACAACCTCTAAAGTTCTCGTCGTAATGAAAACTATTTTTACTCAAAGTTGGATGCAATTCTAAAGACAGGCTCAAATTCCAGACTATAAAACTAATCACAATATGAAGCTGGTTATTGGATAAGACGGGGGAGGGGTTACTGAATTTCAGCCATGATTTTATGGCTTCAGGGCTTTGTGTATGGAAAGCACCTACCCACACAATCACGGTTGTCATAGGCCTCTGCTGATTTATCTCCATTAAATCAACATTATTGCTCATTCCCAAAGTCCGCCTGACTTCGGCAGCTTCAACATTATCCTTCAGCTCGGCTTGCAATTAAAAAAAAGTAAGAACGGAACTAGGTTCTGGGGATTTTCTATTTGAGATTTCATCCAAATGGAAAGTCCCATTTTTGCAAGGTTACTTCGTTTAGCTGACCGAATAAAAAAGAGAAGGCCAATGTGAATTTTTATTTTAATTACAAGAAAATGTCAACGATAGAACAACTCTGCCATTTTTAGGCGTCAGCTCCTGGGAATTAAGGATAGGTATAAGACAAAGCTAAGACCACGTCTATCATTTTGGCAAAGTTGTTGATTAGAAAAAGGATTAATTAGGAAAAGGATTAATTAGGAAAAGTAACTTGAGATTGAAGATTTGCAAAGTTTTGTCAGCCATGGAATCGTTAATAACATCCACAATCCTTTCTACAATCCAACCTGATTTGGTACAAATAAACTTTAATTTGTGATTCACTTGCCCACCAAGTTTAGTCAACAATTTTTGCCTTATTGCTGTTAAATGATATTCTTTGATATTGAATGGGGAACGCCAGATTACCCGGACGATTATTATTATTATTATCGTTATATTATTTGTAAAAGCAGAATGTCAGAAAGAATGTTATCAAGGCGAAATAAATATTTACAAATAAAATTATTTATGTTAAAATAGTTCCCAAAAATGTTGGTGAATAAGAATGTGGAACATAAACAAAATATTTGACGAAGGTAGATCATCCGATTTGTGTCTTGGTCACGTGGAGTTAATGCCATAACGAAATAACTTTGTAATACACGAAATGAGTTTAGTTTTAGAGTTTGGAGAGAGACCGGAAAAGTCGGACAAGTTAACACGAAAGATACACTGCTGATCAAAAATTTAAGACCACTTAAAAATCTTTTAAAAGAAACCTTTTTTTAAGGCTATATTTTAAACTCTTCCGACTTAAGGTTACTAATACTACAATCTAAAAGGTTATGGAAACAAAATGGTCCATTCCAAAAGTTTTATTTAAAAATTTACATTTATATATGTATATATGTGTGTGTGTATATATGTATATATATGTGTGTGTGTATATATGTATATATGTGTGTGTGTATATGTATATATGTGTGTATATATGTATATATATATATATATATATATATATACATATATATATATATATATATATATATATGTGTGTGTGTGTGTATATGTGTATATATATGTATGCATATACACTGCAGATCCAAAATTTAAGACCACTTTTTTAAAACTTTTTTTGGGGGATAGATTTTAAAATCTTCCAACTAAAGGTTACCAATACAACAATCTTAAAGGTTATGGAAACACAAAAACTACATTCCCAAGATTTATTTTTAATATTTACATTAGGCTTTTTTACACCTCATCAAAATTAAAGACCAGAGACAGAAATTCTATTAAATTGTACAAAATGTGTGTGAAAAGTGTATAGAAACATTCAACAATCAAACTTAATAATGAGTTCTACCTCCACTGCTTTTGATGACTTCAAAAATTCTTTAGGGCATGCTAGAAATAAGCGTTTCTATTAAGGTACAGGGGATCCTCCTTCAGTTTCTGAAGATGGCTTCACGAAGTTCATTTTTTGTTGAATATTATTTGCCATTTCCATAAATCTCTCTTGTCATCCATCTATCAGCAGTGTATCGTCTCCGTGTTTTGGAAGCTGGGAGAAGCTCAGCTTTAGAATAATGTAGAAAATTAAAACTCCGATGAGAAGTTAAGAATAAAGTTATATGAAATATATAATCTATTGTTGTTTGGTTTCCTTCGGAGGGAAATGAACTTGAATAATAGGAAGAGACGAAGACACAACAGAGAGAGGTATGTTCTTTGCCTGTGCGCTACACAGACTAAGGTTAATGAACTGTTTTATTATGTGTGAAACGCCCACACATACATACTTGCATACAACAATAGAATAGACATTTAACTATTAGACGTGATACTGTATATATCACAGCATTAAACAGGTATCAGTTAAATAAATGCTGTTTATATACACTCACTCCACTATACAACACTTTGTCTATCGCCTCATCAGTAGGTGCAATGATAAATGAGCTTTACACTTACTGAACATTAACCTCTCAAATGTTTTATCTTTGGAGTTATCTCAAAGAAATATAAATAATAAAAAAGGTAAGGGAATTTAAGTTTGTAGCGTTCATTTCATAATCAAATTATTTGTCAAATATGAATTATTTTAATCAATAAAGAAAAAATGATACTGTGTAATTAATAAAGGGGCTAGAATAAAACATAACTAAAATGTCCTAGTTTTTTTTTGTTTGTTTTTTTGTTGCTTTTTTTGTTTTTTTTGTTTTTTTTTGTTTTTTTGTTTTTTGTTTTTTGTTGTTTTTTTGTCTTTTGTTTTTTTGTTTTTGTTTTTGTTTTTTGTTGTTTTTTTTTGGGGGGGGGGGTGTTTTTTTTTGTTTTTGTTTTTTTGTTTTTTTTTTCATTTTTTTTCTTCGTTTAGCAGTCCGGTTAAGAAAGATAAGGCGAAGGCAAATTTTTATTTTAATTACGAGAAAATGTCAACAACAAATCGACTCTACCATTTTTAGGCAGCAGTTCGCCTGTATTAAAGACAAAGCTAAGATCACGTCTTTCATTTTGGCAAGGTTGTTTCAAAATTCTATAAAACGTTATGCAGAGTGAGTCTTTCCCACCCGACCCCAAAAATGCCACCCATGGAATCATTAATAAAATTCACAATCCAACCAGATTTCATACAAATACACTTCAGTCTAAGTTTTACTCATCCACCAAGTTTCATCCATGAATGGCCAACAGTCTTTGTTTTATCATTGTTAAATATGAGAGATGATATGGAGAGTTTTATAAGTAGGTATTGTACTGAATTAACTTTGCACTTACTGAACCTTTATTGACATATACTATGAGTGTTGAGGTATTTTAAAACAGATTAGTCACAGCAATTTTTTTTAATTAGACAGTGATGATAAATTGATTGTTGGGGTGGCACCCCGCAAAATTCTAATAGTATCATCGTCTTCATAGTATGAAGAAATTTCATTTGAACTCATTAATTCATCATAGCATCAGCCATTTGAGGCGCTGGACCAGATTTGATCAAATCAGTCTAATTGGCTCAAATGGGCCCTACACACACATATATGAATATACACTGTTCTGATCTAAAATTGCTCGATTCTGTTAGTTCTGCAATTCAGAATTCTTATCTATGGGGTTATTTCAACGAAAATATTTATCAAAATAATCACGAGCCATCACTGAGCAGAGTATGATGACAGTTATTGAACATGAGTAGCAGTATTTGTTTTTGGAGGGGATACACTATATCATGAACAGCCTTTGGCAACGGTTATTTCAAATCATTGGCCAATCTTTTTTATCATTTTAGTGCAGTGGAAGTTATCTGTATCAAAAACCTTAAGCAAAACTAATTTTATCATTGGAAGTTGTTCAACCAGCATTCCTTAGAAAATTGTCGACAATTATCAAGGAATTTATCTTTGAATTCAAAGATCTATCTTAAGTGGAAAGCCTTCTTGTTAGAAAAAAAAATGATCCAAACAGGTGTGGCAAGAAAAAGAAAAGGACATTGTCTAATTGTGAATATTAAATATAGTTGTCCCAAACAAAATTTGGCAGCATCAATCCAACCAGTGAAGCTTTGAATTGTAACGAATTCAAGGTAAATAATGCTAGTACTAATCCAATCAGGATCAGCATGGCGTAGTCCCATTCTCATGTGAAAACGAAAAGCTATGACTGAAATTCAAAGAGATTCAGTAAGTTTTATATAGCGATTTTGGTACCAGATTGGTTTATTCTTATCACCCCTGGCTATAAATATAATCATCCAAATCTTTATGATTATATCAAATATTATGCCAAAACATTGCAAAATATATACTAGTAGAATACACATCCTATATGAGCAATAAATATAACATTAGTTTAAAATTTTAATGAATTTTTTTCTTTGAGGAGTGTGATACGATTTTGGTGGCAATTCATAAATGGTAAGGTCTATAACAAATAAATAATGTGCTCACGTTACCACCTTGTTGTCTAGAATACATATTCAATAATTCATAAGTCCAGTAGTTTAGGATGCAAGCCCATACTATTGATGTTGATGGGTGCACACCAAACAATTTCAAAATGTAATCATTAATATAACTCCAAAATTTGAACTAGAACAATCCGTTCCTCTTTAATGTTTTTTATCTAACTTATTTTAAAGGTGAATTTGGATGGTCGTGATAAATGGTAAAATTTATAAAAAGAAGAATAATGCGCCCATATTACCTATTGGATTGTCCAGAATAATATTTCAAATGTTTTGATCTGTTTACAAAAAAAATTGTTAATTCAAATAAATACATGCATGCATCACCTAAACGATAACATTTACAGAAACAAACGTGCTCATATTATTCACCATGTTACCTAGAATATAGGTTCCAAAATTCATAATTATGTATATATATATATATATATATATATATATATATATATATATATATATATATATTATATATATATATATATATATAAAGCAAATAATGACATTTTGAATTCCAATAATCAAGTCTTTGTATTTTTACATACCAAATTTTTAAAAAGGTTCATGTAACTCTTGACAGTTGTTTCATGCAGAAACGAACAACTATAATTACCAGGTTCTTTCGTTTATGTAGCTCATCAGAAGATTACCAGATAATTTCCAAAGAAAACAGTCCAACAAAATAAAAAACAAAAGACAAATAACCCTTTTTATGCATTTCTCTCAGAAAACGGTTTCCTAAAGAAACGATAAGGTTCATTCATAGACAACTGTCCATTTTGTGAAGCTATAAAAAACATTAACAACGATACAAGCCATTCATTAAAATCAGATTCGAGTAAAGGTTTTAAAATTTGGATTCTGCCTATGAAAGACCCCATTCACCTACACACCCCTAAAATATTTTATTTTTCCACATTTCTGCACAATGTTAATCCCCCAAATTTTTCCGTTGACACTAATCCCTACAAATTATCGAAAGGAAATTAAATTTTGAAAACCTACTCATTCTTGAGAAAAACATGTTTCAATTGTGTTTTTAATTGTTGGGGTGGTACCCTTATAAATTCTGACGATGGACTATTACTGATGTCATTTCCGGTAAAAAGGGTCTGCTTTTCAAGCAGTCTAGGCCCAAAACTCAGAGAGTCGTAACATTACTTGTCCTTCAGCTGAGCTAACATATTCATTTCACTGTTTCCGAGTCTTCTCGTTATTTCTTTCAACATTTACACCACAAAATTAATCAGAGAGAAATTTAAAAAGTTATTATTTTACAGGCATTAATTTATGAAAATAAACCTTTTTTAACGCATGGCGGGATAAAGTATTGTTATATATTGGGGTTATGTTAACAAGTGCGGATTTTGGCAAGGGTTACATTATACATGGCGAGAGAAGCATCAGAAAATGTAGAAAGAATGGAAAAGAATGTCATCCCTAAGTTAGAAAAAAAAACACAAGTTAACAAGATTGATCTCTTCTTTCATAAACAGTCCTTCTCCAAATAAAACGTTTGAAAGCCAATAAGTCTCGATTGTTTCCATGCATGAGTTTTATTCGTCTAAGTTAAACAGCTGATCAACATAAAATAGACGATGCAACCAGTTCTAAGTTAAACAGCTGATCAACATCAAATAGACGATGCAACCAGTTCTAAGTTAAACAGCTGATCAACATCAAATAGACGATGCAACCAGTTCTAAGTTAAACAGCTGATCAACATCAAATAGACGATGCAACCAGTTCTAAGTTAAACAGCTGATCAACATCAAATAGACGATGCAACCAGTTCTAAGTTAAACAGCTGATCAACATCAAATAGACGATGCAACCAGTTCTAAGTTAAACAGCTGATCAACATCAAATAGACGATGCAACCAGTTCTAAGTTAAACAGCTGATCAACATCAAATAGACGATGCAACCAGTTCTAAGTTAAACAGCTGATCAACATCAAATAGACGATGCAACCAGTTCTAAGTTAAACAGCTGATCAACATCAAATAGACGATGCAACCAGTTCTAAGTTAAACAGCTGATCAACATCAAATAGACGATGCAACCAGTTCTAAGTTAAACAGCTGATCAACATCAAATAGACGATGCAACCAGTTCTAAGTTAAACAGCTGATCAACATCAAATAGACGATGCAACCAGTTCTAAGTTAAACAGCTGATCAACATCAAATAGACGATGCAACCAGTTCTAAGTTAAACAGCTGATCAACATCAAATAGACGATGCAACCAGTTCTAAGTTAAACAGCTGATCAACATCAAATAGACGATGCAACCAGTTCTAAGTTAAACAGCTGATCAACATCAAATAGACGATGCAACCACATAGAAAACGGTCAGTCACGAATGATAAAATAAGCGAGAATAAACAGAATGAAAGACCAGCGACCGCTCACGTATGTAAAAAAAACCCTTGTTTTATTGATTGTTTCTTGATCGTTTACTGGCAAAACTGCACATGTGCAGAAGTGCGTGGTTACATAAAAGACAATGTGCAAACTGTTCGTTTAATATTTATATATTGCAGTATGATTTCCTTTCCTCTTTCCTGAAAATTATTCAAGTCTAATAATATTATACTGTGGTGGAGACTTATCTCATGAAATCAATAGAAGACGAATTGACGTTTCTGAATTTTTGAGATAAGGATTGGTTATTCGTATTATATGGATGCATCGGACTACTGTTCTCATTCTGAGTGTGATTTTCACAACGTTTGGGTCGATGCAACCTCCGACCTTCTTCAGGTGTATCTTGTCGAACTTGGGAATGGTTCTGTCGAACTTGGGAATTTGGATGAAATTTCAAGCGAAACCCTTTATTTACTTCATGGGGGTAGCGTTCTCTTGTTCTGTCAGCCATGATCGAGTTCAACAAGATACACCTGAAGAAGGTCGGAGATTACATCGACCGAAACGTTGTGAAAATCACACTCAAGATGAGAACAGTAGTCTGATGAATCTAAATAATAAGGTGAATTGTTTTTCCATGTGCTTGTGGACAAGGAAAACTTGCAAGGGGAACATCCATAAAGCCAAAATTAAATGCTATAAGGCGTCTGCCATTGGTCTAAACGAGGCTGCTTCAAGTACAAGATTCCAATTTCTCAGCCAAAAACGGCGGTGTGTTCAGTAATTTAGTTTGAAAAACAAAAAGAAATACCCATACATGCACATATATACATAAGGTGCTTTTTTATTTTGGAGGCTGCAAACTTTGAATTGAAATAGATCACAGAAAAATATTTTTATTATACAAATATGTGGCTTATTCCAAATATTAATTCGTGTGTGTGTGCTTTTGAAACAGAGAACATTATGATGCATTTAGTGCACAAGTGTTAATGCTAAATGCTACTTGTATGCCTTCTCACTTCCAGTTCCCGCCGCTGAGTGAAAAGGAAGCAGAATACATAATTCTTCCCTTTCAATACAATTAGACTCTTCAGTTTTAAGACCTCGGACATGTCTTCTCATGGCCACGCATGGCTATTGGTGCCGCACATCACCCGGCTAAATATCAAGGAATCTCGGAGCAGCTGAAGGCCCAGAAGTGCGATGCTATGACTTACCAATGTGAGGACATGCCTTAACATGCCACCAACTGTTCTGCTGCCTTGTAGGCACTTTGGCTGGGATAAGGCTAGGAGAAGAGAAAAACTCCAAAATTAAAACCAAAGTAGGCCAACGGACTGGCTACAAGGCGGTTAACAGATTGGATTTCCGGCAGCAAGTTGCAACCCCTTTCCCTGATATTGCATGTCACTCTCACAAAATTTGGGAGTTTGATTTTGGCAAGTTGCTGTTCACCTTAAACAAATTCATATGCCAATAGCTTTTCTTTCTTTTAGTGGACTTTCTTACAACAAGACCAGCGATGATGGGGAACAGATTTTGGTGAAACTCGGAGCTCTTAGTCTAGTCCAGATCTGCATTCTGGCAGTTGCTAGGTGATAGTCGCCCTCTCTGGAAACTGTGACTACCCGGAGGTTCGACGCTTGGGCAGGCCTATTGAGGATAACCACTACCCACTCTAAATAGGGAAGACCCTATAAAATGTGAACTAAAAATCGAAGGTCACAGCTCTGTCTGCCTGGAAAACCACACCCAGTGGGACACCCCTTTTTGTGGTCGAAACTCAAAAAACAAAAACAAATCCCAATATCTGACCTTTGGTACATGGAACATAAGAGCCCTGTTAAACCTCAATGATAAGGATAGACTAGCACTACAAACTGCCTTGGTCTCAGAGAAACATGCTGCACTAAACGAGACTCGACTCTCTCAGAGGAAGGGGGGGGTAGAGGAAAAGGGCTTAGGATACACCTTCTGGAAGGGAGGGAATAAAGGTGGAAAAAGAATCCACGGAGTTGGTTTTGTAATAAAATTAGGTATCATACATGATCATCAACTTACACTAACCACTGAGTCCAATTGCCTTTTGATAATTTGTTAACTCGGCATATGCACTCACCTTAGACGCAAACAATAATCACACCAGAGAGCATCCTACACTTTTCTTCATCATCATCATCATCATCATCATCATCATCATCATCATCATCGTCGTCGCCATCGTTATCGTCATCATCATCTTCATCATCATCCATTACACCCAGTGGTTTATTCGGTAGCAACAAAGCCCTCCACTTCTGCCTATTCTGAGCCTGTCCAGTGAACCCCAAGAATGCTGCATAGCTTTCATCTCCCTTTCCACCATTCTTCTCTAAGTTGCTCTAGCCTTCCTCTTTTCCTTTTGCCATCTGGGGTCCAGTGCATTAGTGGTGTAAAGGTCCTCTCTCATCCTGTTGTTAACGTCCTGGAGAGAATATTTAAAACACGTCTGTCAAGGCCGGAGGAATCAAGTAAAGTAAGGTTTAAAAAAAACAAAAAAAACTGGAAAAACGGTGAAAGTTTAAATTTGAAAAGCAAGGTCAAACTGACCCAGACAAAAAGCGCGAAAGTTAGCGTTAATAATTAGGTCAACTTAAATATGCACGTGAAAGTCCCAGAATGAAATTAAGAAACGCGACTCAGATAAACAAATAAAATTCTGGGACTTTCACATGCATATTTAAGTTGACCTAATTATTAACGCTAACTCTCGCGCTTTTTGTCTGGGTCAGTTTGACCTTGCTTTTCAAATTTAAACTTTCACGGTTTTCCCGTTTTTTTTTTTTTTTTAAACCTTAATTTACTTGATTCCTCCGGCCTTGGCAGACGTGTTTTAAATATTCTCTCCAGTGCTTTTTCTGTGCACATTTGAACTTTTCTTTTAATGATTTGGAACTCATTCCATTTGTGATTTTTTCCAAGGAATTCTGCCTTTTGGATCATTTTGAACCATTTGGAACTTACCTGTTGGATTGGAAATTTTTAATTCGACCATGTTTGAATTTTACCATTCTTGGATTTTTTACCCTTCACCGGACTATCCATTCATGTGAAATCTTTTTATCATTTTTCTTTTACCTCCTATTCCCCTTACCTCACCCTTTTTTTTTAACCAAGTAAGATCTGTGACTTACTTGTAGTTTCATTAAATACTTTTACATGCAAAATCCGATCCCGCATTTTGCTAATTCCTGCCCTCTGATGAGAAGGAGAGTATTTCTTCGAAACTCCGTGGATTAAGGACTATCCACTTATATTGTGCTTCCTTTTTAAAATTAAATATGTTTTTAACTCTTTTTCAAGATGTCTTTTAACATGTTTTATTAATCATTTGTTCATATTATAAGCTCTATTTCCTTTTCGGTTTTAGTTAGCTTTTACATCTGGTTGAGATTACTTATAAATATTAACTCTTTAATATTTATAATATATTTTAAGTTTACCATTTTGATTACCTTGGTAAACTTATTGTAATTTTTATTTTTATTTATATATATATATATATATATATATATATATATATATATATATATATATATATATATATATACATATATATATATATATATATATATATATATATATATAATATATATATATATATATATATATAAACTCAATGTTTGTGTTTGTATCTATTCTGTAGAAAAAAACGGTTAGATAAGCTACGTAAAATCTAAAAGTGTATTCTCATGTAAAATTAACTGGGGAAAGAATATAGAAGCATTCTGGACTTTTTAAGTGCAATCATAAGAGAGCCATGAAGCAGATTTCATCAGGGGTGGGGCTGTCAAGTTTTTCAGCTATAATTTGAAAAGAAAACGCTGTAATTTCAATGTATTCCTTCCCATTGTCATTTTCTTTAAAAATTATTTATTTCATGAGCTTCTATTTAGATTAGGGTGGAGAATGGTGAGAAACTCGGAAAATGTAGTTTTAATAGTGCTCTGGATGAAAGATTACAATTTTACATTTGGTAACTGGTATAGTGCTCAACGTCCTAGATAGAGTAGGTGTGTTTAAACACAGCATTATCTTGGAGAAAAAAAAACTTCTTTGTCTTTTGTTAACTCGGTACTGCTTGAGAATCATAATAGTAATAATACAGTATTATGTTTGGTAAGTGGTATAAATTAATCCAAAGTGTTCAATGTTTTAGATAGAGCAGGGTACTTCCATATCATCATCATCATCATCATCATATCTTATCGCAATAGAAATTAACCCATCGCATGGCGGTGCTGTTTGTCTCCTTAAGGTCTTGGTTTGAGCAATGAGGACCCAATCGGCAGTTTTCCCTGAGGTGGTGCATCGCTTCTACCTCTCCACATGGACATAAAGGTGAGGTGTCTAGGCCCCACTTGTGGAGATTGCCTTTTGTTTTGCCTACTTTGGCTCTGGCTCTATTTAGAGCCACCCAGTTTTTTCTACCAAGGTTTGAACCCTGGGGGAGTGTTTCTTTTGGGTCTGGTAGAGCTTCATTTTTATTTCTGCTGTTATAGTCTCGCCATCGTTCCATCCTATAGGAGGCAGCTTGCCTGGGATCGATTTCCTCTATATTGATGAAGCTACTGCGAGATTTTAGTCTTTGTCTCACTGATTAGTGGCCAAACAGTGAGTGCCTGTGGTCGTTAAGCTGTTTGTACCGTTCTATTCTGGTGATGACATCTCGCCTGATATGTGGTGGTGGAATACCAGTTAGGCAGTATAGAGCTGGCAAGGGAGTTGGTCTTAGGGCACCAGTTATGGTCCGGTATGCCTTGTTCAGCTCTACATTAATTTTATGGGCATGGCATGATCTTGCCCATACTGGGGCACAATACTCTGCTGTGGAATGGCACAGTGCGAGAGCTGTTTGCCTCAGTGTTTTGGGGTCGGCACCCCAATTGCTGGTGGCAAGCTTACTGAGAAGGCTGTCTCGTGATGACAGCTTGCCTTTCAATTTGGTAATGTGTTTTCTAAAAGAGAGTGTTCTGTCCAGAGTTATCCCCAGGTAAACTGGGAAGGGTTCATGTGTAAGCATGTTGTCATTCCACATGACTCTTAGTCTCCGATTTGCTTGGTGATTATTAAGATGAAAGGCGCAAACCTGGGTCTTGTTTGGGTTTGCATTTAAGTACCACTCTTTGTAGTACCTAGAGAGAGTGGCTAGGGCATTAGAGAGTCTTTCTTCTATGATGTCAAAACTATTTGTCTGGGTGGCGATGCATAGGTCATCGGCATATATATATCTTTGTATATTTGGGTATTGTGGTTGGTCGTTAGTGTAGATATTGAATAGGGTTGTAGCCAAAACTGAACCTTGTGGGAGGCCATTGTTTTGGATAAACCATCTACTCTTTTTGCCATCCATCTCAACATGGAAACGCTGATTATTAAGTAGACATTCAATTATGCTCACCAATGCTGAGTTTTGTATCATTTGGGCTACTTTTAGTATGAGTGTCCTGTGGTTGACGGTGTCATAGGCTGCTGTAAGGTCTACAAACACAGTGCCTGTTATTTTTTTGGTCTCAAATCCATCCTCAATGAATTGAGTCAGGTTTAAAATCTGGCTACAACATGACTGACCTGGTCTGGTCTTCCATATCAAATTATTCAGAAAAATTCACAAACGTCACTCAAAAGATCAAATTAACAGATGTTCACAAATAAAGTTAAGGTATAGGTGACATCGTTTGGATGATTTCACATCAGGTATGTTTACTCAGTGTTGTCTATGAGGTCATCACTATCCTGGATAGAGTAATTCTACATAAAACAGGCGTTTTGAAATATCGTGTTTCCCAGGAGAAAGATTTTGACTATATTTTGTTATACTATGGTATACTATGAAAGGCACTGTACATTGCGCGGGAGTAAGAGTTCAATAGCCTAGAAAGAGCAAGTGTGTGCAATAATACAATAGTACGTTTTCAATGCGATATATGTTTGATGGAGAAGAAGAAAACGAGACACTCAGCATTGCTCGAGAATAGACTAAAATAAATAAAGGCCCATGGAAAACCAAGGGAGGGGGAAAAAGAGAAGGACAGAAAGATATGAGTTTTAATGTAAAGATGTTTCACACATTTTTAACCTCTTATACTAGTAGTGGGATACTTAATCGGAATCGAAAAATCGGAACTTTTGGGGTATCGGAATTGGAAATTTTTTGCCTATTTTTCAATGCTAAAACCGATTCTTTTCATTGTTTATAGTGTTTGTTTTTCGTTTAAAACCTTATTTTCCATGACTTATATTAATGATGAAATGGTAAATATTTATTGATTTTAAACTACCAGTAAAACTAAAATCCATAGATCATCTACTTAAGTGAACACCAACGTTTGGGAAATTATGTTTTTTTGCGGTACCCTTCTCTAAAAAAAAAAAAAATCTGAATTAGTATTTTAGGACAGAATCAGTAATTGTATCAGAATCAGGAAAAATATTGGAATCGTCCCTTCACTAACTAGTATATATATATATATATATATATATATATATATATATATATATATATATATATATATATATATATATAGAGAGAGAGAGAGAGAGAGAGAGAGAGAGAGAGAGAAGGGGGTCATTATTATAATTGTAAAAGATTAATCGTCATTTATGAACATTAGACAGTTTTTCTCTTAGTCATGTAAACTATAGTTTTTTTTTTACTTTTTCTTTGTTCCATGCTGGGCTGACTTCTTAAAAACCGCATATTTTTATGTTTTTTTTTTTCAATTGAAGAAGAAATTAGGTGGATTGAACCAGCTTCTTCCAAAATAAGAAGTTAAATGCAACTATCAAACTCACAAGCGTCCTCAATCACTTGTAAGATTTTTGTTTTTTTCAACCTAACATATTAACAGTGTCACTTATTTATATTTTATATCTACACCTACACCCACATTGTCACCACTGGTTTATAATTTATTAGCAAGCTGTAGTAAGACATGCTTAAATATGATATTTTGATTCATGCAGATTACGTATTTATTATTATAGAGACACATTTCTATCGATTATTTTATTAAACCTAATATATAATGGGTTTAATAATAATATATAGTAACGGTCCTGGATATGACCTAAAACTATATCCGATGGTGAGGCCCCACCTTGCGGGCCTTGGGGAGTGTGAAGCCACCCTTTAATTGCCATTGCTCTCAGGTCCACTCTGACCCGGAGTGGTAGTTCCTGTTAGGGTCCCAACTATGGGTTAAATAGAATCCGACTTAAAAAACAAATATACTCCATTAAAAATCGTTCCTCAAAATAACTAGATTCGGCATTAAATAACCTGAAAAATGTTGATATGCCGTAAAACAAAAACAACCAACCAACTAATATATAGTAGTGAGATCAAAACTAAAAATATATATGCATGATTTGAGTACCATTAGCTAGAATCGAAAGCAAAACATATAACTCTCCACTCTCGTTCATTAGCCTCTGAGCCACACTTCCCCCATATATATATATATATATATATATATATATATATATATATATATATATATAATGGACTCTCCCATTGATTTCGACCTAAGAGGTTCCACTACAACAACTAAGTTGTTCGAAAATCCATACAGATGATTATTGTGGTCTAGTACCAACCACACTTCTTGGTATTACTGCTAATCGTTGTCGGTGTAATGGCTGCCACAAGACAGAGCATACAGTAGACCCGCAGGTTTTTACATCAGTTTCCTTCTACATGTCTTAACGAAGACTGGGAGTGCATCTCTCCCAACGAATTAATATGCCTCAGATAACAACCTGGAAATTTCTACATCTCGGTGCGGTACATGCAGCGCTTAGCCTTCCCAAATAGTCACCCATCTGGTGCTGGCCAAGCTCATCGTTGCTTATATATACCCGTCATCCCTTTTTTAAAAGATGAAATCGCCCAATCATAGAAGACAAGATTCAAACAAACGAGAAAACCCGGCCGGTCCACAGAGTTTTATAATTATAGAGATTAGTTTTTTTTTCTATGTCCATGGAAGCAAAAGAAAAACTTTTAGGTGATTTTGGTCATCCATAACTATAAAAACGTGATTTTCATAAATATATGTGTTTTGATGGGGTTATTATTATTATATATATATATATATATTATTATTAGACTAAACTATTGTTCAGGAAAGATGGAGGGGGGGGGTGACAGATTATTTTGGCCATCCATAACAATAAAAGTCTGATGTTCATAAATAATTGCCTGTTGGGATATTATTATTATTCGAAGCTAGTGTGCAAAAGAAAAAGCGAAACGTTGTAGGTAATTTTGGCCCTCTGTAAGTATAAAAGTCTAGTTTTTATAAATAAATGCTTGTTACTTTATAAACAAACTATCATTCCTCAATGTATCAGGTAATCACTAAAAAAGCGAAGAATAGAAAACAAAAATAATTTTATGACTTAAAAGAAATTTTATCAGTTTATCTAAAAATATAATTAACTAGCTATACCTACTCGACGTTGCCCGGAATGCAGGGAAATCATTTTAGTTTACAGTTTTTATGTGTTTGCGATTTTCATTTTTAATTTATACATAAAAGGAATACAATTTTAGTTGTAAGGGAAACAATGGACATGTCGTGCAATGAAATTGGTCTTTCTTTTTCATAAAATCTTTCTTGGAGTCCATATATTAAATTCATTACTCTTTCTGTTTCTCATAAAATCGGTTCTTTTTAATACTTTAAACATTTTCTCAACCCGAGACTATTCTCTATCTCTACAGATCTACTATCAGATAATGTATGGAGTACTGTTGTCATATTTGGTCTGATGAATTTGTGTTCCATTTGACGGTTCTTGATAAATTGTAGAAACGTATCTGTAATTTGATTGGCTCTACAGAATTGTCTGAACTATTCCCTGCTTCTTTTGTTCCAGCTCATTTGACTCAGTGATCTAGTGGTCTCCATCAAGTCACTCTTTTGATACCTCATTGTAATACAGCTTCCTATTTCAGTAGCTTTTTTCCAAGAACAGCCAGGTTGTGGAACTCTCTTCCTATTCACCCTTTTCCTTCTATTTACGGCCCTGGTCTTTTCAAGATTAAGGTCAATAAGCATTTCCTGTCTTTACAATACTCAGCTTTTGTTTTTGTTAGCTCCTTACATCAAGCGGCTTCCATGAAAAAAATAATCAGTTCTGACAGACTTCTTGAGGTTGAAGGTTCAATACCTACTACAGACAATACTAATCTCTTCTCTATATAAATAAAAAGAACTCATTTTTCCCCTCCGAGTTTGACCTTAATATGATGGAAAATCTAGAGATTTTATGCAGATGTACTGTACACAAACTGCATCGAGCTATGTGAGGCATATTACCTATCCACTACTTCGCTGATCGGAGCTTCCTATATTTTATCTGGTGAGGGTTCACTGCCAAAATCGGTTACGATCAATGGAAATAGTAAATTCTTCTCTCTCTAATAATTCATACTTCCACCGCCACCCATTTACACCGGCCGTGACCGTTCACAGGAGACAATTACGGATGGAAACCAGGTTAGGTTTCTAAAAAAACTGGACTGCAATTTAGGTGAAACGCACCACGCTTACTTTTACGTCGATTCAAAATAAAAACAAAAACAAAACAAAAAACTATACATTTTTTTTCCTTAAAAAAAATTATTTTTTTACTTCAATTCCGTTTTATTTCGCGTCCTGCTACATTTATAACATCGTTTCTTTTGATTTTTTTTTAATTGTATTTTATTTGAGTTTTATGTTTCTTTTATCTGTTTTTCGTTTTGACGATCTTTCCATTTTACAAATTAATTTCTTCTCTCTTTCCGTTTCTTCTCTTTTTCTCCAAGTTTACAATCGTTTCTTTTTATTTTTATTTATTTATTTATTTATTATACTTTCCTCTGTTTCTGTTTCTGTTTCCAGGATCTTTCCATTTTCTTTGGTTATTACTTCTCTCTTTCCGTTTTTCCTCTTCCTTCGGCAAGTTTAACATCGTTTCTGTCTTTGGAAAACAGCTGGATTTTTTTACACTAAACGAATCTTTTTTTTCCTTTCGTTTCTTTGCTCTTTGTTCGCTGTCTTTCCAATCTCTTTTCTTTTTTTTAAATTTTTTTTTCATTCTTCTTCCTTTTTCTATTTTTTTTTGGGGGGGGGAGAAACGTCCGTCTCACGTTCGTATATAACAACATATTTCTTTAGTAGATTTCCGGGTGCTAAAACCGCGGTGATGGAGATTCTTCCATTACACCAAATCGAGCCACAGCAAAGCGTGCCAGCGCACAGCTAGTTTAGAATGAAATAAAAAGTTACTTAAGACTTCTACTCAATCATGACTGGCGGACAAGCGCATTCTACGACTGTGGATTAAAGAAAGGGTTCAATTCTAAATTCTATTTAAACTCTTGAGTTCGATAAACACAACTGAGGTTACATTATTTGAAATGTTGCAAAAATAACATCCAAGATGAGAACAACAATCTGAATGATACAAATAGGATCAACCTTTTTTTATATTTTTTTATATTTCCTGTTGCCTTATACATTACTAAAAAAAACTCTTGGAACAAGAATCACGTTCTGACAGTTTATTTTTTAAATGTTTAGAACGCTGAACGTATTTAAAGTGAAGCGTCTTTAATAATTTGCAGAATAGACGGAAGATTTTCGCAGATAAGTGTGTTGTACTATTTTTAACTGCAAATTTTACGTATTTATTTCAGTTTTTCATTTGTTTGATTTGTTTTATTTAATAATAGATGTTCTCGTCCACAGATGTCCTGATTTCTAGCAAGATAATTTTTTGTTTTTTTTTTACAGCAGAAATAGTTACGATAATTCCATTTATTTTCAGTTAGTAAAAGGGGAATCTATTTTTGTACTTTCCATTAAACACTTCAGTTGGACTTTTATAAGTACAATACTTCATATTTTTTATTCTTTTTAAACCATTTTTTTAATGGAGAGTAGAGAATGCATTGTGGATGCATTATTGGTAGCTCCAGTTACTCTCGCTTCTCTTTATTTGTCCCTCAGTCCTCATTTTTAATGAGTGATTTTTCTGACAAAGGGAGAAAAAAAATTGTATTCTAGGTTGGCAGTATTTTGCGCAAACAGCCGCCAGAGATGTCGAAACTTTTCTGTTTCTATGTCTATCCTTGTAGCCATGTCACTAGTAAGGGTACTGAAGGTAAACGTTTTATTTTAGTCAGGGGCCCGAACCTTGGATTAACCACTAAGGAGGCTATCCTATCAGCAGGTGCAAAGTACTGGGGCTGCTGTATTGCCATTTGGTGAATGGATTCTGGACCATGCAGTAGCTTCTGGTGGGGTCTCTCGATGCCATATTAGTGGCTTTACCTTATATGCTACAAAAAAAAATTCTTCGTTTCTTTTTCTTTCTTATTTTCCCTCTCTGTCCTGCTCTAAGCAAGTCTGTCGACCTATTCCACAAATCCCAAAACTCCATCATGAAAAGTTTCAAGAAAAAATACACAATTAAACCCGGATCTTCAACTTCCAATGTAGACCCCCCACTACAATGTCTCCTCCTCCAACAACAGGGGTCTACGTTCTAACCTTCCAGAGGTTGAAATACAATTGCAAGAGACTAAACCAGACCTATTATTCCTAAGCGAAACTGGCATTGGATAGACTATTCCCCTAGATGAGTTCGTAATTAAAGGATACTCTAACTTAACTTCCAAATCTGATCCTCAAGATCGCCATGGGCATGGAATATGTGCCTATATTAAAGATGGCTTTTCATCTGGTAGGGACATCTCCAAAGAAGATCCTAACTTACCCTATATGTGCTTTCGGGTTGCACTTGCTCACACTATTGCGTTTATATTTACTCTCTATCGCCCCCACAACAGCGGAATTACTATTTTTAAAAGTATATCTGAGAAAATTGACAACGTCCTATCTGCTTATCCTTCAGCTAACATTCACGTATGTGGAGACTTCAATGTTCAGAATGTAGAATGGTTGACCCATTCAAACAAGACCGATGATGAGGGGAGGTTTTGTCATGATTTCTTCATTGCTTATGACCTCACTCAGATTATTCATGAACCCACCCGTGTGCCCGACTCTGACGGCCAGTATGCAAGTTTCCTAGACCTTTTTCTCACACTTTGCCCTGAACTATGTTCAGTTTCTGTTCTGTCTCCACTTGGATCTTCCAACCACTCTGTTGTATCAATTAAGATAAAAATGAAATGTAAAAAGTCTTCAGACATACCTCTCCATCGTACAACAGAAGTGGATTGAGATTGGTGGTGACTATGTAGAAAAATTAATTGTGAAACACAAAAGATTGCTTGTTTTACTGGTACCATTCCTGTCTTCGTAGCTCTTCAATTTTTTGAGTTAAAAAAGTAGGAGTCTTTACTTTTGGAATGGCGCTCGTGTTTAGATACGAATGTATAAAAATAGAGTTTGAATTAGAAATTTTTCAGTTAAGGTTAAAATTAAGGTGAGAATGGAAAATTCTGTTAAAAGTCAAATTGGGGGTTACGAGTATGTGTCAGAATATGACATGACAGAGAGGAAATCAAATCTTTGTGGGATTATTTAATGTCAAAACAATGCCTATTGAAAATGATTATTGCATTTGTTTTTATCTGTAGGCGAGGATAGAGGAAACTGCAGATATACATTTCCAAACTGACAGCATTGGTTCATAAATTAGTACAATTGATCTGATGGGATTTGAACCTCGCATGACAGATTCTACAGGCTGTAATTGTATCCATTAAGCCAATCTTCTTCCCTTCTACCCTCCCATGTTTGGAATAATGTCTGCTATGTAAGTTTTTATGTGTGAGCCACAATGTCATAGACCTCGGATAATTGGCAGTTTGGAGCGGAAAGTAGATGGTATTGCGTTCGCAATTTGCATATTAAATGTAGAACTGGTATATTGGCCAATCATGGATTTGCATTTACTTGGCTTCTCCAATTCTTTACTATATAAGACTCTTTGAGAAAGAAAAGGTATAGGAAAATTGGCAAAGAACAGGTCACATGCAGAGAGAAATGAAAAATAGACAAAAAAAAAATAATCATTCAATGTTACATATGTATGACACCCAGCAAGAATTTTAGCTTTTGGTTAGGGAGCCAGAGAAGAATGTTGCTCTCACCTTTAGACTCTGATAGATTGAGAATTAAGACTTACCAAAAAATTATCTGATAACAGAGAAAGGTAGTTTGCTTGGGGCATTGCTGGTAAATATATATAGAGGAGTATAAGAAGGCTATAGCAATGCAGGAAATCAGCTGCTATATACTGGTGTGACGTGTGAATAAAAAATAGTAACTATTTCATTATAAGCTTATTAATTATTAAGCAAATAAATAATTATTATTTCTAAACATTCCTAGTGAAGTCCAAATTAAATTAACGATTGGAAATCATTTTTTGTTAGCTGAATGCCAACAAAAGTTGAAACTTGATACACAACAAATTAATAAACATTAATTAACTTTAGCTTAACCATGGAATTTTCATATGTGATATGAGTAATAGTTTTATGACAGATGCAAGCAATTAATATAGCATTAGTTTACCAAAAAAAAAAAATTATGTACCAATGTCATATCGCCACTTGGATGTAAGGGGCTACTATTTGGGACTATGACTAAGAAAGATTAACAAGATGTTGGTTTACGTTACATTTAAACTTCTGCATATTAATACAGTTTTGGAAGCAGGTAGCAGGAAGGAAATTCCAGAGTTTAGCTGTTCGAGGGAAAAAACTATTAAAGTATAAAGCTTTTTGGCATTTAGGGACCTCAACAGTGAAGAGGTGTGATTTTGTTGCTTAGCGGGTTTGTCAGGATATGTACATTGAGGGGCACAAATGTAACGAGTTCATCACAGCACATTCCATTAAAATACTTGTAAAATGGGCACTGAGATGCCACATTGTGGTGATGGGACAGAGGTTGGAGCTGAGTTGACAAAGTGGGACCTATTAGATTAAAGACTCATTTTTGGACCCTATCCAAGAGGGAGAGACTAGTGGTAGATGCACCAGCTAAGATGTGGCAACAATATTCCATACATGAGCGAATGGTGACCTTGTAGAAGTACAGGATACTCTCAGGTGTGAGTAGTCTTCTAGCTCGATAAAGGGAACCCACCTTCTTTGCAGCAGCCTTTGTTCATATTGCCCGTAAATGCTATGCCAAGGAGTTTGAAGGAGGAATTCTCAGATAGGGTGTTATTTGTCATGGATATCAGTGTTTGGAGAGGCGTCTTATAATTGTTAAGGGAGAGCAGCTTAGTCTTACTAGCATTAAATGCTGCCATCCATTTTTGAACCCATTCCACTATGGTCTGGAGGTCATTTCCTAATGATTCTACCATTGTCTTAGATTTATGTACATCTGTTCTTCCCTCGTACATGTTATAGAGCATTGTATCATCAGCAAATATACTCATCTCGGACACAGTATTATCAGGGAGGTCGTTAATGAATATCAGGAATAACAGTGGTCCACGAATCAACCCTTGAGGTACTTCTGTATTAATGTTATGCTGTTTGGATGTACGTCTGTCAATGTCAACCTAGATGGTCCTATTGTCTAAGAAGGATCTAATTATATTTAGTATACATCCAGTTATTTATTTTTTTATTTTATTTTATTTTTTTTTTTTACATAGGCATCACCACATTATCAAGGCCATACTGTACAATTTAATTTTCATTAGCAGCCGTTCGTACTAGACCTTGTCAAAGGTCTTGGATATATCAAGGGCTACAGTCTTAAGAAGTCAGACCACTTGAAATCCTACAGAATTAATGACCACTCCAGATAAGACACAAACTCTTCAGTAAGTTTCTATGTCCAGTGTTAAAACAGCCCATCCTTTATCAAGTAGGCTGTTATGTGATCTATCATAAATGACAGTGATATCGATATACTGGGTGGAAAGATAAAAGTGTCGCCCTAAAGAAAACAACACTGCAGCTTTATTTTAAAACTTTTATTGAAAATATCAATTCAAATAATTTGATTATGTAGTAGAGCTGACATCTATTGAATGTAGCCACCTTCAGCCTCAATTATCATCTCGATATTGGTCTGAATTAGGAGCATGCTTTTTTCACAAGCGCTGATGGGAGCTCAGTAAATACACAGCAGATGATAGCAATCAGGCTGACTTTGGTGTTGTGGGAAGTCATGTTGGTGATGTTCTCTATATATGACCAAACTAAGTAGTCCAGCGGGTTCAGGTCAGGAGAAGGAGGGGGGCAGTAAGAGAAGGGCACAAAGTCGTAGCACTCCTTCTGAAGTCAAGTCTGAGTTTCTTTGGACTTGTTGGCTGGCGCCAAGTACTGCTGCCACACCCAGGGTCTGCCAGCACCACCTGATTGCACCACATAATTCAGCACGTCCAGGGACACTTTGGTGTAGGCTTTCAAGCCGACTTCAAAGATGTGAGGTAGCATAATGTGGCTCTCACTTGAAACCATACCAAAGACCATAACCGTAACCAGAAACTTTGTTTTCATCACCCTGGGCATATCCTTGTTATTTATCACAATCCAGCGATGCATTTTCAGGGTGCTGGCAATGGCCTGTTTTCATAACTTGGATCAGTAGAAATCATGAGTTGTACAGCGATGTATCTCCAATCTCGCTCATTGAACATTGTGTTTCTTTCAGCCATGATAGAAAGCCCCTATCGCTCTTGAGATTTGTACACAACTGGCCAACTAGTAGATGTCCTGCAACAAAAAAAGAAAACCGATTTTTATCAAACGGAAATGGAATGATGTCTTTTCTAGAGCGACAATGTTATAATTTCACCTTGTATATTCCAGCAAAAGGAACAGAGGATGACACTTTGGCTTCTGTTAGTCTGAGAAAGAGAGAGAGAGAGAGAGAGAGAGTTGAAGAAAGAGAGGGGGAGAGGGCCTTTTGAGATCTTAAGCAGAGAGACTCTGTTTGGTTGAAAGAGATTGTGATCACCAATGCAAGTCTGTCGTTCAGTAGAGACACAGAATAAAATGGTAACCTTTCAAAATAGAGCATCGTTGCTTATTTTAAAATTGTGATTTTGTTTCGAAGGGAAGTCCTTTTGTTGCAGGAGTTATGAAGACCATATGATTGTCACTAACAAACACAAAAAAAGGAAGTGAACAAAAAATATAATAAAAAAAAAGGTAAGACAGTAAAGTTACTCAATAACATGCAACAAGAGTCTCCATGGATTCTCATACAACTCCTAAGATTCACATACAACAGTCTTCAATATACAACAGTCTTCAAAGAGTCATGTACAACAGTCTCCAACGATTCGCGTAGCCATTCGTCTGCGTTCTCTCTGTGATCTCCTTTTATTCAGTCCAACGTCGAGATTTAGCACACGAAGCTGTGAGATTTTTCGTTACTTTGCAAGACCACTTAGTTATAAAAACTGTGAACACCGCCATCTTGATTTTTTCTTTCCTTCACCTGCCAGCTTGATGTCACATGATGCACACACGTGCGGACGCTTTAATGGTAAGACACAATTTTCCCTACAGTCACTATTGGCTAATGTTGAAATGAAGCATTGCAGGTTCACATATCTATTCCATCATCATCGTCTTCTTCATCCATCCTTTTTTATGTACTAATGAAGTACAAGACCCAAAGGCTACTCGAGTAGAAGAATTAATGAGTTTATCAGGTGGACGGTGGGACAATTGATGACAATGTCTGAAATTGGGAAAGTTTGATTATTTAAGAAGACGGCTTAACAAGAATCTGTTAACATTAAATTTGAAAACGCTCTTGGGATTTGTACACAACTGGTCAACTAGTAGATGGTCTCCAACAAAAAACAGAAAGCTAGTTTTCATCAAACGGAAATGGAATCATGTCGACTTTTCTATGGCGACAATTTTATCGTTCCACACTGTATTTTAAGGATTTTTCCGTTTATCTTCTTCATCCTAGCCACAAACTAATTTTGTGTAGTTTTTTTCTGTTTCTTAGACAATTATGAGTTTTTATCTTTTATTCTTTCCGTCTTCTTTTTTCTTTTACTTGTATCTTTCATTTCTTCTTTTTCTTTTTTCCTTGACAATTTTTTGCCTTATTTTTCAAATAATTGTGTTTCTGCCTTCCTTCCGTTTTCTTTATCATGTGATTTTTTAAATGTTTTTCTTTTTCTCCCCCCCCCTCTCTCTAGTCCGCCATCATCTTTTTCTGAGTCGTCTTATCATATTATTTCATCTGGTCGTTTTCTCATAATTATAGGTACTATTGTGTTTTTTCCATGGCTGATTTCAATATTCAGATACCCTTTTTTTCAATGATGTAGTTATGGGCGCATTGTTCTCTGAAAGCATGTGATATTAACAATAATTCAATGGATAAAAATTCAGTATTGACCAAGAATATTTCCAGATATTCATCTGCCAAAGAAAAACAAGAAATAAAAGAAACGTAAGATGGTTAAAAAGGGAAATGCCCAAACAAGTAAAACCTACCCGACTTTCTTGTTTATCTTATGCTGTAGACCAAGGGATCTCCAAACTATGGCCTGTCGGCCAGATCTAACCCACCAAAGACTTTAATCCGGTCCATGGATCTCTTATGGAAAACGTAAAAACATTTAAGAAAAAATTGGATCCTTCTACCGCTCCAGAAGATATCTCACTACTAATGCAATTCTCTATCTATATAAAAGCCAAGTACGTCCAAGGATGTAATACTGCTGTCATATCTGGGCAGGAGCTGCTAAAAACAGCCTATCCTGCCTTGACAGAGTACAAAATAGACTTTGTGGCTTAGTGGGGGATGCCCTTTTCTCTACCCTGCAACCACTGTGAAAAATTTCCCCCACTCTTTATCTGTGCCTAAATCAAAACGTAGATTCCATGAACAAAGCTTCTTTCTTAGAACTGCACGCCTGTGGAACTCTCTGCCGCTTGCCTGTTTCCCCCATCCGACTTCAACTTGGATGTCTTCAAGTCCAACACAAACAAATTTCTGGATGAATGACACTTTATCCAATACTAACTATTACTATGATACTATCCCATTGATTACTGTACACACAATAATCCTTATCCCCGAGTGGCTTCTGGGCCTTGATAAGTGGTGACCACCATGTACAAAAATTTTTTTTTTTAAATGATGACACAAGAAGTGATGTGGTCTATGTGGCTGTACATAACGCTTGATGTTGAAGCTACATTATTCATAGCAGATGTACTATCACTAATCATTGTTGCATTACTTGTGAAAGGTTCAGAAAGCTGCTGGCAATATTTACATCTAGAGAATCTCCTTCCAGATTTGGGACAAATTTTGTATGGCAGTGAGACATAGGCTTCAGACATTACTGATTTGCAACAGCTTCAGCATAATGACCATGCGATGGTCAGGTATGTATACTGTTGCAAACTCGAACACAATACACCTTCAATTATGCTTCATCAGAAATTTGATATCGTTGGAATCAAAGATGTTTTATATGCTGATTTTTTGGCCATGTATAGCTTATTATCGTTTACATCAACTCTATACCTGAATATCCCAGGCATTGGGAAGCATGGTAGACTAAGGAAGACCTTGTTTAAGTACAGAAGAAATGGTATGACTGAATACAAGCTGACTGATGTTAACCCTTTGAATCAGACAGTAGTGCATAGTGTCACCCATCATGGAGTCTGCAACACTCGTGACGCAATCCTCTACCTGTATAAGAACCAGATACACTGTGAAATGGAATACTGTTGCTATATCTGGGAAGAATCTACATTTTGATTTAGGCACGGATAAGGAGTGGGGAAAATTATTGACAGTGGTTTCAGCTAGTCTGGTGTTTTTTGTGAAAGATTGGTGAGGGAGGACCAGAGAATCGGGCTCAGATGAGCACTTGCCATGGAAATAACGATAAAACAGAGACAGGCTTGCAACGTCTCTTCTGTGGGAAAGAGGTTGCAGGGAAGAGAAAAGGGCATCCTCCACCAAGCCACAAAGTCTATTTTGTACTCTGTCAAAGCAGGATAGGCTGTTTTTAGCAGCTCCTGTCCAGATATGGCAGCAGTACTCCATCCTTGGACGTACTTGTCTTTTATATAGATAGAGAATTGCATCATTAGTGAGATATCTTCTGGAGCGATAGAAGGATCCCACCATTTTCCCAGCGACCGTGGCCACAGACATGATGTATGCGTTCCATTTCAGATCAGGAGTAAAAGTCAAACCCAGAAGCTTATCAAAACATGGGGCCTCCCCTAGACGAGAGCCATTCATTTCAATTGCTGCCAGGTGGGGATCAGGGCGTTGATGATGTAATGATAAGAGCTTGGTCTTAGATGCATTAAAGGTAACCAGCCACCTCTTCCCCCACTCTACCACGCGCTCAAGATCTGAGGAGAGAGAACATTATCACTTACGGCCTTTGATGTGTTGCCATAGAGAGTCATGTCATCAGCATAGATGTCAACGAATGATTTAAGTATGTGTTTTGGGAGATCATTGATGTAGATCAAGAAGAGAGTTGGGCCCAAGATGGACCCCTGAGGGACTCCAGCATTAATACAGTGGGCCTCTGATTTCTGCCCATCAACCACTACTCTTATGAGCCTATCAGAGAGAAATGATTTAATGATTGAGAAAACATTTCCAGTTATACCGTAGGTGAAAATCTTGTGAAGTAGGCCTTATGCCATACCTTATCGAAGGCCTTTGATATGTCAAGAGCAATTGCCCTATAAATGAAGCCTTTGTCGGGAGATTCGCTAATTCTATGAGATATAACCGTTAGCACATCTGCTGTAGATCTAGCAGAACGGAAATCATATTGTGTGTCACTAAGAAGGTTATTTCTGCTGAGGTGGTTGATTATTTCTCTATTTAATATGGATTCCAGCAACTTACTCATGACACACAGGATACTTATCGGCCTGTATTGAGAGGGAGATGACTTATCACCTGAATTCTTAAATACAGGGCATACTGATGAAGTATTCCAGGGTGTTGGAAAGCACTTCTCCTTAAGTCAACGCTTAAACAGTTTGGTAAGTATGGGGGCAAGTTCTGGTTGTAGCTTTTTTATCACTATAACTGGAATGCCGTCAGGTCCAGTTGGTTTACTGGAATCAAGGTTCTTGATTAGCTTGGCGACCTCCTGCACAGATATTTGTATGTTATCAAGCATGTTGTGTATTGTAGGAGGAAATACAGGGAGTTTATGGCCTTCGTCGCATAAGGTAAAATTTGCTGCAAAGTTCTTGGCAAATAGTTTGGCCTTGTCGGATGCTGACGAGATGACCTCTGCTCCATTGATAATGGTTGGGATAGAACGCACGCTTCTGTTCAGGATCCTATTTGCTATTTGCCAAAACTGGTGGAAACCAAGCCGATACTCAGCTACTTTGGATTTAACGGACTGAGCATATAGCTCTCTTGCATTTTTATTACTCTTTTACAGTGGTTGCTGGCGTTCCTGAAAGCAGCTTTAGTCTCAGTGCATCTATTATATTGGTAGCTATGGAAAAAGTGATTCCTGTGTGCGATGGCAGCAGTACATTCAGGAGAGAATCATGGCTGGCTGTTAGGTTTTTGTTGGAATTTTTTGGATTGTATGAATTGGTCTATGCCTACAAGTAACCATTCGGTCAGGTCTGATACTATAGAGGACACATCCTTTTTAAACATGAAATGGAGAGGTAGATCAGATATGAATGTATGGAAGTTATCCCAGTCAGCCATAGAGTATCATAATTTGCACTGGTGGCATTCAATGGAATTTACACCCATGCATCTGTGACAGACAGCACAGGTAAACATGCCTTCATTTTTCAGGAGGCTGAAACCAACACCCAGAATTAAAAACTTTGTTTTCACCATGCCAGTCTTCCATGTGTTTAACCTGAAGATATGCTTTTCCAGCTAATCAAAGTTATCCACATACAGGTCTTACAGAAAATAATGTGTTCACCCAATACGTTCCTGTGAGTAAAAATCTTCACTAAACCCATATCGCTCTCTTTCCACTGTTTCATTTTAATTGGGGATGCTAAACTTATAGTGCCGTATTGCACAATTACAAGTGGTTTATTGTGTAACATTTTAAACGTTAAACGCAAAAAATTTGCACGCAGTCTTTTACATAAACGTGCATTTTTGCACTTGTGCGTTTTCGCCTATAATTGATCAAGAAAACAAATCGACAAAACAAAATCTAATTAAGTAAAAAAAATTCAGCACTCAAAGTTAAGACGCCGGAAGTGGACTCGGTTTACCTAACTATGAAACGGAAGTCACTAAACATAAAATGGAACACGAAACCATATGGAAATAATTTATTTCCAAAAATTATTTTAGTTTAAACACTTCTTGTGCGATCATGAAACAATAAAAAATAATAAACTTTCATTTTTTACATTTTTATAAATAGTTTTTTTTTGTTTGTTTTAACACTTGTGTTATCACGAAAAAAAAACTAATCAGCATTTTTATCATTTACATTTCTGTAAATGGTGTCTTTTTAAAATAATATATTATGACTTTCACAAGTTTTATCACAAGATTTCGTCATAAATAATGTATGAAAGATTTTATTAATACCTCTTGTGTTATCATAAAAAAGCTTAAACATTTGTATAAAAAAGGTTTCTTAAAATGAATAAATAGAAACGATGCAGCAAAGTATAATAAAAAAAAAAGGAATAATGAAGGAAGTTTCGTAATTTATTTGAAGGTAGCTATCTGGTTTTATGATGCATTATTTATGACAAAATTATGTGATAAAATTTTGGAAAATTTTAAATTATTTTCATATGAATATATTTTAGATATTTAGAAAATTATTTATAGTAATATAAAGTATGAAAGTTTAAATCACTTTTTTGAAGTTTCATATTTAGGAAAACCGAGTCCACTTGTGGCGTCTTAACTTTGACTACTGAATTTTTCGACTTACATACAGGCACAGTCGCTTGTCGTACAGTTTTTTTAGCATTGCTTTTTCCATGTGTAGGCTGTGACCTCCTTGTGGTTGTTGATCTTCTGTTTAAGATGAATCTACTCATGCATGTTAACACAATGGAGACTTGCTGGCTTTTTAAGGTTTTATTTAGAGAGAGGTTGTCTATGGGAGGAGAGACCAATATCTTATTCTAATTACTTCATAACTTGCTTTTCTAACGTAGACTTAAAATGGCAACATTCACTTTGATTTTTTTTTTTTTTTATTGTCAGGCACGTCTTGTTTGTCTTGCTTCCTGAGTAGAACTCTTTTTTTTTTTTTTTCAAATTCCTTTCATTTTATCCTTGAAGATCACTATCATCTCCTATATTTCAACATTTGCATTTCTAATACGTTTTGTCTAGAGAGCTAACCTTTGACATCCCCCACACACATACTTCAGTTATGCCACCTGCAGCTGCGTCTATTTCCCTTTGCTGCCAGGTTATCTTGACATGCATTTATGTATTCCTTGCTGAAATTCATACTAGTTAACATAATCTATACTTATTTACGTAGGGTCCCAATGCATAACAATTAAACTCTTAAAAATAATAAAAGAAAACCATGTCTGCTCATCTAATATATAAATTTATCTTTTTATTTTTCTTGTATTCACTCTGAACAAGGCAAATTGAAACTTAGACATAACAAGCTACTATAAATCAGGGACTATGCCTACAAGGACACTCTAAGTAGGGAGTTGTGCAGTGAGATACTTGTTCACATTACATTTAACTTTCTGTATGTTGATACAATCTGAAAAAACAGGGAGCAGGAAGAGAATTCCAAAGGCTAGCTCTTGCAAGGGGCATACCTTTTTCTGTCTTTTACACACCTCAACATGCCAACGTGTTTCAAAATGTCTGATGCAACGCACTACTACAATGCAAAACAATGTATCAAAAAAAAAATCCTCCCCAACTTCTTCAAGCGACCTGTTATATGGAGCTGGCACATGTGTGTCACACGACTTTGCGAGATAGTCCAAGACCATCCGAGACCGTGTTTGTTAAAACCTTATGGACACCATCTTGGATCCTCCTGAAGGGTGAAGGTTCAATCCTCAGTGTTGGCAACTGAAAAATACAATTGCGAATTACTTAGGACCTCTATCCAGTCATGGCTACCATCTAAATTGGCTCCCCCACAATAGAGATAAACTCGTATACATCATGCAAAATTGTCAGGCATTCACACAGATTCCTATTTTGGGGTTTCTCTGGTATTTACCATAATTGTTGCCTTTAATTCAGTTTAATTTTGTTTGAGAGTTGTTTTGGTATATTTTATCCTTAAGGTATGCTCACAGATAAAAATTTGGAGGATTCAAGTTAAGCGAGTGTGATGCGCACTCAACGTCACACACAGTTTATGATTGTTTTTTTCTTGATTGACCATGATGTTTGCGAAGAATATTTTTCCTATATGTTATGTACAAGGATGACTATTATAATCTGAAAAAGTCATGCAAAAAAAACAAAAATTAAATTTAACAGCTTTATAAAAAAAAATGTTGGTTCTGTTTTTTGTGGTGAAATTTAACATATTTAAAATGTTTAAAATTGATTACAAGTAAGTATTTAATTTATGTTATTTGAGATAAGTAGGGATTATGAAGGTGTGAACGTATTCTATATTTGGATTAGTAGGAGAGGTGTGGAGATGATATGTATAATATATTCCAGATGGGAAAGAGAATCAAAGAATTAAATTTTACAGTAATTGCAAAAGTTTGGGGATGGAGGGTTAGGTTCAATAATTTGATGTGTAGTTTTTAGATTTATGATAGTTGTGTGTTTTCATTATTGGTCGATTTGGCTAAAAGAAATATTTTTGGCATTGTTTGAAGATGTCAGTTTTCATGTTCAGCAGATTATGGAAGGATTATGAATACCTGAAGAATCCTGAATTTTTCAGTGGTGCATAGTGGGCAACTCGTGAAGGGATTGTTAATCAATCATCATCTATTTAATTGCATAAGCAGTACTGGACTCTTTAAGTGTCCATATAGTGATTATGAGGGAGGCGTTATTTCTTTTTCTCATATATTCAAAAGTATTATTATGGGCATAAAACCCCTGTTTAAAAGTTCTTTCAGTCATTCCAATATATATATATATTTTCTTTCTTGAAGTTTACACTGGATATGGCCTTGGTTTTGTCCACTATGGATCTGATTGTGCAACTTCTTCTTAGGGAGCAAACTTCTGCATGAGCAGTAGAGTTTGCAGAGATTGATGTGATTACCGGTTTTGAAGCTAAAGGTGATCCTGTGGAGGGATAGCAAGAATAACTCTTAACTGCATTTTTATTAATGAGTGTACGAAGCTTATTAGATGGTGGAAAGTGTTTATTTATTAATTGGAGGAATTGCTTATCGACGTTATATTGGACACTGAGAAAATTGGAAGAGTAAACTAGATATTATTTCTTTTCCTATCATTTCTGTGTTGTCTGGTAGGTTGGATGGTACGCAAGAGATTTTTTATCTCTATAACCGCTTTTGTAGAGGACTTTGTTGTAATATTGGAAGCTTGTTGGAAAATATTGAGGTTGGATGGATTTTCCTACTATGATAGGTATTTTTTATAAACTAAGGAAGGGCAGGATTGGGTGTCAATTTGTTTGTTCAGTAGTCTTAAGTCTAAGTTCATTGCTTTTTCATTGCTAGTGTTTTATCATTGCTAGTGTTTTATCTATGTTCTGATGATGATTGATATTTGTTGATGTTTTGTTAATGCTAGTTGTTTATATTTGACGGCATAATCATGCTGCCACACGAAATCATCAAAGTTAAACATTGTTGAGCCTAATTAGTACTAAAATAGGTGACCATTTGGGAATACCAAGTGCTGTATGTGCTCTTCGCGTTTCTCAGCATTATTTCCAGTCATCCTTGCTACTGGAACCAGGTGTTACTAACTCAGAAGAAGTGAGGTTGGGATTTTGCAACCCTTGCTTCAAAACTACATGTGCAGGTACTCTTATAGAGGGTATCAATAATCTCTTGAGACAGAACAGAGGCCTATTAATCCCTATGTTCATGTTTGAAGTTTTATTTGTTTTCATTTAATGAGTCATTTATGATTTGAATGGATCTTCACAGGTTTTCTAAGCAGTAAAAGATCAATCCATGTCAATGAAATCATGACACATCTCTGAAATATCTAAAATAGTTTTTAAATGAATAGTTTGTATTTTAGCTCTCACATTTTTACAACACTTTTTGATTTGTTTTCAATATATCTTGATGCACTATATACACATATGTATATATATATATATATATATATATATATATATATATATATATATATATATATATATACATGTGTGTGTGTGTGTGTGTGTGTGTGTGTGTGTGTTGGGATGATTAATCGGAATCGGGAATCAGAAAAATCAGAAGATTTAGGGGTATCGGAATCGGTAAAATTGATGCCTATTTTCCGATGCCAAACCGATTCTTTTAATTGTCTTTTTTTATTTGATTTTGTTTAAACCAAAATCTTCCATTGCTGGTAATAATAATGATAATAAGATAAATATTTATCGATTTTTAATTACCAGTAAAGCTTAAATCGATACATCATCCTCCACAAGTGTATTTTGAGATTTCGGAAAATATATGCATATTTAACGTGTTTTTACAAAAATCAGAGGAAATAATAATCTTATAGTTAAATAATTAGAGATTTATAAAGAATCGGAATTTGAATCGGGAATTTAACATGGAATCAGTAATTGTATCGGAATCGGGAAAAATACTGGAATCTAAAATATATATATAGAGAGAGAGAGAGTATTTTCTGAATGTAAGAGATGATTTCATTATTTCCACAGTTGCATGGCTGTGGAAATAATTATATCATCTCTCACATTCGGAAATTCCTATTATTAATTTGCTCACCGGGTTAGCTTGTGGATGACATCATCCTAGCAAGTGTAAAAAAACGGTCCTATTTGTCACATATCAGCTTGGGTTTTCAGTAGTTGAATGACAAAATCCTTTGTTTGGGACAAAGTAGGTACATTCCATAGTCGGATTTCGCCGTGATTTTTTTAATATGTGTTAGTTAATATCTTTCTTGAGGTGAATGCGTTTGCTCATATGGCAGAGTACTCGCCTCGCGTGCAAGGCATTCAAGTTTTGAATCCTTAGTTCGGATGTGTTCAACTGATGAGCCCAAATGAGGGCGAAACTCGAGTCTTGGACTTCCATTTTTCTTATATATGCACACACACACACAAAACAAGTAAATAGACACTCGTATTATCATTCATAATTAAGACTGTTATTAAAGATGGACCTAGGCAAAATAATCCTCATTGATGAATCGATTAAATAGAAAGTGGAATTCCGAAGTTTGCATCAATTTGAAACTGATTAAGTTCATCTTCAGACGAACCTATTATATAAGATTGAAAATTCTAATATGGTGATATAGAATGGACATATTGATATTTCAAACAGAATATGTAAATGTCAGTTAATATAAAATATCGATGTTTTAAAGTTTTACTCCTTCTAAACGAAACAGAAACTTGAAACCTGTATAAATTATTTTTGTAGAGTATCTAACGTGTATGATTGCAGAATTTCCAAATATGGCAATATACTATATTCCAAGGAACTAGAAAAGGGTATTAGTTTGTATGGAGCATTCCATACAAATGATTGTCGATTCCTAATATGAATTATTTTAAAATAATTACGCACAAGTATTAATTCAGAATATAATCATGGCATGTGCTCGTCTGAGCTCCAATCTATGGTCCCCTTTTGCCAAGCTTTCACAAAAACACTCAATTAGCTACAACCACTGTCAACAATGTTCCTCCACTTTCTATATGTGCCTAAATCTAAACACAAAAAATTCCATGAACAAAGCTTCTTACCTAGAACTGCTCGCCGGTAGAACACTGCTCCACTGGCATGCTTCCCGGCTGATTACAATATAGTAACTTTCAAGTCCAGTGTAAACAAGTTCTTGTTAAGCCGTCCCCTTAAATAATCCAAATTCTACCCAATCGACACCATTCACGATTACTACACTACCACCTTACATTCATTAACCCTTATCCTCGAGTGGCCTTCAGGCCTTGATAAGTTGTGACTCCCTTGGAAAATAAATTACATACCCGACGTTGCTTGAGATTTTTTTTTAACTTTTATTTTGTTTCAATTATTATTTTAACGATACCACTTTTTTAAAAATAATGTTTTCAAAGTTAAATTTGATTATTACTGTATTGCTCGGTCATCAAATTCTTAATCAAACCAAACTGTTAAAGAACAGGAGAGTTTGATGGTGTAACTATGTTGAAAGAGTGGATGGGAGTTCTTGGATTAGTACATGTAAAACAGTTGAGGTAGCAGAGTCATTCCACAGGTGAAGGCCAAGGAAAACATGGGAGGATTGACTTTAGAGAAAGAGGGACAAATAAAGACCTGCCCAGAGATAGGTAAATTTGGAAGTCAATTTCTTAAAGCCGTCTAATAATGCCAGCATGTAAAACGAATGTTAAACCAATGATGATGGTGATGGTGATGAAAGAGGAGGATTTTCGATGCATATTGAAACTTTTCTGCAAGTGACTAAATGGATTACGTTATGGTCAGAACAAGTCGAGCTCTGTTTTATCTTCTACTTTATTTTCTACAAGCCATACTTTTAAAGGTCACGTCTATTTTGACACTTAATGTGACCTTAATGTTTGTTTTAGTATTTTTTAAATAGGTTGATGGTGCCAGAATCTGGAATAATACGTTTATTTCATTTAGACATATATTATTAGATAAACCCCAATCGTCTACAATACAAGTAAGAATATAATTAAGAATTATATCAGACTAGTAGGGTCCGCCCGGTGTTGCCCGGCCGTAAAATATGCTTAAATGTGATATTTTAATTTAAGCAGATTTCATGTTTATCGTTATAGAGTAACCTCTTTTTTATACCAATATATAGTCGTATTTCAAAAGTTTAAAAAAAAAATATGCATGACTTGGATGCCGTTCGCTAGAATCGAAACTGAACCCAAAATTTATAATGCTCCAGCATGTAATGTCACCAAATCAGTCATTGTCAATTGGATAAGAAATAGCTAAAAATAAACTAAGATTAACATACAAATGTATATATATATTTACGCATGCGTAGAAGAGCAGATTAAGACGACTTGCCAATTTCTTTAAATTTTGACTCATTAGCAACTATTTTTGCTGGGTAAAGAAAAAGGTCGACAAAACATGCAATCATTTGAGCTACTGTGCACTACTCTGCGACGTTTCGTCTCAGAGGAAATACAGTTTGAAAAAAAATGGCGACAGGCAGACAGGCAGACAGACAGACAGACAGACATAATGAGTTTTATAAATAAGATTACTACTCAGTCATGACTAACGGAATGACAACAATCTTCTACCATGGATTAAGTAAAGGATTCTGTTATAAATTCCTGTGTTTGACAAAGATGTAACCAAAGAAATGCACTTGAAGAGGCCGAAGGGTACATGAGCCGAATTATTCATTATGAGAACAGTAATCTGAATAATCCAAATCCAAATGATTTTCATTAAAACAAAAATGTTGAAAAAGAGATAAAGTTTTTAAAGTTTTCTTTCTCTTTGTTTTCTCTCTCTCTCTCACTCACTCACTCACTCTCTCTCTCACTCACTCTCTCTCTCTTGTTTTTTCTAATGAAATTAAATATTTATGCATCATTACTAAGTTTATTTAATTTTATTTTGTAAGAAAAATTAATTACGATCTCACTGTTTTATTAAAACCAAACTAAGTAATCTTCATTTCATACGCTCTACTCTATTATAAAGTCCAATGTGTATTATGTGTATATTTTTATATAAATAAACATGGCCTTATTATTTGTATTTTTGGACTACTGTTCTCATCTTGATTTTTATTTTCACAACATTTCAGTCGGTGTAACCTCAAACTGCCTTCAGGTATATCGTGTCGAACTCGGAAATCTGCACGAAATTTTGAATTGAACCTTTTAATTCACAGGTAGTACGCTCTCGTTTCGTCAGCCATGACGGGATAGAAGTCCTAAGTAATTCGCAATTGTGTTTAAGGTCGTTTGAACTGAGGATTGAACTTTCAACCTCCAGTAGAGTGCAACTTATAACACAATTTTACCAAGTACTTTATCCACGCCATGGAGAAATAAAAATAGATTTGATGGTATTTAGAGAAAGAAAAATAACTTATCTGCAAGACCAAGTGGACAAAATTCTGTGCAGTCGAAAAATGGTGGAAGTGATATTAGCTGTATTTCCTCCGAGACGAAACAATTCAAACATGTAAACTCTGCGATGATCACAACCACCCCCAAATTTTCTAAACAAACGATCAGAAATAATATCTAACTGGAGACATGAAAATAAATTGTTACTAAATCACTATTGGGAGTCACCACTTATCAAGGCCCAAAGACCACTCGAGGATAAGGGTTAATGAATGTACGGTGGTAGTTTAGTAATCATTAATGGTGTCAATTGGGTAGAATTTGATTATTTATGGGGGGGGGTTAACTAGAAAAACGAAAACTAATGATTTAAAGGCCTAAAATAAAAATGTTTAATTCTCTGTTTCTGTGTTGCTCCTTCTATACTAATTCCCCCTCCCCTTCCTTTATTCTTTGTACAAATTTTATACAACTTTATTTGTTGATATACGCATTCTTTGTTTCCCATCCCCTTTACACCACTTTCTCTCTCTCTTTCTACATCTCATTGGTTCTATTTCCTTTTCTTTATTTCATTTTTTCTTTCTCTGTCTACATATATTTCTCTACCCATTCCTTTAGCCCCCCCCCCTCCTCACTCTTTTTCGAATAAAATCTCTACTTTTTCTTCCTCTATTCTTTTTCTACTGTTATATTTATTTCCACTCATACTCTATCTAAAATGAACTCTCTCTCTCTCTCTCTCTCTCTCTCTCTCTCTCTCTCTCTCTCTATCTATCTATCTATCTATCTATCTTCTCTTCCTCCCCTCTCTTTTCTTTTTACCTCTTTACCTCTTTTCTTTCTCTCTTTTTTTTCGGTTCTCAATTTTCTTTCCCTCTTCTCTTTTCTGCTATCTTCTCTCCCCCTCTCCTATTCCCTCTCTCTCTTTTTGTCTCGCTTCTTCACCTCTCTTTTCTCTCTCTCTCTCTCTCTCTACATTCTCTCTCTCTCTTCTCTCTTTATTTTCTCCTTCTCTCTCCCCTTTTCCTATTTTTCTCTCTCTCCTTTTCTTTGTCCCTTCTTTCTTCTTTATCTCTCCTCTTCTTCTCTCTTTCCTTTTCTCTTCCCCCTCTATTTCTCTCTCTCTCTTTCTCTGATGTTGTTTTTGCTTGATTATTATTCTAACCATTTCATTCTTCCAACCAATTTATCAATTCCATTCTTTTCAGCCCCAATCAAATCAAATAGAAAGAGAGCAGAACGAATAAAGAACAAATATAGAAAGAATGAATACAGCTTGATTAGAGAGAGAAGCAGAAAGAATGAAACAAAGAAACCGTAGAATCCAAAAGAAGGAGAAAAAGAAAGAAAAAAGTTAGCGAAAGAGAGTGACAATGAGAGATCTATGTTAAAGAAACAGAATCAGATGAAAGGGTCACTGAGAAAAAGATATGGAGCGAGGAATGAAAGAGTTCAAGAGAAAAAAGAGATAGATCAACATGGAGAGAATGAGAGTTAGAGATCAGGGGTTTACAGAAATAGAGAGAACGGGGAGCAAGGAGTGAAAGAAAAGGAGTTAGAGAGAAAAGAGTCAGAAAAACTGAGGAAAATTATGTAGAGACAAAAAGAAAGAAAGAAAAAAATATGTTTCTACGGACTCTCCATAAAAAATTGATTTCTTGAATTCTCACCATTTTGTAATACATTGTTTAATAGTCGGGTTCATTCTAGAATTACCCATGACGAGAATTGTTTGCAAACACTGAGACAAATGAAAACATTAGATTTTATTTATACAGCGTCCATGTTAGCAGTTCTTATCTGTGTTTGTTATTCTTAGCTATTCCCATGATAATGAACTGCAACACCGAAATGGGAACCGAAATGCTAAACAGTAATGGCACTCAAGATAAGTAAATAAAATATTCTAATTTGGTCTTTCCACTATTTTTTTTTTTTTTGTATCCTAAAAAACCGGAAATAACTTTTTAGTAGACATAATAAAACTAATCCCTTGCAATCTGCTGACACTGAATTCAGCAAGCTCACCACCTACATCACTTTATTTCGTCATTTCTTGCTCTTCTGTCATCCGCACCTCCCTGCACCAACTAAACATATATTCGGGAGGGTGGGAGTGGCAGATGGACGTGGTACGATGGCGACCTATGGAATCGACTATGCGGAGTTCAAATCTTATGTGGTCATCTGCACATGTATAGTGTTGGGAAAAGGTATGAACCTGCAATACAAGTCACCCTCCAACTATAATTTTTAAAAAATTGTTCACATTTCTGAATTTTTGAGATGAGGATTGATTATTCTAATCATTTGGATTCTTCTCATCTTGAGTGTTATTTTCATAACGTTTTGGTCGATGTAGCCTCCGACCTTATTGAGGGGTACCTTGTTGAACTCTAGAATCTGCCCAGAATTTTGAGCCCAACCCTTTCTTTAATCCGTGGAGTTAGCAAGCTTTTGTTCTGTCAGTCATGACTGGGTAGAAGTCTTAAGTAATTCGCAATTATATTTTAGTGTCACCTGCACTAAAAATTGAACTTTCATTCTCCTGAAGAGTGTAACTTCACAACTGAAAATATCAAGTACTTTATCCATTACGCCATTGGTCCTTGTGGACAATTCTATTATGAATTTTAGGGGTCCTAAAGCTATTTTATTTTCTAGATGTACAATCTTAGTACTTATCACTATAGATCACTAGTTGGGTGTTGAGTTCTCTCTTACTGCAAGAACTTAGACATCATGATCGGAAAGTGGTATCGAGAAATCAGCGCCCCTAATGAGAGGTGCTCTGACCTGAAAAAATGCCAGGGTAGTCTCGTTGGCATTCCCCAATGGGGGTGTTTCAGGCGATTAGCAATGAACTAACCCCTTCTCAAAGAGAGAAGGTAAAGCTTTGGAGGGTGGACCTCCTAGAACTGCATCGCAAAAATCAATAGTGACCGGATCATTACAGGAATGATCTAATCTTTGTTGACTTTGGGGCCCGAGAGACTATATATTATTACTATATATTATTACTATATATTATTACTATATATTATTACTATATATTATTACTATATATTTTTTCGACAATTACTCATATAAAATTAATCATTTGCTGCATGTTTTGCGTTTCAGTATTACATAACTCCAAATGGGTCGGTAAAAGTATGAATCTCTTCCCAACTATGGATAAATGTTATGGTAATTTACTTACGCTCGGGTGAACTAGCATGTACTGCTCTGAGAGAGAGTCAGTATTTCAGCAGACATTAAAACAGCAACTTCATCATTATCCTTATCAGTTTTAAATGTTGTCATGCATCGAACAGCCTTTAAAATTTTACTTCCAAACTAACCTACTCTGGTCAGGTCTTTATCTATCTTTATCCGTCTTTCTTTATTTATCTATCTTTCTTTCAAGTGCATTCTTATTAGATTCTATCACGTTTTTCTTAATCTTCCTCTATGAACTGAACCTGCTACCTCAACTGTGCTACATGTACTAGTCCAAGAACTCTCATCCATTTTTTCAACGTGGCTATACTAGCAAAGTCCCCTTTTATGACACATTTCCCTATACTGTCCAGATTTAATCTTCCTCCAAGGTCATCAGATCTAAATTTGTCTTTAAGGTGATTATTGCACATCTCTTATATAAAGGTCGTTTCAAAAATAAAGACTCATTTGTGTAACTCAAAATGTTAAAGACCTACGGAGACAGGAGTGGTATTATTAAAACAAGCGACTTTTGTGCTCCAGAATTTATTTTTCTACATAGTCACCGTCATTCTCGGTGCATTTTTGATAAAAATTCAATGATCCGTCTCTGCTTCTGACGCAAATCCATGACAGAGGTTGCTTTCTTAGAGTCTCATACCGTCAATATCTGATATAGAGAGGTGAAAATTTCAGGTCATAAATGCATAAATTCAGCCATCATAATAATACAATTTACAAACCCCTCGATCCATTTGAGTGAAATAAGAATATAGGAAGCATTATCTTTGGAACGCCCTCATATCATTCTCATATCATTTCTCTCCATGCAACGCATGTCCTCAACCTTCGTTGGTCAGTTTTCACTTTCATACATCATCACACTGTGCGCATGTTTGATAGACTCTTCCCTTGGCCAATAGTAGTAACGCTCTGCTGATTAATAATGTTAGTTTCTAAATCATTGATTCTATTTGAAAGTCAGTAGGTTTTATTTTATTTTCTCAAGTAGAGTTCTTTATATTAATTTAGTGGGTATGATATTTATTAGGTTTTAAAGGCTGACTAGTGACTTTAGTGAGCAAATTGTGTTCAATTAATCATATGTAATGATCCGTTTAAAATAGCATAGAAAGAAATATTGCAATGGTTATTAAACAGCTAAACCAAATAAATCTAAATTTCGTTGACAAATGAACAGACACAAAATCATTATAGTTAAAAGAAAGGTATTTTTTTAACTAAAACATTAGATAGCCATTGTAACGCCTCCTTCGAGAAGGTGGTTAGGACTCTTATTTCTCTGGATTCTCGGCACGTGTCGTCTAGACTCCTCTGAGGCTGTTACATAAAATCTGGCATGCTGGAAGCGAATATCGAAGCGGCAGGCAGGAAGAAAGACAAATAATTGTAGTCTATCTACAAAAGCTTAATTCTCATAAAATTATGTACAAAATGTTTTTACAATTCTCATTCAGATTTTGTAAGTTCTTTTCAAAGTCTCAACTCTCTTCACAGACAGTGACCGACGGATGGATGAGGTGGGGAGGGGTCCTCTCTCCAGGAAACGGCGGGTTTATACGACCTGTTCTCCCAGAATTCAACAAGCAATCTGTTTAATTTTAGAGCACATCGACCCAATGTGGGTGGGGTGGAAGTCTCCCCAGCCAATTAAATCAAGCTAAGCCCCAACGATCTGAGACCCCATTCAAGACTAAAAATCACATAACCTCGAGGTCATTAACAATCACTCAGCCAGTACAATATGTTCGTCTAACATCCTCACATTTCCTGTTGTTGAGTTTTTCCCAAATAACAAAATATCTCAGGTCTTCCAACTCCCAAACAAACAAATATATTCATTTTGACAGTGAATTAAAATATATCTATATTTATCTTCTCTATCTTAAATCCTTGGGTTATCTGGCGTCACCCGGAAATACAAAGCTACCTCAGTGTAGTTCTAACGCTCCTCAATGGAGGATTCCGTTACACCATGATGTAGACAAACTATCAATAAATGAAATGCATCGTGTATTTAACTGCCCTTAAGTTTCCACTCTTATGGAATGTCACTGAGAGGATTTCTGTTAGATATATTATGCTCAATTACACTCTAATTTGGGGAAGATATGAATCCATAAATTCACCTTAGCTATGCATAAAACAGCAACTTGTATTCAATTATTCAAATGAAATGTATTATTTACGATGGGTTTTCTGTTTCATTTCTGTTTATGATAAGTTAATTTGTCTTAAAACCTAACTCTCTCTCTCTCTCTCTCTCTCTCTCTCTCTCTCTCTCTCTGTTTTCATCTCTCTCTCTCACAGATGCACAATCTCTGCTCTTCTCTTTACTATTTACTTGGCTCCTAACGAGAGCAAAGTTATATCCATCCATAGCCTTGAGCCCCTGGGGGGGGGCATAGGCCATCTACAACTTTTGTAGATGCTTTTGTAGCAAGGTGTTCTTTTTACAGGTACATACAGCGCCTAGCCTTCCCAAATGGTTACCCATCTGGTACTGGCCAGGCTCAACGTTGCTTAATGTTGGTGATATGGCAAGAACCAGTGTGTCAACGTGATTGTGCCATACTAAAGTTATATACAAGGTCGAGTTTTTTTTTTTACATTAGGCATATTCAGCTTCCCCAAAAGGGACACTCTGAATGTGACAAAAATTAAAATCGTCCCAATCAAGAAGGATTTTTCCTCTGCTGACCGATGCCTGAACAGATTCTATACATTGATCTTGGTCTTTCTGTCCTTATTTCTCTTTATCTATATGTCTCCCTCTTCCCCATTCCCGAGTGCATCATACTCTCTTTGTTTATCTGTCTGTCTCTCTCTTTCTTCATCTGTCTTTGTCTCTCCTTCCTCTTATTTGTCTGTACGTCTGCCTCTCTCTCTCTCTCTCTCTCTCTCTCTCTCTCTCTCTCTCTCTCTCTCTCTCTCTCTGCATAAATAAATAATCTCCCTCCTTTTATGTCCAGAGGTTCCTTTTACTTTGAAATGATTTTAAAACTGGCCCTGTCCCCCCCATCCACCAGCACCAGGATAGAATCCCCCTCAGCACACACCATTATTCCTGGACTCTGCCATGCTGCTTACCAGAGACTTGTCCTGTCATTAGATTGTCCTGCGGCCAGCCATAATTACAGAGGACCAACACTCAAGTGGAAAGAGTCGGGTTAGGGAGAAGTTCCCTAATTCATGACATCAACCACTACAGATTCCAGAATAAAGTGATGGTGGTGGGGTGGGGTGTGATGGGGGAGGGTATCAAAGATGAAGATCAAGTAAGTCTTTGTATACCAGTTGGACAGCGCTGCAAAAAGTAACCCAGGTTAACACAGCTAGGACAGGGGTTGGGGCATGAAGAAACCTATGATTTTTTTCCCCCCATTTTATATTGATTCCTCCACCCACCTGCACCGTGAAAAAAGAACCAGAAGAACTCATTTGTTGCTATTAAGTTTAGAGCTGAACTGGTCAAAGTTGTCACACGTAAAATATAATACACTATGGTTATTTTGTAGAGCCTCAATAAATGTACAAAATAGGGCACAAAAAAGAGTCTCAAATCTAACAGGTTTTGCATTATCATCCAAGCTCCAACATCTGTCCCATCGCCACAATGTCAAATCCCTGCACCTGTTTTACAAATCCTTTAATTTAATGCGCTCTGATGAGATATCATTTGTGCCTCCTTAATGTACATACCCCAACTAATCTGACAGGCAGCAAAATCCTACCCTTCACTGTTGCAATTCCTAGATGCTAGAAAGCCTTCTACTCTAAAAGTTTCTTCCCTCAGACTGATAGACTTTGCAATTCCCTCCTTATTTCCTGCTACCTTAACTGTACTAATCTGCTGAAGTTTAAATGTAATGTGAAATAACATCTCACTGCTCAATTTCCCATAGTCACCTGTTAGACATGATTCCAAATAGTAGCCCTCTACGTTCCAAGTGGCAATATGCCTGGTTTAGAATGAAAAAGAATAGAAAACACAATAGATTATTTATTTATTTATTTATATCTCTTTGGGTATCTCTTACTTTATGCTATAATCTCATTTCAATTCATTTTTTTTTTAATTTACGCATACGCCTTAGGGTTGCGGAATTGGAAGAGGTTTGACTCTAACACCTACGATTCTAGAAATTCCAACTTCTTATTTTAAAGCCTTCCAATATTCTGACTCTTCAACTTTAATAACTGACAACTTGCATTCTTTTAAGACAACTGCATCAGTAGTCAGTATTTGTAGTTGTTCCTCATTGGTCACTTCACCTGTGTCACTTGATGAGTTTAGCATCTCGTATGGCTTGCACAGCATTCACACAAACGTTTTTGAATGGATGATAAAGCAGTGATGCAAATGTTTAAATGGACCACGTGGCTCAAAGATTTGTTTGGAGCTTTTATTCTCTTAGACTAATTCTTCTAAACCATTTCTGGTGCTGTTCTTTCAGGTTTTCCTTCAAAAAATGATCAGACACTTGATTCTGTAATTATCACTCCAAAGATGGTTGTTAGAATGCTTGCTGGTCTTGAGCAATTTAAGACTTCCGGTTCTGATTTGATTCCTGCTGCTGTTCTCAAATGTTAAGCACCTGAACTTTCTTCTATCCTCTCGAAATTATTCAATCTCTGTTTGTCTCAGTCCTGTTTCCATTCTTGTTGGAAACAGTCCTCTGTTGTCCTTATCTTTAAAAATACAGAATCAACATTTATGCTGATGACACCACCTTCTATTCTGGTATTGCTTCTCGTGCATCTTCCTTGGATCAGTTGAAATATGCAGTAGATATAAAAGTTTGTCTAGGTTCAGCTATGGATTGGGGTAAGAAATCGTTTGTTTCAGTTAATCCTGTCGAGATTCAGCTATCGTCTTTCAATCGCAAACATGTTCCTTTTCTTCCTGAGATTCTTATGGATGGCTCTGATCTTGATGAGAAATAGACTTCTTGGTCTTCGTTTCTTATCAAATCTTTCTTGGAATTCATATATTAAATCCATTGCTCTTTCTACTTCTCATAAAATCTGTTTTTTTTCTATCGCTTTAAATACTTTCTCATGCCCAAAGACATCCCCTATCTCTACAAGTTTACTATCAAACCATCTATGGTGTATTATTTTTATTGGATTATTTGAACTACTATTTTTATGTTCTTGTTTGCTCCTCTGGCAGTGACTGGCAAATCATGAACGACGTTCTCTGATGGTAATAGATATGGCAGGTAAGTTGCCATAAAGTTGCTGCTTCATGGGATGATCTTGCCAAGATATATTTAACACTGTTCATAGCATACGGGTGCATGTGCTGTCTAGCTTTCTTCCCAATCTTTTGGTGAGTATCCAGGTTGTAGCAACGTAAAGAAGGACAGACTCCTCCACTGCTCTGAGGAACTGCCTTTTCAGTTTGTCAATTAGCCTTGAAGTCCATACTGACCACAGCTTATCCAATGCAGCTCATGCTTTTGAGATTTGAATTGCGATATCTCTCTCTATGGAACCTATGTTGTTGCCCATGTATGTAAATTTAGTGACTTTTAGTGTTGTTCCATTTAGAACTTTGACCTCCGTATTGAAAATCATAAACATTGCCTTATCCGCATTAACATAAAGACCAATGTTATTTGCAGACATTTCTAGCTCATGTAACAGCATCTACGATTTACCTGTGACTACCAGAGGAGCAAACAAGAGCTGTTTAGAAATGTATTGCTGTGGACTCCATGGCACGGGTGCACGAGCATAGCACGACCTATTTCCACATAAATCCAATAAATTGTACATGATGCCAACTGTGATACTGAAGATCTGAGGTAGCTGATGGAAGACAGGGCAATATATATAGAGAGAGTCACATTAATCTGGGTAAGAAGACCGACCAGATGGATAGATAGATTCTTATGTTGGGTGTTATATTTTCATAACATTTCGGTCGAAGTAATCTTCAACCTTCTTCAGATACATTTTCAAACTTTGGAACCAGAACCGGTACGGAATTTCCAACTAAGCATTTATTTAATACACGGACCTGAATTGTTCCTATTTATTAATTTAAATCATTCTGACTTATTGCTTGTAGTATGTATTGAACATTCAACCTCCATTTAGAATTGTTAATCAACACAAATGATTATTACGCAAATGATTATTACACAAATGATTATTACGTAAATGATTATTACGCAAATGATTATTACGTAAATGATTATTATGTAAATGATTATTATACAAATGATTATTATGCAAATGATTATTACACAAATGATTATTACACAAATAATTATTACGAAAATGATTATTACACAAATGATTATTACGCAAATGATTATTACGCAAATGATTATTACAGAAATGATTATTACGTAAATGATTATTACGTAAATGATTATTATGAAAAAGATTATTATGCAAATGATTGTTACGTGAATGATTATTACATAAATGATTATTACACAAATGATTATTACACAAATGATTATTACGAAAATGATTATTATACAAATGATTATTATGCAAATGATTATTACGCAAATGATTATTACGTAAATGATAATTATACAAATGATTATTACGTAAATGATTATTACACAAATGATTATTACACAAATGATTATTACGAAAATGATTATTACACAAATGATTATTACGCAAATGATTATTACATAAATGATTATTACGCAAATGATTATTACACAAATGATTATTACGTAAATGATTATTATACAAATGATTATTACGCAAATGATTATTACATAAATGATTATTACGCAAATGATTATTACGTAAATGATAATTATACAAATGATTATTACATAAATGATTATTACACAAATGATTATTACACAAATGATTATTACGAAAATGATTATTATACAAATGATTATTACGCAAATGATTATTACATAAATGATTATTACGCAAATGATTATTACACAAATGATTATTACGTAAATGATTATTACGCAAATGATTATTACGTAAATGATTATTACGTAAATGATTATTACGCAAATTATTATTACGTAAATGATTATTACGTAAATGATTATTACGCAAATGATTATTACACAAATGATTATTACGCAAATGATTATTACGAAAATGATTATTACACAAATGATTATTACGTAAATGATTATTACGAAAATGATTATTACACAAATGATTATTATGTAAATGATTATTACGTAAATGATTATTACGCAAATGATTATTACGAAAATGATTATTACACAAATGATTATTACGTAAATGATTATTACGAAAATGATTATTACACAAATGATTATTACGAAAATGATTATTACACAAATGATTATTACACAAAAGATTATTACGTAAATGATTATTACACGAATGATTATTACGCAAATGATTATTACAGAAATGATTATTATGCAAATGATTATTAAGAAAATGATTATTACACAAATGATTATTACGCAAATGATTATTACAGAAATGATTATTATGCAAATGATTATTAAGAAAATGATTATTACACAAATGATTATTACGCAAATGATTATTACGCAAATGATTATTATGCCAATGTGTTCATGAGGATAAATCGAGAGTTCAGTTCAAAATTCGGCGCTTATTTAGAATTAAACCTATTTAAATAAATAAATAAATAAAAATCTGTATGAGGTACGTCCCCGTCATGGAACGAAAATGTCATATTCTAAAAATTACATAAATTGATCAAGTAGTTTTTTTTTTATCTACTTTCGGTCCTATCTTGAGACTCTATTTCGTGACATCACCAGGTCACATGACTTTAGCGCATCAGTCATAGTGTGGCTAATGAGACAAAGTTTTATAACAAAATTTTAAGTGCCATTAAATAAATAAATGAACTAACCGAATTTAGAAAACGGTTAGAATGACTGTCCTTCGCTAATACAAAACTTTAGAAGAGAATTTTAAAAATTTTGTAAAATTAAAAATAGTTGAGACATTTTGGCCGTTGACCTTGCAATTCTAAAATTTTATCGTAACAAGTCACATGATCATGATCATCACATGTAAGTTTTTTTAATTGTTCTTTCATTTTTGCATCTATGCTTTTTTAAAAGTTTTTTTCACACCAAACAAGGTATTTGCCGCTGGGAACGTAAGGGACTACTATTTGCGATAGTAACAAGATTGTGTGGAGTTGAGCAGTAAGATGTGTGTTCACTGTACATTTAAATTTCTGCAGGTCAGTACAGTCAGGAAAGCTGAAAACAAGGAAGATTCCAAAGTGTAGCAGTCTGAGAGAAGAAACTATTAGAGTAGAAGGCTTTCCGACACATAGATATTTCAACCGTGAAGGGGTGGGATTTTGCTGCTTGTCAGGTTAGTCAAGGTATGTACGTCATGGCGGGCATAAGTGCTATCAGTTCATCAGAGCATGTTCCATTAAAATAATCGTAAAACAGGCACAGGAATTCGACATTGCGGTGATGGGACAGAGGTTGAAGCTTGGGCGATAATACAGGACCTATTAGATTTGAGATTATTTTTTGAATCCTATCCAAGAAGGAGAGTCAAGTAGTAGATGCAGCATCCCAGATGTGACAACAATACTTCATGCATGGGCGAATTGTGGCTTTGTAAAAATATGTGATACTCTCTAGTGTAAGTAATTGTCTAACATGAGAGAGGGAACCACCTTCTTTGCAGTAGCCCTGGCAATGTCCTCAACGTATTTGCTTCAATTCATGTTGCTTGTGAATGTAAGACAGAGGAGTTGAAAAGAAGGGTCTCAGGTAGGGTGTTCTTTCTCATGAGAATTAATGGTTAAGAAGTTTTTTTTGTAGTTGTTAACTGAAAATAAGTTTACTCTTAGTAGCATTCACTGTCAACGTCTATTTATCCCACTACTGACTGAAGGTCGTTTTCTAGGGTTTCTGTCATTGTCTATGATATATGTACATTTTTTTTCCTAATACCTATTATAAACCATAGTGTCATCAGCAAATATACCCATACTGAATTGTGTTCTGTAGAAGTTCAGTTCATTTTTAGATAAAACTGAAAAAATATGTTTGCAAATGTGTAGCCAAAACTTTTTGCAAAAATAAAAAAATTATGCGAAATCTCTATATATAAAGTAGTAGCGTTCGTCTCTGTGTGTGTACTACTTTCCTACAACCCACACCACTGGACCGATCATAACCAAACCTGACATGATGATGGTCTCCCACCTAGGGATGGTGCACACCATTTTCCAAGGTAAAGGTGAAAGGTCAAGGTCATAGCCTATGTATATATATTTTCCACAGCCCACACCACTGGGCCGATCATGACCAAACCTGACATGATGATGGTTTCTGACTTAAAGATGATGCATACCATTTTTCAAGGTCAAAGGTAAAGGTCATATTTGGTGTGGCCTTTCATAAACTGCACTAGGGATGGTTCACACCAAATTGGGGGTTCGCCACCATCGTACCTGCCAACTTCTTTGTAAATTAGAATCAGATCACTCTCCCCATCTCCTCAACCAATCTTGATGAAATTTGGCATGATAGTGGTCCCTAACATAGGCCAAAATTTATTGCACTGTATCTCTTAACAAAATAATGCCGCCAAAAACAATCTAACAGATCATTAAGGATTTTTTTTTCTTGAGATGAATATAATTCTTTTGAAAAATTTAAGATAATACTTTTTCCTTTCAGATACACACTAAAGACGTCACTCAACCAAAATAGAAACGAAGCTTAGGAAGAAAGATTGGCAAAATTAGAAGTTTACAACATCTACTTACTGCAAGGGTGCCTGCTAAGCAGGTACCCAAGCGTACAGCAAAGTACTATGTGAAGCACATGTATCTTTGCTAGTATGTATTAGTATACATATAGAGTACCATTCAAAGGCTTCAATCGATCGATGCCTCCATTTAGTCTCGAAAGACAAAGGATACCCCCTGTAGGGGCAGCTACGTGTGTAATTGTGAGGCAAGTGTTGCGCAAGCACCAACCACACCTCTCCTAAATCGGCACTGTTTGAGTTCAGTGGCAAGGAGAAATCCAGTACGACTGGAAACAATCGTAACCGGATTACAATACAACACCTGAAAGTCCTAAATGGTCACCCATTTAGTATTGACTAGGTTCAACGTTGCTTGACTTCAGTGAACCAGCGGGAACCGGTGTGTCAACTTAATTATGCCGTACATAAAGGCTTATTAACAGAATAAAACAACCACATGCCATTAGACATGCAACAAAACCTCTTTTTGATTGTCTTCGTTATATTCAAGAATTAGATGCAGGCATTGGCCAAGATTGAATATATGATTCAAATTGTCTATTTGCCTCCACTGGCAACTCTTTTAAAAATCTTAGCATTAGTCGTACTTCATTTCACCAAAATATTTTTCTACGGGTTCCTTATATAAAACAGCTTTTCTAATTTAAGAAATGAAGGATTTACTTTATTTATTTTGTCATTTATAGGCTATTTATAGGTTTTCATTATTCCATCGCTGTTTACATATGTCATTACATAAATAAGGATAATGAGCTCGCATGCTCTTCCTATAAAAAGAACGAGAACTAATGAGATCTTATGAGATGTGTTCACAACTAAGCCTTCAGGCTGGATTGAAAGTAACTATTAACTACTCAGTCTTAAGAGGCTATTCTCCCAAGTATATTTTTTTGGGGGGGGTCACCACTTATCAAGGCCCGGAGGCCACTTAAGGATAAGGGGTAATGAATGTAAGAGGGTAGTATAGTAATCGTTAATGGTGTAAATAGGATAGAATTTGATTATTTATAGGGACGGCTCAACAAGAACTTGTTTACATTGGACTTGAAGGTCACTATATTTTATTCAGCCAGGAAGAAGAACAGCAGAACAATGTTCCACAGGCAGGCAGTTCTGGGAAAAAAGCTTTGTTCATGGAATGTGCATTTAGATTTAGGCATACGGACGCAGAGTTGAATCGATTAGTACTCCTTCTTTAGGAATGTCGCATCATCTGAAGCACACTCACCAGAGGATGCTGACAGGTTCATTTAAAGCTATTTTTATTTTATTTATTTTTTTATGTGTGGATGTGAATAAATTTCGGAACTTGTTAACTAAACGTAGCGATTGATAAATTATTCTGTTCATCTTGAATGTTTCGTTTAGTAAACTTTCTTTCTATCCTTTTTCTAACTTGCAGTAAAAAGTGCCATATTTTCAGGTTATAATGATTTATACTACCCCTAAATAAGGATAATGGAATCGTCTGTTTTTCCTGTGAAAAAGCGAGTATTAATGAGATCTTGTGCAATTTTTTAAATAAGAAATTGATCAAGACGTTTTTTTTGTTTTTTTTTTTGAAAAGGCGAATATATAGAACAGAAATACTTACAAAACAAATTTAAGTGTAATGTAATGGATCTCTGACAATGCTAGGCGTGTACAGCTAGTATATATATATATATATATATATATATATATATATATATATATATATATATATATATATATATATATACACTAGGTGTATCAGAAGTTGGGGGGAATTTTTGACACCCCTAACATGAAACTGCGAATAAAATATAAAAACACTCGTAATTTCTGTTTTAAAAGTGGGTTGTTTATTTTCTTAATGGAATATACTTTCAAAATAAACTATTAAAGTTGTTTAAAAAATAATAGAAATATTATTTTTTATTTTTTAAAAAACAGTGTTTACAAAATGTCTGCACGCGTTCATGCAGCCATGTTTTTTACGTAATGAAATCAATTGAATTTTACGAGCTGATTTTTTTTTTCAATTTTTAAACTTTAAAAATCTAAAAAAAAAATTTCTATTGGTTAAATTTCTACGTTATTTTCAGGGTCAATGTGAAATTTTATGCTCTTTCCAATAAACTGAATATAATACTTTAGACAAACGTTTTTTTTAATTCCCCCCCATTTTGAAAAATCTATTAAAATTTAAATAATTAATTTACTCACAAATTGAAGAGAAAAGATCAATAAATAAAATATTCAAATTAAAAACAAAAAAAGAAGTTTTTTTTGGAAATTTACTTGTAAAGTCCAAAGTGTAAAACCTGTTTTTTTTTTTAAACCACATTGATTTTTTTTAAGTGAAAGCTCATGTGATGCTTACATTCTCAAGTAAATATCGGATGCTGACGACAATTTTTTCTATTTCATTCAGGAGACTTTTTATAAAATGAAAGAAACGCATGGTAATGGTCCCCCATCATATAGTCTTGTTAAATGTGTGTATGGCTATGAAACCCTTCCTCATCTCCTTAATTCTTTTGACCTTGCACCCTCTCACTTTCAGTTCTTCTCAGCCATGAAGTTTATTTTGAAAGAAAAGCATTTCTCAGATGTGCAACCCTGATTTCCGAAATCACGTTATGGTGAGAGGACCAATCTCAGATGTTCTACAAAACAGGCTCTAGAGTTGCATTAAACAATGGGAGAAATGTATAACTCTGGGTGGTTCCTATGTAGAAAAAGATGAATAACTGTGCCAAGTTTCGCACTGCTATGAGAACTGGTTCAGGGGCATTACTTATTAAACGCCTTATTATAGCTCACGAAGAATAATAAATATTACTGGCGTTTTATATATAATGTGTAAACTTAATGAATGTTGCATGAGAATTGGAAGCATTTTAGATAATTTAAATTGTAAACGTTCTTCTGGAATTATACTGTACGGAACTATAAAGACTAATAACTGTGCCAAGTTTCGTTGCTCTACTTCTATGAGAACTGGTTCAGGGGCATTACTTATTAAACGCCTTATTATAGCTCACGAAGAATAATAAATATTACTGGCGTTTTATATATAATGTGTAAACTTAATGAATGTTGCATGAGAATTGGAAGCATTTTAGATAATTTAAATTGTAAACATTCTTCTGGAATTATACTGTACGGAACTATAAAGACTAATAACTGTGCCAAGTTTCGTTGCTCTACTTCTATGAGAAATGTGTTAAGGGCATTACTTATTGAACGAACCTCGTATCTTTGGGCTTTGATTTGACTTAGCATATATTTGTAATTGAATTGTGTTTTGTTATTATGTTTTCTCACTCCACTCTAAGAGTAAGATAGATAAAACTAAGGCGAGTAGCAAGTTGCAAATGATATGTAGATGGAAGCCATCAATCACATGATAAGCAGATGTGACAGGAAAGAAGTCCAACGGGAGCAGATATGATTATATTAGAGAAATAATCCCTTTTGAAGATTGCAAATTATTGGGAAGATGAGATTAGATGTATTAAATGAGACTTTAATTATGAATGCATTCGAAAAATGATAGATGGTCTGACATTATGATGACGAAATCATAGAAAAGAATTGCATAGAATGATGATGATCACCATCATCATCATATCGTATGAATCTGGAGATTCTGTTGCTTGTATTGGTTTCCCCGATATTTTTCTAGGCAGAATTCTTTTTAGAAGGACATCGAGTACTTAGAGGAGGGAGCATGTGAAGATTGCCAACATCCTTAATAAAAATGTTTTTGTGGAATGAACTGGATTCGAACTTAGAACATTCAGGTTATTAGTTTGTGTCGCAAATCCAAAAACAAAATCAACAATTTTCCTCTACAAAACAACCAAACTAAACAATATGAATAAATATTTAAATAATTTGAAGCATAAAAACTGTTACCAAAATGACCGGATTTAAATAATTTAACAAGAGTTGATATGCTAGGAAATATTATTTTTTATTGGAATCCTTTGAGATGAATAATTTGTATATTTATTTATTTGTTTATTTATTTGTTTGTTTGTGGACTGTTATCCTCATCTTCATAGTTGTTATTGTTTCACCACGTTTCGACCAACTATTCCTCTGGCCTTCTTTAGTTGATTAACTGTGATCGTATAGGAATGCCAAGTCTCTTAACTTTATCCTCAGTAATTACTGCCTTCCATAGTTGTTCCTATTTCGTTGCGGTTAACCACCTGAAGAAAGCCAGAGGAATAGTTAGCTGAAACATGATGAAGCAAGAACAACTATGAAGATGAGGATAACAGTCTGCAAATAACTCATCAAACATTTGTTTGATAAGTTATGTAAAATATTAGAGCAAACATTTTTCAAACATTAAGTTAGGTTTAGTTTTCTATTCATGGGCAATAGTAAGCTCAAAATTAGACTTTTTAAAATTATTAACTTAGAGATTCTTATTTGTCATAAAATATATATTCTGTTTATTTAGTCATTTTAAAGAGAAAATAGAATTACAGTCTGTTGAGTCTTCAAGATTTGTGGAGGAAAATCTTTTATTAAACTGTATCTAAGAAGAAGGAATCTGATTGGCTGAAAAATAAAAAATAATTTGTGGTTTCTGGGATCCCCAGTCTGCATAGAAATGAGCACATCATTTTAGTTAGAAAAATATTGGGTTTCTATGATAGATTAAATACAAAATAAAAGCAAACTTCAAATTAGTACTATACCATGAATAAATTTGTAATAATTTGATATAATTGGAAATATCATTTTATGTAGATTGATATTTTATCTCTGTAGTTATAACTCTTCAGCTAAAAAATATAAGTATAGCAGAATTATTAGAAATAATTAACAAAGATATGTTTGCACCCAAGTTTATATTGTCTTTTATTCATGAATACATGAATTTGGTGTGTGTGGGAGAGAGAGAGAGAGAGAGAAGTAGATAGATAGAGAGAGAGATAGAGACAGAGATATGAAGATGTGATTAAATGATTTAATTTCTGACAAACCTCTCCTTTCAGCAGCCTCATAAGATCTCGTGCAGTAAAGAGAAAAGAAAGAAAAAAAGAAATGGCCGCTTTTTTATATGCAAATGAGACATGCATTGTGTTTTGCAGTTGGGATAATAGAACGTAGAGTGTTGAAAGTGTGGTATCGTTGTTTCTTGATTTTTTTTTTGCCACAAGCTATTTCGGCTAACTACTGGTTTGTGGACCACAGTAATGGAGAAGATGTTGAAAGTAATCAGCGACATGCTGAAAACATTCAGTGGAGAAGTGAAGCTGGTGGCAAAGCTGCAGAAGATTCATGACATTGCAAGCTTTATGTCCTTGTTTTTTGGAAGGTGGCGCCTTACCACTGTATCTGTAGTTAACAGGTCAATGAGATGCAGAGAAAATAGAGGTTAAACTGGAGGTAGCGTTCACTGAAGGATTTTTTCTGCATATGCAAATCTGGTGAAGATGCGGTGGATGGGTGAAGCAGTTGATGTATATGCAACCAATATGCAAAGGTTGGCAGAATTAGCTGGATTCGAAGGAGCAGGATGAGAAAAGGTCGTGAGGCTCACTTTTATTAATGGTTTCCCAAAAAATATTTCTGGGTCACTACAGCAGTTACCAAATATGAAAGAGATCTTGATTAGCAGACTAATTTCAACTGCCACAGCTACAAACACCTCGAGAGTTGCAGCTGTTGTGAATTGAGATCCAAAAAGAAAACTTAAACAAGTTGATGAAAGACCAAGGATAAGGAAACTGTTTAGTGGCAAATGCTATAACTGTAAGGGTCCTCACCTGGCAAGGAATTGTACCACACCATATATAATAACTTGTTATGGATGTGGTGAACGAAGGCACTATGCAAGATATTGCCTGCAATATCTAAAACCAAGCTCCTAACTTTACATCATCAACGCTCTGTTCCTCATCTAGCATCAATTGAAATGGATGGCTCTCGTCTTGGGGAGGCTTCATGTTTTGACAAGCTTCTGGGTTTGACTTTTACTCCTGATCTGAAATGGAACACGTATATAAAGTCTGTTGCCCAGGCCGCTGGGAAAATGGTAGGATCCTTCTACCGCTCCAGAAGATATCTCACTACTGATGCAATTCTCTATCTCTATAAAAGCCAAGTACGTCCAAAGATGTAGTACTGTTGCCACATTTGGGCTGGAGCTTCAAAAAACAGTCTATCCTGCCTTGACAAAGTACAAAATAGACTTCGTGGCTTAGTGGGGGATGCTCTCTCTTCCCTGCAACCTCTCTCCCACAGAAGAGACGTTGCGAGCCTATCGTTATTTTATCGTTATTTCCATGGCAAGTGCTCATCCGAACTCCAATCTCTGGTCCCCCCCTCGCCAATCCTTCATGATCAACACCCGTCTAGCTAAAACCACTGTCAGTAATTTCCCCCACTCTTTATCTGTGCCTAAATCAAAACGTAGATTCCATGAACATAGCTTTTTTCTGAGAAATGCACGCCTGTGGAATTCTCTTCCGTTTGCCTGTTTCCCACCTGACTACAACTTGGACGTCTTCATGTCCAACATAAACAAATTCCTGATTAATCGCCCCCTTAAGTAAGACGCTTTATCAAATCTCCAATACCAACTATTACTACGATATTATCCCATTGATTATTGTACACAAAATAACCCTTATCCCCGAGTGGCTTCCGGGCCTTGATAAGTGGTGATCCCCATGTAAAAAAAAAAAAAAAAAAAAAGGAAAACGAAACTGGGGCTACTGATGCGATGGTGGTTATCCCCCTTACGTCAGCAATGGTGCAAAATGGATCACTACCATATTAGGAATGTTAGCAAATGATATGAGAGTGAAAGCCCTCATCGATATTGATTGTATTGCCACAATAATGTGATCAGGTTTTTCAAGCGAGTGTAGAGGCACAAGTACTCTACGAGGAGTAGATGGATAGAAGGTTGCATGCAGAGGAATTAGCACTGTAACATTGAAAATACATGGATGACTGTTGAGAACCGAGGTAATTGTGCTGGAAAAAAGATTGGCAGTGTCGATATCATAATGGGGATGGATTATATTATTATGGAGTTATTATCAATAAAAATGGTGATGTGGAGAATAGAGGAGGAGATTGTGCTACAAGCATACACCTAAACCAAGAAAATAAAGAAATGTTCCAATGTGAGGTGGTGGACAAGGATTTCAGTACGAAATTTGATGGAATAAAGTAGATTGTGGAGTGGTAATGGACTTCAGAACCTCCACTATTAAAGAATAATGTTCATCTTTATAATACAAAGCTAACTGAAGAACAGACGGGCGACTTCGATAATGAAGTTAAACATCGGCTTAAATGTTTCTTGAAACTGGCGCTCTGTTCTGAAATAAAAATTGTCCTGAACAATCGTGTCATTAATACATATATAATATTTACTCATTTAATGAGATTTGAGGATATGAAAAGAAACAGCTGAAGAATTTATGTATAGATTTATCTCTTAATCAACATCATTGTTTATAACTTAACTAATGAAGAAAACAGAGTTGAAGTTTTTATGATGGACGCAGAATCCAGACGGAAGGCTGACTGGAGTAAATGTTGCCTTTGTCAGAAGGATAAAAGTAATGAAAAACTTGTTTCATTACTTAGTAAATTTCAAAGGAAACAAGGCTGGTTGCAGCAACATTGCACTGAATGTACCACTGTTTCATGCGATCAATGATATGCAGAAAGCATTCAATTCATCAAGGCTGGACGAAGGTAATGGCATAGAAGTCCTACTGAAAGAAAATAAAACAATATATCACAATAGTTACAGACTGTTATTCAATAACATTAAACAAGAAAGAACACTGAAAAACACATCGGGTAGCTCGGGTGAGATCACTATACAAGAGAGATAGAGCGCCAGAAAAAAAAAAATATATATATGTATATTTATATATATATAGTTGTTTTCACAAGTGACGGCACGGTCCTTAACAAATTTGTGCATGCAATTCCGAACACTACCGCCGATTTATACGTCACACCACAAACAATATCGTTGAATCGACACACACTTTCCCAAGCTACACCACCGAATCGAAATGCCACGATACGAAATGCAATAACGTGAGACACATTCTTAAAGCAGTGTATTTCAAAACCACCGTATCACTTATTAGCTTGTTTTTTATAGCTGTTGGGTGAAACCAAATCATTACTTTGGAGTAAGATGGGTGTAGTTCATTAGTAGACTTGATTTGTAATTGAAAGGTCCTGGGTTCGCTTTTCATTGCAGGTAGGCCTGACTCATATGCTTGTACACTTTCGCACATGCTTGACACACTCCTCCCTGATATTAAGATCACACAAATGACAATGCTGAGTAGGCCATTTTCTTCTGGTACTTCGATTTAAGGGTAAAGGCTCAGGAACTTCCTCAGTGGTGCCTGCGTCTACCACATCATTAAACTCTCCTTACTCTGAGTCATTGGGTGCATCATCTTCCGAGGAGCTTTCTTCATCTGGTTGTTCGTACAACAGTGGGGCTTCATCATCTGATGAGGTGAGTTTGTCACTGATTATGCAATTACATAGGCATGCTGGGCGCACATTCTTTATGTGGCGTGATATTCCATCAACTGAGACCGAGTGTTGGCTATTTATTTTTGTCACTGTTCCTGTGCTGAACTGCATTGTGCATTTTCCCCATGGATTCTTCACCGAAACCGCATTTCCCTCCTTGTATGGATTAGCAACTGTAGTGTCGGGCACCATCATTTTATCGATACCCTTGACACGGATTTTTATAATTGTATAGCACATTCGCAGGTACCATCATGGCCGCCTTGTCATCCTTAAGCATGACGTTGTACCAGTACATTGCTTCTAAGATCGTGCACTTTGTTCTTGCCGCAATGCGCTTTATTGTGCGAGGGGACCTCTCAATTATTCCATTTCTGGAGGATACATGGGCGCACCGAAATCAAATGTGCATGCCCCACATCTGTGTAAAGTCAGCAAATGTCTTTCTGCAAATTGCAGTGCCCGTCATTATCTGTGAGCAATTCAGTCGGCGGCCCCCTTTCACAGAATATACTTTGCAACTGCTTAATGACATTAGCAGAATCCTGTTGGTGCAACTGCCTCCAAATGGCAAAACAGCTAGGGCCACAGTCTATCAACGTCAAGTACAACTGAGTACCGAACTGGGTTATATCCATAGCAACCCTGCTCCAGCTTTCCCGGAAATCAAGTCTACTGGGCTCCCAGTATACCGGGGCTGGATCTATGGACTGGCATTCTTTACAATTCCCAACCATTGACCGCACTTCAGTTTCAGTTATTAGTGGATTTGCTAACTTAACAAAGTACCATGTCTTTTTCACACCAGGATGTCCACTAGACCGATGAATTGTCTGTATCTGAGACACGTGTTCATGTTCAGCAGCCACAGCACACACAAGTTCTCTGGGTTCTGTTGCTTTACGGATCTCATTTAACCACCGCTGTGGTACTCGAGTAAGTTGGTCAGCTCTGTTATCGTGAGACTTAACGAGTCCTACATCGATTGTTAGTGCATATTCCGAGGCCAAATCGTTCGTAGATGTATGGTGTTGTCTTTCCACTGTGATGCAAGGTTGACAACTCACAGCACAGCATCAAGCTAAACTTATGCATTTGTCTTCATGCCAGTTTGCGTCCTCTGCCATGAAACCATTACTTTCCACAACTACGCCTGTAGCAAGGCAACTAACGTCCACTCACACTGTAGCATCTTCTCCACTGAAACAAAAATGTAGTAGGCAAAACAAAAAAAAAAATACAACTAAAAACAGACGGAACAAAAACTCGCTTCTCGCAGACACGTGGCACAAGCACAATCTACTCGCCAGAATCACCTACACACAATCTGCAGAACGCCCCCTCTCCTTTCCAGTATCCTGCCTTTATAGCGGCCGGGAACAACATATTTGCATAATCGCGCGAGAGCAGACATGATTCAACGATAATTACATTGGGTAAACGCTAATAAAAGCCCATGGACACCATCTTGGAACTCTCTCTTTCGCTCAGCCCAAAACAGACGTATCCGAAGTAAGCTCTCTATTTCTCATTTTGGTTACTGCTAATTCTGCTACATCCACAGATACACCAGTCACCTTTCATTGGATCGTCTTGGGTTGCTCTCAAATAAATGTCTTTGATCATCCGTGCTAGAATAGGGTTTCACACTTCATCATCCTATTCAGTCGGCATCATATTTGCTCTTCATTTTACAAATGCTGTGGCGACGCATAACCAACCAAGAAATGATCAGTAGTTTCCAGTACACTGAAAATACAATTCGGCTAGTAAGTTTATCGGGCACTGCTGGAAGGTCACTTCAACGCCGCCATAACAATTTTCCGTGCTCCTCCTGGACATGTAATCCCAATATGCATGAGCCCAGTCTCAGCTGTTCTGGGGTCTTGCTTTCCAGACCAAACTTCTCCAAATGTTTCTTGACAAGGGTCACAGAACACATACTTTCATTCACAAAAATGTGATCAATATACAAAGGCGTAGCCGTGTTTATAATCTTATCCTGGCTGAGGATGGTATTAACAATGGCCTGCATTATTAAAGGGCAACGTTAAGCTCAAATCCGAGGCGAGTAAGACAATATCGCTGTCCCTTGATTTCTACTGTTTGGAACGGGCACAGAGATTTGTCAACATGTGTTTGCAAATAGGCTTGGCATAGATCCAGCACTGCAACGTTTGGTCCCTGTTGTCGCCATTCCCTTAATTTTTATAAGCAAACATCCACTAAAACGTATCAAACTTATATATGACCGGCTGAGTGCAACTTCTATGGATGAGGCAAGGCTTGATTCCTTTGCATGAAAGCAAAGGTGATACATGATTTCACCAACACAAAGTCTACTAAAGGAACATGCCAAAAGAGCAGCCTACCAAGTAGGTTATATTTGGGGAGAGCGTTTCATCCGTTAGCCAAAACTTAAGTATTGTTCTGAGTGGGGCTGGTCAAAAAAAGGTGATGATTTGGAAGTTATATGGATAACTCTGGAACCCATTTATAAAAGCTTCCATGAACTGACAAAGTGTAGATGCAAGACTGATTGTGATGAAAGTTGCAAGTGTGTCAAGAATGGACGAGACGTACTCTACTCTGTAGTTGCCCTTGCCAAACTTCCTCAGAAAAATCAGATGAACAATGAATGAATTTAAGCCAGACTAGTTTGTGCATCGTTGGAAATATGGAATTTTGGACTTGGGTATATGTAGCGTTTGGCATCATTGGCAGCCATCTTGTATAATTAGCCCCTCGGAGTGGCTAGTTGTGTTTCCATATCAAACTCAGTTAGATGAACTCATAATGTAGGAAACTTGCGGACATGTAGATACCGTGATATTTTGTTATAAAAAAAAAACATACAACGGCCATCTTGGAATTTCAGGTGGTAGCACTTTTTTTCTCAAAATCTAATTCTGCAAACTCCCATATTTGTATCAGAAAATTAACGATTTTTTTTTTACATATCTGCTCCACTATGTTCAGTTAATTATAAATTATGAACAGCGAGAACAATTAAAAGTAAATTTATTTTCAATATATCGCAATTCCAGAACTAAAGTATATTTTAACATGTATTTTGTGTTATTAAAGTATATGTTTTTAAAAAAGCTTCAGAGAAACAAACGTTAAATAACCCAAACATTGTATAATAATAGATTGAAAAAAGAACTTAGACAAAACTAAAACAAGAACAGATAAGAATTAAGGTAAGTAAAGCTAAAACAATGATTTTTTTTAGGATCCTCCCGCTTTTTTTATTGCACATCTTAAAAATATATATAAATACCTTGTGTCAACACTGGCCGTTATTGTTCATTGAAAAAAAATTCACGCAAAATGTTATGAATTTTTACCATTGACTTTTGAATTTGAAAAAAATATTAAGAAATAAAAAAAAAAAGATTGTTGTCATTATGACATAAACAAATACAACAGCGAACCATAGATAGCGTGAACCCGTCTAGCGAAAGGTATTCTTCTAGTTTTCAAATATCATGAAGAATCACGTGACTTTCTTTTGAAATCCATCAAGTCTTTCATTTTTCTTTATGAAGATTTTATATTTTATTCCGTTTTCAATGACTTTAAGTGGTTCCTGTAATTGCAATGAGAAGAGAAGAAGGAAATCAATATTTTTTGAAAATTATCTTGAGGCCTTGCAGCGGAGGTATGTCTAGTTCATAACTCTTGCGAAATTAATGTGGACACAAACACTCAAAATCAAGGAATACACATGAGGTCTGTCTGAAAAGTATTGGGACTGGTGCCATTAGCAATTTCTTTTTCGATTCTAGCCAACAACCTGAATGATTTCCCAATCAGGTCTAATACATCTTCTCTGTCTTATTCTGCTATGCTTCTTCTTGGTCCAGTCATTGCAGTTTTAAAATATCATATATATATATATATATATATATATATATATATATATATATATATATATATATATATATATATATATATATATATATATATATATATATATATATATATATATATATATATATATATATATATATATATATATATATATATATATATATATATATATATATATATATATAAAACCAGGGTCAGTAGAAACAAGGTTATTAGTTTTCTAGACTACAAAAAATTTTACCGAGTTGGATTCTATTATACTTTGTTCTAAGTTAGGTGGAGAAAGAAATTCTAATTGTGTTCCTATTAAAGCGTTATAATCAGGATTCGGTTCTGGGGTTCGGGAAGGAGTGAGTCACTCTCTCGACAACAACACGTTTCTGCCCTCTTCTTTTCCAATCGACCACACCTGGCCTCTCGCCACTAATGTCACACCACACAATCCAAACGTCAGCAATACAAAATTCTTTTCAAGAGATGTTCACGACTCTTTTTCTCTTTGCTGCGCCAGGGAATTTTTCCCTGTTTTTATATCCTCCTAGAAAAATAAGGAAGAGACAGGGGAAAAAAAATAGCTTCTCCCATCATGCTCTGCCTTCCCAAGATGCCCTTCGCGTATACAAATGCACTGGCCATCCTTTCCTTCTTCTTTCCCAAAGAGTGATGCAGATACGCCCGGTACGTTTTTTTGTTTTTTTCTTTTCTAACCATATACTCCACACTTATTATATTTGTTTGGGACTCTAAAGTGGTCTTCAATAGTTTTAGAGAACATTTTTTGGGATATTAGTTCGGACATTTTTGCTGTATGGCGGAATAAACAAAATATAAGTACGGTACCTGTTATTACCATTTTGAAATTTAAGATTAGAGTGGTTTCAGATATTTCTGGTACAAAACTTCATCTTTGCCAATCGTGCTATCAAGGTCTGGATTTGTTCTTCATCTGTTCTTCATACTTAATAATTATGATAATAATATGCAATAATACTTAAACTACACCGTCTAGTCACAATGTTACCGTAATCTCCAGTTCGGTTGTCAAAGGATTTTAAGTACGCAATGTTTGCTCGTAATCTAACTTTTTTTAAAGCACAATTATAGAATTGAGAGTTTTTATAAAAATATGGTCGTTAGATCAAATATAGGAAATTCCTTAGCCGCATGTGGAATCATGATCTTGGATGTTTTTTTTTTTTTTTTTTTTTTTTTTTACAAAGGCATCACCACATTATCAAGGCCTAGAGGCCACTCAAGGATAAGGGTTAAAGAGTGTACAGTAGAAATTGGTCAATATAGTAATCATTAGTAATGAAAATTTGGTAAATTTGATAACTTATATGGAACGGCTCATCAAGAACTTATTTACTTTAGACTTGAACACAACCATATTGTAGTCAGCCGGAAAGCAGGAAAACGGAAGACAATTCCACAGGCGTGCAGTTCTAAGAAAGAAGCTTTGTTCATGGAATCTACGTTTAGGTTTAGGCACAGATAAAGAGTGGGGGAAATTATTGATAGTGTTTATAGCTAGACGAGTGTTTCTTGTGAAAGTTTGGCGAGGGGGGACCATAGATTGAAGCTCAGTTGAACACTTTCCATGAAAATAATGATACATCAGAGACAAACTCGCAACATCTCTTCTGTGAGATAGAGGTTGCAAGGAGGAGAAAAGGACATCTCCTACGAGGCTACGAAGTCTATTTTGAACTCTATCAAGGCAGGACAAGTCCTTTCTAGCAGCTCCTGCCCAGATGTGGCAACAGTATTCCATCCTTGGACGTACCTGGCTCTTATATAGATAGAGAATAGCATCAGCAGTGAGATATCTACCGGATCGATAGAAAGATCCCACCATTTTTCCAGCGGCCTTGGCAACAGATTTGATATACGTGTTCCATTTAAGATCAGGAGTAATGGTCAAGCCCAGAAGCTTGTCAAAACTTGAGGCCTCCTGAAGACGAGAGTCATTCATTTCAATTGATGACATATGTGGATTAGAATGTTGATGATGTAAAGAGAGAAGCTTGGTTTTAGATGCATTAAAAGTAACCAGCCACTCCTTTCCCCATTGTACTATGTGCTCAAGATCAGAGGAGAGAGAATTGGAGAGAACTTGGTCGTTTACTGTCTTAGATGTGCTACCATAAATGGTAGTGTCGTCAGCATAAATGTCTACAAATGATGTAAGGATATGATTTGGAAGATCATTAATGTAGATCAGGAAAAGAGTTGGGCCCAGGATGGATCCCTGAGGGACACCGGCATTAATACTGTGAGCTTCTGATTTTTGCCCCTCAACTACTACTCTTATGAACCTATCAGAAAGAAATGATTTAATAATTGAGAAGACTTTTCCAGCTATACCATAGCTAGCGATCTTATGAAGTAAACCTTTATGCCATACCCTATCAAAGGCTTTAGATATGTCAAGAGCAATTGCCCTAGAAAGATTGCCACCGTCGAGAGATTTGCTAATCCTATGCGATATAACTGTAAGGACATCTGCTGTAGATCTAGCAGAACGGAAACCATATTGAGTGTCACTAAGAAGGTTATTTTTGTTGAGATGGTTGATTACTTCTGTATTTAACACAGATTCTAGCAACTTACTCATGACGCACAGGAGACTTATTGGCCTGTACTGAGAGGGGGATGAGCGATCACCTGAATTCTTAAATACAGGGCATACTGATGAGATTTTCCAGGGAGATGGGAAACTATTCTCCTTAAGACAACGTTTAAACAGTTTTGTAAGTATGGGCGCTAGTTCAGGTTGAAGTTTTTTGAGTACTATAATTGGAATACCATCAGGGCCAGTTGCTTTACTCGAATCAAGGTTTTTGATTAGCTTCGCAACATCACGTACAGATATACGTATATCACATAGCGTGTTTGCTGATACAGGAGGAAATATTGGGGGTTGGCGGTCTTGGTCACAAAGGGTAGAATTAGCTGCAAAGTTCTTGACAAAGAGTTTGGCTTTGTCTGATGCTGACGAGATTACCTCAGGTCCATTGATAATAGTTGGGATGGAGCACACGCTTCTGTTCAGGATTCTGTTTGCTATTTGCCAAAACTGGTGGGAACCAAGCCGCTGCTCAGCTACTTTGGACTTAACAGATTGAGCATACAACTCTCTTGCGTTCCTTATTACTTTCTTACAATGGTTGCTGGCAGTCCTGAAAACGGCTTTAGTTTCCATACATCTATTACGTTTGAAGCAGTGGAAAAAGTGATTTCTGTGCACAATGGCAGCAGCACATTCTGGAGAGAACCATGGCTGGCTGTTAGGTTTTTGCTGAAACTTTTTAGAGGGTATGAAATGGTCAATACCTACAATTAACCATTCAGTCAGGTCTAATACTATAGAGGACACATCCTTTTTAAACATGGAATGCAGAAGTAGATCAGATATAAATGTACGGAAGCTATCCCAGTCAGCCTTAGTGTATCGATATACTGTACGATGAAGAGGTATGTCTGGGGACTTATTACATTTCATTTTTATCTTAATTGATACAACAGAGTGGTTGGAAGATCCAAGAGGCGACAGAACAGAAACTGAACATAGTTCAGGGCAAGTTGTGAGAAAAAGGTCTAGTAGGCTCGCATACTGGCCGTCATTATCGGGCACACGGGTAGGTTCCTGAACAATCTGAGTGAGGTCATAGGCAATGGAGAAATCATGACAGAACCTCCCCTCATCATCGGTCTTGTTTGAGTGGGTCAACCATTCGACGTTGTGAACATTGAAGTCTCCACATACGTGAATGTTAGCTGAAGGATAAGTAGAAAGGACTTGGTCAATTTTCTCAGATATGCTTTGAAAGATAGTAACTCCGCTCTTGTGGGGGCGATAGAGAGTAAATATAAATGCAGTAGTGTGAGCTAAAGCAACCCGGAAGCACATATAGGGTAAGTTAGGATCTTCCCTTGAGATGTCCCTCCCACATGGAAAGCTATCTTTAATATAGGCACATATTCCATGCCCATGGCGATCTTGGGGGTTAGATTTAGAAGTTAAGTTAGAGTATCCTGTAATTGCAAACTCATCTAGGGAAATAGCCTGTCCAATGCCAGTTTCACTTAAAAATAAAAGGTCTGGTTTAGTCTCCTGTAATTGGGTTTGGATAGGTGTATGGTAAGGTTCATAACTGTTAGTCAATAGTTTAATTGTTAAATTTAAAAAAATTAACTACCGTTTTATTACAGTGAATTGTAATATTTGAATCAAAGATTTTAAAAAGTTCCTGCGGCCTCTTTTAGTTTTCTTGTATATTTTGTTGTTTGATCTAATGGTCAAAAGAGTATCATCCATATAAAGACCACCCTCCAAATCTCATTTAACAATATATCTATACTCCTATAAATTTTGTGTGTGTGTGTGTGTGTGCATTGATAGTCATATTAAAAACCCTTTTTTTCTATTTATTTAAAAAGAAAATACAACTTTGTTATATATAGGTCGTTGAATTGCATTCACTAGCAAAAGATCTAGTAAATTTGCATATTCTTTTAAACATTTATTTTAATTCCCTATCACTTTTTTCGCTTTTCTCATGGGATGATCCTCTTTAGTTAACTATTATGTGTAATCATATTCATGCAGATATTCTACATGATTTATACTTGCGTAATATTTGCATAAAAAGGTTATAGTAAACACATACCTCTTTCTATATATATATATATATATATATATATATATGCATACATATATATATATATATATGCATATATACATTTGTTTAAAAAAATTTGCCTACCAAACTCCTCTCTCAGTTTTTCGTCTGCAGATATGAAAATTAATATATATGGTATTAAAACCCATGCGAAACTTTATATTTGGGTCTTAACCAGGGAAAATTGGTGCAAACTTGTGAAAATTATTAAAATTATTAAAAAATTGAATTTGCCAGGTTTCGGTTGAACGACGGCATTACAAATATGCATGCATAACGTAATAGCTATTGGTTCATGTTTTAATTGTTAGCCTTACAGCAAACATATTTTCATTGCTTAGGCATTAACATCAAAGGAAAAAGTAAATTGTAAGCTAAACGTTTTGACTTCGATTCTCAGCGTCATTTATTTTTTTAACTTTTTAAATCATTACTATATATTGGTTCAATATAATCCTGCACATAATATTTTGATTGCAGAAATTTCTCTCTGCCCCAAATGTCTGTAGGTTTTCATTAGCAAATGCCACGTACAAATTTATTATTTCTAAACCTTCAACCCCCGTCTTACCTAACTACACTACATCGTTTCATACATAGTTATTCTTTATAATTAGATCCTATATTGCATCCTATGAGAGGCATAATCACTATTGCTCAGATCTATAGAAGAAGTAGTTCATATTTTCCTCTCTCCCTGACAAGTCCACCCACTCTCCCAGAAAAGCCCGGATAAATATATAACCATTACAACTATTTTGACCTGACACCCTGATTAACTGGATTAAATACTCTTACAAATACAACTTATGCCCTGGGTATGACGTAAAACTACATCCGGCAATGAGACCCTGATGTGGGAGCTCCAGAGTTTGGGGGAGAATGTCACTACCCATTAGTCGTTGCAGTGCTGGGTCACCCTTGGGCAAGGTGTAGTACCCACTAGCCCCCCTATTTAGGGCCACAAAAATCCAAGCCTGGTAAACGATGCTCTTGGTGGATGAGGAAGGAATTCCAACGGCTTGCGCAGCAGATGAACCAGCACCGGAGTGCCAACGCGGTCAACAAGGGTGATGTACAACTCGACTCGGGTCTGCCTCAGCCATCGGATGTGGCTGATTGCATGTATGCAGACTGTCCTGGCCTGTCCTTGCCTCTGTACTTTTGCTTTTAGCGGAGAGGATGCTAGCAGTACTGGGCAAACTGTTTATTCCTACTTTGCCAAGACTGGGAGAGAGGTGAAAGTCCTGTGGCAATGGAGTGAGGGTGTACCGGCAGGTGTGATGGACTGGAATCTGCAGTGTGATCTCTGCATTCAAGCGATTGGAGTATGATCGTCGTGCTCTTGCTGAAGAGGAAGCAAAAAGAGTGCGACTACAGGCGCCACTACCCGGATTTCTTGCCATCAGATGTCACATCTGCGGCCAGGGTTTCAGAGCTCCGATTGGACTCACATTGCACCTTTGACACGAACACTAACCGACCTCCACGTTGTCGTTGAAATCGATGGACTGCCCGAGAGAGAGAGAGAGACAAATACAACTACCAAATACACTTCACTATTCGAAAATGATTGTTTCTCCCCAGTAACATTCCTCCTATTCTCATTAGCTGTTACTTTGAAATTCTATTTTTCCAGATCATACAAAAAAAAAAACGAACACATCAGCCCTTATTCAAGATGGCTGCTCGATCTTCATGCATTTACATAAATCATTTATGATTTAGTTTAAAGTTACACAAATCAAAAAAGTTATAACTTCTACATAAACAAGTTAAAGCAGCTACCTCTGGTGATGTTTACATCTAATGAAAATATCGTTCCTTCGTTCTAAACCATCCAAGCTGTCTTCCTTTATTTATTTGAATTAAAAAATTTCGTTAGATCGATCGTCAAAACTTATGAGATGAAAATATAAACGAATCTCTGGCGTACATCTAGGAAATCAACCCCACTCCTATTCTAGAGACGTTATAATTGAAAAGTGATCCCTGATGATAAAAGTCATAAAAACATTTCTCTTTTTGTTTGTTTGTTTGTTTGTTTGTTTGTTTATATACTTTTTCTGAAAGTTAAGTTTGTAATCAATGAGTTTAACGTTAAACATTAAAACGTCAGTATAGTTGGGAAAGCAGGAACCCCGAAGGGAGTTCCAAAGTCTAGCAATTCTGGGAAAGAAATTATTAGCGTAAAAGGCTTTCTTACATCTAGGGATCTCTACTGTGTAGGGGTGGGATTTGGGGGTACAAGGACTTGTAATTAGTCAGAGTATCTACCATTAAAATGCAACATTTCGACAATGGGAAAGTAGTTGAAGATTAGATGACAGTTCAGGACCTATTAGAATTTATTCCAACACTGTTAACTTTTAACAAAGAAGGAATATTATTTTTTCTTGCTCTCCGAGAACAAAAAATGATGAAATTATAAACTTTTATTTTACTGTTGACCAATGTCTGACTAAAATCTATAATACAGAAAGCATACTAAAAAAGTTTTTTTCTCTTGTTAAAAACAAAAGGTGTTATATTTTGCTAGCAGCATAATATTGAAACTTGTAAAACCGTACTTTAAAGACACATTTGAACATGAAAGACTTCAAATCTACTATGGTAGAACTGATTAAATACCGAATAGAATACCAATGAAGGAACGACTTCTAGAAAAGCAACTGCAAAACCACTAAAACTTATCAAACTTCTACTGCAACAGAAACAAAAACCGAAGAAACATTACTGCAACAACAGAAAAAAATTGTTTCTACAAGTATTGTCGAATAAAGGTTAAAATACTGAGAATGAAAATACTTTTTCACAAAAAAATAAAGGTAAGAATAAAGCTGTTGCTTCATATTTCAAAAGTTATATAAAATAGATTGTGGAAAATCGGCAGACTCTAAAATGTTTGCAAAACTTAGGGACCACCAAACATGACAAGGTGTGAAGCCATTCGATGTAAGGAGTTAACAAAACGAAAGCTAATTATTGCAAAGACTTGAGATGCCTATTAATCTTGAAAAAAAAAATCAAGGCTGTAAGTGGGAGGAAAACAGTGAGCAGGAAGAGAGTTCCACAAGCTTGGAAAGAAGCTACTGGATTAGGAAGTTGTATTACAATGAGATATATGTTTTAACAGCGAATTAGAAGATACCTTTAAACTAATAAATTAAATGAGCTAGAACAAAGGAAGCAGCGAATAGATCAGACAATTTTAAAGGACGCCATTATAGTATTTTTAAAAAAGTCTGACAACATCACGTCTGTGAGAGAGAGAGAGATTGCAGTGAAGAAAAAAGGGTAGGTCCAATCAGCAACAAAATAAGCCGATTGGTAACACGCATAAAAATTACATTAACTGATAAAATTATTGCCAGTGTTATTTTATAAGAAACTACCAAAATGCTGAAAATGTTCGTATTAAAAAACAGCAACAATTTATTTGGAATAAACTAGATGCAACAGTTTTGGGAATTACCAATCTACATATTTTGCCAGAAAATATGTAAGTTAAAATCATTCCAAGAAGCGAAAGAGGACCATGCGAAATCCCTTTGAAATCAAGTTGTCTATGAAAAACAACCGAATATTTATCAAATGAAGCTCATACGCCAAAACAAGATGCTGGAAAGAATAAAGCATATAATTCGAAACAACATCGAGAAATAATGCAACTTCGATGGAAACAATTAAAGAGTGAGCAGAAAATAAAAACGTTAAAAACAGAGAAGCATCAAAAGAAGTTATTTTGAAATACAAACAAAGGGATTTTGAAGCTTTAAGGAAAAGACAAATCTAATGTTTTTAAACTCCTCGGCCTAAAGTTCACAGGAAACATGGAACAGTTACATAGAGAGTATTGCCAGGACCGCTGCGAAAAAGCTAGGTTCTCTCTACCGTGCTAGAAAGCTACTGACCCCTGAAAGTATCCTATACCTCTATAAGGCCACCATTCGCCCATGTATGGAGTATTGTTGTCATATTTGGGCCGATGCATCTGCTACTAATCTCTCACTCCTAGACAAGGTTCAGAGAGTCGCCAACCTAATAGGTCCTGAACTATCATCCAAGCTTCAGTCTCTGTCCCATTGACGCAATGTAGCATCCGTCTGCCTGTTCTACAAGTACTTTAACGGTGTATGTTCCAACGAGCTGCAACCCCCTCTACGTAAATACCCCCGACAAACCTGGCAAGTAGTACAATCCCACCCCTTCACAGTAGAGATCCCTAGATATAAGAGAGCCTTCTACTCCAGTAGTTTCTTCCCCAGAACCGCTAGACTTTGGAACTCCCTGTCAGGTTCCTGCTTCCCCAAATGTACTGACATGCAGAAGTTCAAGTGTAACGTGAACCGACATCTTGCTGCCCAACTCCCCATCTAGTACCCCTGTAGGCCGTGTCCCTAATAGTAGCCCCCTACATCAAAGTGGCAATGTGCCTTGTTTGGGGTGAAAATGTAATAAAAAAAAAAAAATTTTTAATTAAAAAAAAAAAATGTCAACCCGAGCCGTAGGCAGATCTGTCAAATATATAGCTGCTAATATTTCAGTTTCCTTATCAAAATAAAAATACCAAATTAACCGATAAACTTGTGAACCGGATGTCATCCAAAAACTAATGGATGATATTATTAAGGAAATGCAGACATTGAATCTAATTGTAGCGATGTAGAGATTTGGTCTACATAAACTGAGGTCCCCAGTTCTCGGTTAAGAGGCATTTTCATCAAATCAGGAAACGGCTGTTGGATGACACCAACAATACGCTACAGGAAGAAGATGTAGTACCTATTTACTATGCCTCCCCACGGGACAGAGTTAGACACCAGGGTCGTTTTTTAACGTGGAGAAAAAAAAAAAAACGACCCTGGTGTCTAACTCTGTCCCGTGGGGAGGCATAGTAAATAGGTACTACATCTTCTTCCTGTAGCGTATTGTTGGTGTCATCCAACAGCCGTTTGTAGTAATAGACACTATTTATGACCTAAAGATTCTTTCAAACTCAGAACAGCGACACCCCAGAAAAAAAATGAAAGTCGCCGTACCTTATTGTCATCAACTCTGAGAGAAAACGATACCAAGACCTCTGCGAAGGTAAGGTTTAGAAGTGGAATGCTGTAGTGCTCACCTTAAGGATAACAATGAACTCTCGCTCTTACTATAAAGACCAGGAAAATATGTCTCTCGGTGCTATACGCAAATCATGATATATAAACACTCTCTGTATTCGTTGTTATTGCTTTTCGGCTCAATATATACCGGCCCACAGTACAATTATTAGTATTTACTTCAATAGTGCTCAGTATGTGAGTAGAGCAATGTAAGTAAGTTATGAAAATATATGGCAATTAAGCTACACAGAATCTTTTAACCTGACGATTTCCTACAGCATTATTTTTAGACTGACAATTTCTTACAAGGATGAAACATGAAAGATTCTGTGTAGCCATATATTTTCATAACTTATATATATATATATATATATATATATATATATATATATATATATATATATATATATATATATATTACTAACGAGTTACTGCTCATCAAAACTCAAAGACTACTCGAGGACAAAGATCAATTGTCTATATCAGGGGGATGGTGAGACTATATGACAGAGGATGTTTGGATCTAGGCAATTAATTTGATAACATTGGATTTAATCATATGTTATATATATATATATATATATATATATATATATATATATATATATATATATATATATACATATTAAATAATGTGATTTATAATTTAAAAATTTTAAAAATTTTTAAAAATTTAAAAATCAAAATTTAATTAAATTAAAAATCAGTTTCATAAGAAGGAACAACAACAAAGTCAATTATCTGTACGATCGTTTCAGGAGATAAATTTTGTACATTATGTACAAAAGAAACCCTAAAAATTTTAAAATATGAAGATATAAAAAGCACAACCAAACTAGTAAATTCAAGACATGAGCTTCTATCATGTAATCATAAACGTTGGTTTAAATTTAATAAATACAAACCACCTTAAATCATTAAAAATTACTCATTAGTAAATATAGATTTTTTTTTTTAAATAAATTAAGTTAAACCAATTACCGCCGTTAGACTCGTAAATCAAATAATAAATAAAGCCATGACAATTATCTCCCCTTAATAACTTGCAAAATGAATACTCTCTCTCTATAGATATTAACTGTAACGTCTTTAAATTAAAATACGCTAACGGAAACAATTTACTGCACGAGCGTCGCCCTTTTAAAATTCATCATTCAATAAAATAAAAAGCTATAGCAAACATCTAAATGACTTCTTTAAATACAGTTCCTGATTTCAAAAAAAGAAAAACCAAAAGGTAATTATATATCTATATATTTTTAAATCAAATTTATTATGTAAATTCAAAAAAATATATATTTTTTCTACTCATTTCTATCTCTAACCTATACCAATTTTCTTATTAATTTTCTTATAAATTTTAAATCCAAACCTTTTACTTCAATTTTTCAGATTCATCTGCCTTACTTTTAATGCTAGGTTTATTTTTGGTGTCTTTTCAATTCAATAGAAATCCTCCTAAATTTGCTGATGAGGAGACCGTGCTTACCAAAAAAACTATGTATAATTGTTCTACGTGACTTCATGTATACCACAAATAAAAAGCACGGATTTCCGAAACGATCGTACAGATAATTGACTTTGTTGTTGTTCCTTCTTATGAAACTGATTTTTAATTTAATTAAATTTTGATTTTTAAATTTTTAAAAATTTTTTAAATTTTTAAATTATAAATCACATTATTTAATATTGAATTAGCTCTAGGACATTTAACTATCGAGCTTATTATATATCTAAATTACAACGAGCATTTAATTAAACTAGTAATTTCACTATTACATTGAAATACACTTAGCTCTTTAGACTATTATTCTAATCTCCTTTAAATTATATATATATATATATATATATATATATATATATATATATATATATATATATATATATATATATATATATATATATCAGCGTGCACTTAAACCTTGCTTAATACATAAGCAGAATTTAGCAGTAGTATAAAAATATACTGATGGTAAGTATGCTACACAAATTTTTTTCATTCCCGAGTGAAATCATCAGGCAAGTAGTTAATTAAATCTGTGTGTGTGTGTGTGTGTGTGTGTGTTACCGTTTTTTGGTCTGTTTAGTTACATATGTTTCCACTACCAGAATCGAATTAACGATCCGATAATTTCTTCAGACTTGCCAGACTGAAGAAATATTATAAGGAAGTAGAAATCAAAATCAATTGTCTTCCGTTTTCCTGCTTTCCGGCTGACTACAATATGGTTGTCTTCAAGTCTAACGTAAATAAGTTCTTGATGAGCCATTCCATATAAGTTATCAAATTTAACAAATTTTCATTACTAATGATTATTATATTGTCCAATTTCTACTGTACACTCTTTAACCCTTATCCTTGAGTGGCCTCTTGGCCTTGATAATGTGTTGATGCCTATGTAAAAAAAAAAGAAAAAAAAGTCCAATGTGAACAAGTTCTAATTGAACCGTCTCCCTAAGTAATCCAAGTTACAAAATTCCCACTGTTTACTATGCTAAAATCACAATGACTAATGTTTACCTATTAACCCTTATCCTCGAGTGGCCTCTGGGCCTTGATAAGCGATGACACCCATGTAAAAAAAAAAAAGTCAAACGTAAAATTATAATCAGTAGCAACCAACTGTAAATTCACAAAAAAAAAAAAATTCAAGCAGATAACAAAGGTAGAAAGAGGGAGTGGGCTAAATCACAAAACCAGAGAAATAGAGGGGGAGAGAAAGCGGAGGAAAACAAAAACGGGAGTAGGGTAAGTTTTTAAGAGAGAAAGAAATATATATATATAATGCTTGTCCGTAAATAAGATTTCATTGTAAGAAATAAAATAAATAACCAAAACCATTCACTTACAAATATTTGCAAACTTCTTGTTTCGTTTCTGGGCTGCTTAAGCATTTTGTTTTCCAGAGTGTGCTGATCCCAGCGTGCTACCTTCTCAAAACAACGTCTGACCCTGTGTCGAATTTCTTTGAATTGAAATCTTTCCCTGGCATTGAATTTGTCTTTTACTTTGGCGTCTTGTTGAAAGGAAATCTTTTTTTAGAATATATTTCTTTCATGTCTTCAAGTGCTCAACCTAGAACCGACCATCTTAAAGCAAGTCTCTAGTTTGCATTTAATTGAATAAAATCATATTTCAAGATAGCAAGAGAAATTGTCTCATACGTTTTAGGCATTTCTTTTATAATAGGGGAAGCATATCTTCAATTCCAAAATTTGTACAACATTTCTTATAAATAAATACTTTATGGTATAAATAGCGGGATGATAAAAAAACACTTGTTTTATACAAAATTGTAAGAATTTGACAAATGAAGGTTAAGAAATGGTTTTAGTCCTTTGATAATACTTTTTTTCAGTAATTCTTTACTAGTAATGAATTTGATGGATGAAAAATAATATATAAACACATTTACATTTTTTATTGTTTTGTCTTGAAGCAAGATTTGTCTTTTCATCGATTTCTTTTATAAAAAAAAAGTTAATCAAGTTTATTTTTATACATTTGAATAAAGTATACTCTTTTTTTTAAATGATCAGAAAATAGCGCGAAATTCATAGAAAAATTTAAATAAATTTAGAAATAGTTTTGTTTAAGTGTAAATTTTACAAGTCATTATTTTATTATTTATTATTATTTATCATTATATTTATTATTATTTATTATATATTATTATATATTATTATTTGTTATCATTTATTATTTATTATTTATTATTATTTATTGTTATTATTATTTATTATTTATTATTTATTACTATCATTTATTATTTATCATTGTTTATTATTATTTATTATTTATTATTATTAATTATTTATTATTTATTATTTTTTATTATTTATTATTATTTATTATTTATTATTTATTATCATTATTTATCATTTAATATTATGTATTATTTATTATTATTATTTATTATTTATTATTATTTATTATTTATTATTATTATTTATTATTTATTATATATTATTATATATTATTATATATTATTATATATTATTATATATTATTATTTATTATTATGTATTATAATTTATTATTTATTATTATTTATTATTTATTATTTATTACTATCATTTATTATTTATTATTATTTATTATTTATTATTATTTATTATTTATTATTTATTATTATTTATTATTTATTATTTATTATTTATTATTATTTATTATTTATTATTTATTATTTATTATTATTTATTATTTATTATTTATTATTATTTATTATTTATTATTTATTATTATTTATTATTTATTATTTATTATTTATTATTATTTATTATTATTTATTATTTATTATTATTTATTATTTATTATTTATTATTATTATTTATTATAACTATTTATTATTTATTATTTATTATTATTATTATTTATTATTTATTTATTATTTATTATTACTTTTTATTTATTATATTTATTTATTACTTATTATTTATTATTACTTATTATTTATTATTTATTATTATTTATTATTTATTATTATTTATTTTAGCATTATTTTATTATTATTTATTATTATTTATTATTATTTTACAAGTCATTATTTTATTATTTTTACATATAAAAAACATGTCAGAGTTTAGGCTTGATTTATGTGTAGTTCGCTTGAATATGCATTTTGATTCTTTTTAATTGTGCACATATGGTGTCTTTAGTATTCAATGAAACAACTGCCCGTGGATGATTTTATATATATATATATATATATATATATATATATATATATATATATATATATATATATCTGTGTGTATGTATATATATATATATATATATATATATATATATGACAGCCCCTTTAAGAAATTCGTTTCTTATCGTTGAGCACTTTCAGTTGAATTAAAAGTCGGTCAATTTAGCTCTTATGCGTAGATCATCGTATAACGATTTGATCACTGTCTGTCTGACGTAATGAACATTTAAATTAAAATGTTTAAAATTCAACGCTATTTCACACGGTTAATAGTAGCCGAATGGATACGGCCTCCGCTAATCGAGCCAGAGATGTCTCGTGTCGCGGGGTTCGAATCGTTCAACTGGTAGTAATCGTGACACCCTGCACTGAAGAATCCCGAAAGGATGAAACACTAGTGTCTGTAGGTATTTAATTATTATAGTAAAAAAAATAATTATATATATATATATATATATATATATATATATAAATGCAACGCTCGCTCTTTGTTTATAAACAAAGCGGTTAGAGCACTATAAAAGTGGTGAACGGATGTTTGTTTAAATAGACATTTAGCGAGAAAATTTACGGGCGCTGATCCCGTGGGTGGATCAGTAGAACTGCTGACTATCAACGCGATGGTTCTAGGTTCAATTCTCAGCTTGGGAGAGGTGCTAGTCTAATGGCACTGAAACAGGACTGTATGTTGATGACTACAAATATATATATATATATATATATATATATATATATATATATATATTGTGTTGGGACGATTAATCAGACTCGTAATCAGAAAAATTGGAATTTTGGGGGGTATCAGAATCGGTATTGAAATCGGAAAAATTTGTGGCTATTTTCCGATGTCAAAAACAATTCCTTTAATTATATTTTTTTTTATTTGATTTAGTTTTTAAAAAAATCTGCCACTGCTGGTAAATATTTATTGACTTAAACTTACAGTAAAACTAAAATCTATAGATCATCCAATCACAAGTGTGACTTTACGTTTGAGAAAATGTATACACATTTAACATGTGTTTTTACGGTTTATAGATAAATATTTAGAGATTTATAAAGAATCGAAATTGGTAATTGTATTGGAATCGGGGAAAATATTTGAATCATCCCATCACTAATACATATATATATATATTTGTATATTTTGGCAGCAAGTCATTATTACAGCACGCCTGATTGAACACAACAGAGTTCTCCTTTTTTTTCCAATTTTTTTGGATATCTTTTTAATTCGCCAAGCGGTCTTTTTTATTTCAGCTGGCATGTTGTATATTATGGTACCCAGTAGTTGTTGTTCGGCCATATTCTTCTTAAGCGCTTTCTCTCGGTACATCCGATCGTTGTTAGGAGCGACTGTTTTGTTGTCATTTCTTTTTCTTTATTGAGGCTTGGTATATTTATAGTTTTATTTTGTTGTTATAAAAGGTGGGTGCAGGATGAGTAGGATCGAATTATTTTATTTTTAATTATGATTTTCCTATTTTATATTTAATTTATTTAGTTTATTTATTGTTAATTATTGGATATATATATATATATATATATATATTAATTTTATTTATACAAACATTAATGGCTACATATGTGCATACATGTTTCTGTAATCACCCACGTTGGGGGATTACGTCTTCAGGCCAAGAATTACCGTCGAAAGTGATATTTCCACCAAATACATTTTCCTATTTCGTTTATCAAGTTAGAATGCAACCTGGGTGGGAGTCATAAAAACGGTAAGAGGATAAGTGAGGTCTTTGAAGATAATAAACATCTTTTTCATTTCCCTTTCCCCCCATCCAACCTAACTTTTGGTTTTTATGGCATAAGGTACTTGAGAATTTAGTTTTTTTGTCTTGGAGTCTGTAAGTTACGAACCTTAGCTATTGTCAACTAAGTACTGACCAGTGCCTTTTAATTTACATCCACCCACACATACATGCAACACACACACAACACACGCATACACAGACACCGCCACACACACACACTCACGTTAATACATATATTCAAAAGCAAATTAAAACTACATTGAAGTAAATCAAACAAAACAAAAATAAATAAAATTAAATAAAAATAAATAAAATTAAAATAAAATTAAAACAAATAAACAAACAAAATATGAATAAACATAAAACACGAAAGTTATCTAAACCCCACATGTACCTATATATATTAATATATCAATATACTTATAAATGCCTACACTTTGCTACACCCGCGCATACATACACACACACATACAGACATACAGAGACAAATAATGTCATTTTTCTTTACTTCTGTAGCGTGGTAACCCCTTTATATATGCAATAGTATGCTACTACACTCCAGACGGGTGTATATATATATATAAATACACATACACACATACATACATATATATATATATATATATATATATATATATATATATATATATATATATATATATATACATATACATATATACATACACACACATACATACATATATAACATACATATAAACAATATTCGGACATCCATACATTCTTGTGATCTATATTGTTACAACAATCATATACGAGACAGCCTATTCTAATAGTTCAGAAATATATATGCATATACATACATATACATACATACAACCATACAAATACATCCATATACAAACATACACACAGATATATAGATACACACATATATATAAATATACAAACATACATGTATACATAAAATACACTTATACATACATACTCACACAAATATAGACATATATATATATACATGTACCCTGCCACCAAATGATACATCTAAAGTAGAAACAGACATGAATACATTTACTATATAAATTCCCTTTTTCTATCAAACTCCACACGCATAGTTATATTTCATGGCCCCACTCGCTTGTTACATTTTCCTAAGTTGTAGGTTTTTTCCGTAAAAATTTATACTACGTAAAAATTTATATTGAATTCAGCATGAAGTTCATAGGCCTATCCTCATATTAAGCAAACACTCTTTCGATGGTAAGGCAGATATACATAAGATGTATCACGATACAATAATAATATATAATGACACATGAAAGAAATCAGAGTATTTAGATTATACAAACCGAGTATACAAGCTTATATATTGTAGTACTTACCTTCATCTTTGTTTATTCACCCTAATTTTCTTATCCCCTTTTCTTTCATTCACCCTTCATTCCTTACTTTCTTTCATCTATATATTTCTTCATTTTTTTTTTTTTTTAATATATATTACTTTTCCTACCCGGGTATATAAAGATCTTATATCCATACATGCACACACCCAAAAGTATCCATATGCATACATTATTACGAGGTTCACCCAAAACAATCTATTACTCGTTTGGTTCAAATATACCTTCATACAGGTACTTATTTCGGTTAGTAATATTATAACTGCTCGATGAAGTAGAATATTAAGCGACTTACGTAACCCATACGGGTATGATCATAGTTGCGACCTCACTTATCCTTTTTTTTGGGGGGGGGGTATTTGATGGGGGTTAGTTGTACGTATAGTTGTTCTAGTCTACTAATTTAGAGTTCTTTAAGTGCGTGTATTCTGAAATGTTTGCAGGATGTAGCAGTTTCTTGTTTAATATTTAATAATTTTTCTCTGTCTTTAAACCTAGTTATCTCAAGTTTTTCTGATAAGCATAATGGACATGGTGAGATCAATGAGTGGCAAGTATTGGCCCTCCTAATAATCTTCCATTCTATACTAGGTGTTTTATTTTCTCTGACTAATTTCCAGTAATATAACGATAAGGAAGTGTCCTTTTCATATGTTTGATTACTCATCGAGCATGTATGTCCATAGAATCTATTTTTGAAAGTCATTTGGGTACTCCCTATGTAAAATCATTCGTCCCTTGGGTTCTCCACCGGGAATATCCTAGCTTGGTATACCACTGATGAGGTCAGACATTCATTTTTTATTGGGCATTCCTCAGGCTTTTTACAGTTACATTTATTCACCGCAGTGTTTGCACTAGTATTTTCACCTTCTCTATTAGTCGTCTTTAAAATTCTTCCATTATGCTTTTTTATAATCCTTTCTAAGTTATCACTACAGCTATAACTTAATTTTAATGTATTTTTATTAAATATTTTATGGAATATATTATTTGGTGTTGGAATACTATTTCCATTATTATCATCATATATATATATATATATATATATATATATATATATATATATATATATATATATATATATATCTTATACTACATATACATATATGTATTATATATTCCAAAGATCAGTTGCTGTAGAAAATCTCAAATGTGATAGTTCAATGCAGAGCAGAGGATCTATGAGGTAAAAAAAAAAATTCAACACACACATACATATCACAATCCCATTATAATTTAATGAGATTGGAAGTTTTATAGTTGAACAAATAAAAATTCTGTTTACAATATTCGAACAAAACTTAAATAAAGTTAAAATTAAAGTATACATACATGTAGATATGCACATACTCATACATATATACACACCTGTTCATATACACTTGCATTTTTCATTCATTCTAACGCTAAGCAGATTAATATATAGTTTATAAATAATGATTCCCCTATATCACACAAATTTGTAATGTGCAGTGCATTATGTTAAAGCTTAAGTGTAAAGCTCAAATTAAGAATTAATTAGATATAGAATAAATATAGAATAACTACAAATTAAAATTGCAATCGAAATTATAACTATTATTATTATTAGTAGTAGTAGTAATAGGATTAGTATTATTGTGCATTAATTTAAATACTTCATGTCATTTTTTATATCACCAACCATTTATTGTACTTTTCTGTATGCGCATGCGCACACACTCATTTATTCCACTACTTTCGAACATTTACGCACATCTGCTTGATTGTTTAAAAACAATTCAATCATACAAACTTTCTCAAATACATTCTATGTACCATACTCAACTTCTTGCATTTTGATAATCATATTTAGTTTCTGTTCACACGATATACAGTATGTCAAAATGAAATTAAACTTATTTAGAGTTTGGTGAAATGTTTAGAATTTGAAATGCATTTTTCATTTTTTTTTTCCTGATTAGAGATGCTTAATCAACAAAATAAAATTTTGAAATATTTTATTTTTATTTACTTGTTATAAAAATAAAGATCACCAATATTTACGGAAAGTGATTTTGTTTTTATTTGTGAAATGTTATTTTTATCCAAAGCCGAAATTTTACTACCATTATGAATTTTATCACTGCTTAACTCCCCTTAATAATGATTTGCTTAAGTCTATGCTGAATCGGAGTTGTATAGATAGATCAATGAAATCACTTTTCTTTATAAGATATACTAGCAGGGGGTATCCGACGTTGTCCGGGTGTTTGGAGGTGTGTATGTAGGAGGGGGAACCCTATTTTAATATTATAAAAAAACATGACGTTATAAAAAATTGGAAAAAGCAAAACAAAGCGAAACAAATGTAAAAAAAATGGGGGGGGGAAGGTGTAAAAGAGGGAAAAAAGTTTAGGTAGAAAGAAAGGCTCGAACCCGAATCATCGAGGCTAAAGCGGAAAAAAATGCCTGACACGTTATCTCTACACCAAAGAGACGCCCAATTGAGAACGGCTAAAATTAACCCTTTAAAAACACTTGCAGGTGGTTGAAACTAACATCAACGTTTTCTAGGTCAAGCATGATGCCATTGTCATAGTAGCAGAAGGAGGTCGAGTTTAGGGTAAAGGAACACCCACACACACCCACATACACACATTTTAGCTTTTATATTTATAGATGCCACCCGCCCTGGTTTAGCTAATATATGACACGTAAAATTGAAAGGAATAAAAAACAAAACGAACGTGAAAGAATACCAAAGGAAAAAAAGAAAAAAAAAGAAAAAAACCCAAAAAGTTCCTGCGTAAAATGTAAATATGTTCATTTAAATCTAATTTTAATTTTTTTTAAATGGAAAAGCAAAATTTAAAAAAAATAAAACTTACCGTGTATAATGAAAATATGTTTATTAGATTTTATTTATTTATTTTTCTTTGTTTCAATAAAAAAGAAAAAAAATGAATAAATAAAACCAGAAAACTGACCGTGTTTTGTTTTTTTTTAATGTTGTTAACCAATTTGAATGTCCTCTGATTCCAATATCGATAGCGTAGTAGCAATTGTGCTAATGAAACTCTCAGAAATGCAATGTATAGAAATAAATAATGAATAAGTAACTAATCCGAAAATAGGAAGTCAACAGTAAATAAAATATTAAAGCGACTAATTGGTGCAAGATTTGAAGAACGCTTGCAGCTGACTGCTAAAGTTTCTTGTAAAAACTGGAATCCAATGTTAGTTCATTTCATTTAATTAATCCTTTGAATCGCAACTCCCACCTTCCTACAACAAGAGAAAAAATATAAACAGAGGAAAAAAAGTGGAAAAAAGAAGAAATTTATAAAATGGCACAAGTAACCCACAGAATAACTGGAATGTAAAGTCGCGTTTCACCCGATGGAAAAATGCCAATCCATATTTTTTAAGCAACTAAGAACTCAAACCGGTGTTCCTCGTATATTCCCCTGTGGACTTATCTGCAGCAGTGTTAAGTGGTCGCGGGCGGAGTATGAATCGAATAGAGAGAAGAGATTTTGCAACTTCCATTGATTCTAACCGATTGTGGCAGTGAACTCTGACCAGAAAAAATATAGAAATGTACTAATATCAAGGAACTGTAAGGATAGTAGGCCTATAGCACATCTCAGATCCTGTGCTGAAGTGTGGGGGCATTACATTTGAAGGGAGGAGACAAATTGGTTTTGTTTGAGTTTATGCCTGGTTTGATCGTAATTTTTGATTGAACTCCCATTTTATTTTATTTGAAAGTTTCAGTTATAGAATGAGAGGTGCTGGACAAAGTGGTTGTGCAGGATACCAAACATGCAACACAAGTAGACCATCAGCCGACTCTTCATCTACAGGACTATGGCCTCGGGAAAGCCCACCGGAGATGGGTACGGGTCTTTTTCCATGCACAATATGGCACTACAACCATCCCGATATTATACAACTGATGATGGAGCGGCGCTCTAAGCACTACTAAAGAGTTAGGGCTCCTGTACTATTAGTCTGAAACAGCAGCCAGTAACTGTCAAACTGGTACCCTCAACCTATCAGACAAAGGTCAACTCAATCCGATTGCATCGGCATATAATGGCACTCAAGCCATGATGAAGTTCTGATTTGCTTTACCATTTCAACTCGATCTGACGAGGATGTACACCATTGCAAAAAACAATACAAAAATAAAAACAAACAAGGATGAGGTGGTATGTTATGTTCTGTTAAGGTATCATTGTCCATTGTTGATGAATTTTGTGGAATTGAGAAACAGCCTCGAACCATAGTCCAGAAAGCAGAAATTTGGATTCAGAAAAACAATAATGTTCATGCCAGATAAGTCACCCATGCATGCTGTAAATATTATAGAGTGGTATTGGAGAGGTGAGGCTTCTCTGGAATTTCTGTGATGAAATGGTTTATATATTTCCCTGCATCCTACATACAGAATATCCGAAAAAGCTAAGTATATCAAGATGGATGACAGTGTTCAAGTAAACTTGCACTCTGCGTCTATTTTCGATTCTTTACGAAACATCTCAATTGGCTGAAATTGCCTGTCTTGCAAATTTGATGGATGAGCGCTTTTAAAAGAACTCCGCAAATGCGGCCGCTTATATTTACCATTAAAGATATTTTCCCTTCATCTTCATTTTTTGCATTTGTATTATTCGTTCATGCATATTTTACAAGTGCAACAGCATATATTAAATCCGAAATATCTTCACGATACGTTACTGCTTTTTTTCGGGGGAGAGGGGCTTGTTTTTCGGTTCTTATATGTTTATATAATAATTTGAAATTCTGGAAATTAATCTAAATTACCAAATTTCTTCGCAAACCTATACTACTGAATCTGAATTTTTGATATGCATATATATATATATATATATATATATATATATATATATATATATATATATATATATATAGAGAGAGAGAGAGAGAGAGAGAGAGAGAGAGAGAGAGACTTATATGTAATATACACTGAGTTCGTGTAATTCAGTAAATTTTCATCTACCAATAGGTTTTAAGCCAAAAATGGTTGACTTAAGGCTCTCTCTCTCTCTCTCTCTCTCTCTCTCTCTCTCTCTCTCTCTTTCTATATATATATATATATATATATATATATATATATATATATATATTTAAAGGAGATTAGAACAATAGTCTAAAGAGCTGAGTGTATTTTAATGTAACAGTGAAATTACTAGTTTAATTAAATTCAAAAATATATATTTTTCTCTACTTATTTCTATCTCTAACCCATATTAATTTTCTTATAAATTTTAAATCCTGACCTTTTACTTCAATTTTTTTCAGATTCATCTGCCTTACTTTTAATGCTAGGTTTATTTATGGTGTCTTTTAAATTCAATAAAAACCCTTCAAAATTTGCTGATGAGGAGACCTTGCTTATCAAAAATCTATCTATAATTATTGTACATAACTTGATGTATACCACGATAAAAAGCATTGTTTTCCGAAACGATCGTACAGATAATTGATTTTGTTGTTGTTCCTTCTTATGAAACGGATTTTTAATTTAATTATAATTTGATTTTTAAATTTTAAATTATCAATCACATTACTTAATATTATATATATATATATATATATATATATATATATATATATATATATATATATAGAGAGAGAGAGAGAGAGAGAGAGAGAGAGAGAGAGAGATATGTAATATACACTGAGTTCGTATAATTCAGTAAATTTTCATCTACCAATAGGTTTTAAGCCAAAAATGGTTGACTTAAGGATTAAGCTACAAAATTATCACATTTCATAATTGAGCATTAATGTATATATATATATATATATATATATATATATATATATATATATATATATATATATATTAATGACTGCCTCGTTTTAAAGTAATGCCAAATTACTTTATGATACTTAATAATTTGGCGCATAGTATATGTATAATCAAAAACATCGGTCAACCCACCACGGTGCTCTAGGGGGAAGCTTCACATGCCTCTCCGTGGTGCCCGGAAATTTCGTAACCGGAAAGCTTGTACCCGGAAAACTCGTCCCTTTTGTTACGTAGGAAAAGTGGTCCCTTATCGAATAAATATCGATTAAAAGCACCTTTTATGGCTGTTCTTGAAGGAGATATTGTTTTTAAAGGCAATTACGCACCCCTTAATATTAAAAAAAAAAAATTGTTTTAACTCTTGTTTTAAAAAAATAAACTTAATTACGGAGTCAAGACACGAAAAACGAAACCATATATTTATTTTAAAAGATACTTTAGTTTTAACACTTTTTTGTGTTATTAAGAAACAAAAATAAAAGAAAGAAAACACTTATGTATTATCAAAGAAAGCAACTATTTTATTTAAAAGAATTCATTTCGTTTAAACAATTCTTGTGTTATTTCGAAACAACAAAAAAGAAAACACGATACTTATGTATTTTTGGTACCGCGCTGAAATAATAACGTTATTATTTTGAAAGCCATTATTAACATGAGTATGGAGGGTATCGTTTAAAAGTCATTTCGGGGGCACTTCTGCAGTATACAGATGGCGGCTATTTTTAGGGGGCGATAACTCCAATTTTTTTTTTGTCAAATAACACGACAAATTTGGAAAAACACGACTTTTTTCCAAACAGAAAAAATATTTGAAAACCAAAACATTTATTGTATCAAAATATAATTGTAAAAACATTTATTTAAAAGTCTGCGTAAGAAAATATAATTTTAATAAAACAATTTTGTAACAAAAACAACAATGGATTTATATATATATTATTTTCGGACAAATAAATAATTTAAATGAAACATTTTTTTGAATTAAAACAACTTTGAAGGGTCAACAACAAATTAATAATTTAAATGTTTGTTTGACCGAAAAGTGCTACCTGGCGACAGTTTACTGAAACGCACCAAGAAAAGATGGCTGCCATCCGCATACTGCAAAAGTGCTTATTGTTGTTTCGTGAACACAAAAGTTTTAAAACTAAATTAATTTTTCTAAATAAAATATTTCTTTTATTATTTGATAATACAAGAAGTGTTTTGTTTGTTTGTTTGTTTGTTTGTTTGTTTTGTAATAACAAAGAAATGTGAAAAACTAAAGTAATTGTTTTATAAGTATATGGTTTCGTTTTATATACATTTATTTTCTTTTGGAGTGGTGGGGCTCGTTTTAAAACTATATCTACCTCGGTATTTTTTTAAATCTTCTATTTTTGAGCGTGATTCTCTCATGTTGGACATTTTTTGTTCAAAAGTAACACTCGACATTACTTGTTTTTTTTTTTAAATAAATAAACTTTTTTGAATTAGTGTAGTTGAACCACTAAAAGCTTTCAAAGCTAGGTAGAAAACGAACACTTAGAAAAATCAATTAAAATTTTTTTAAACAACAGTAAACAATTAAAAATATTTTTTTAAATATTATGGGGTATAGTCTCTTTTAAAAATAATTTTCTTTTGGAAGGTGGGGGCTCTTTTTAAAACAACATCTTCCTCAGTATTTTCTTTAATTTTCTATTTTAATTTTCTATATTATCAAGACTCCAAGGATATGATCCCCTCATGTCGGACATTATTTCTCATTTTCCCGTAATTCTCGATGCTACTTTTTGTTCAAGAACGGTCATAAAATGTGTTGTGAATCGATATTTATTTAATAATGGACCACTTTTCCTATCTAGCAAAAAGGGACGAGTTTTCCTAAATTCCTCTCCACAATAACTTAGTCCACAATACATTGTAGTCTACATTGCCTAGTAGAGAACCTACTGTTTATTTTATAACATTATTTTTAAATGATGGTTTGAATTAAAATTCTAAGATGCAAGTCAAATATCATGATTCAGTTGTGTTTCAAAAATAAACATTTATTTTATGAATGGACTTTCTATTGACTTTATACACCGGACCCTTCTGCTTGCGTGCCGAGAAAAAAAATGCACTTGTGATGTTAGGCTGTATAAGGGTGTTAATTTTGATCAAAATCGAACTGTTTCTTCTTCAATGGGATTTTTCGATTTTCGATACTTGCAGGAAAAGTTAACATTTTGAGAATGCGTTTCAAAATAACATGTAATAGGTCTTCATACGTACCTCTCCACTATACTGTATATCGATACTCTATGGCTGACTGGGATAGCTTCCGTACGTTCATATGTGACCTACCTCTGCGTTCCATGTTTAAAAAGGATGTGTCCTTTATAGTATCAGACATGGCCGAATGGTTAATTGTATGCATAGACCGATTCATACCATCCAAAAAATTCCAACAAAAACCTAACAGCCAGCCATGGTTCTCCCCAGAATGTGCTGCTGCTATCGCACACAGAAATCATCTTTTCCATAACTACCAAGGTAATAGATGTACTGAGAATAAAGCTGCTTTCAGGACTGCCAGCAATCACTGTAAAAGAGTAATAAAAAATGCAAGAGAGCTATATGCTCAGTCCGTTAAATCCAAAGTAGCTGAGCAACGGCTTGGTTCCCACCAGTTCTAGCTAATAGCAAACAGAATCTTGAACAGAAGCGTGCGTTCTGTCCCAACTATCACCAATGGACCTGAGGTCATCTCGTCAGCATCCGACAAGGCCAGACTATTTTCCAAGACCTTTGCAGCTAATTCTACCCCATGTGACAAAGGCCATCAACTCCCCGTATTTCCTCCTATAACAGACAACACACTATGCAACATACAAATATCTGTGCGTGAGGTCGCCAAACTAATCAAGAACCTTGATCCCAGTAAAGCAACTGGCCCTGACGGCATTCCAATTATAGTGTTGAAAAAGCTCCAACCAGAACTTGCCCTCATACTTAGAAAACTGTTTAAGCGTTGCCTTAAGGAGAAGTGCTTTCCAACACCCTGGAAAACCTCATCAGTATGCCCTGTATTTAAGAATTCAGGTGATGTCATCTCCCTCTCAGTACAGACGAACAAGTCTCCTGTGTGTCATGAGTAAGTTGTTGGAATCCATATTAAATAAAGAAGTAGTCAACCACCTCAGCAGAAACAACCTTCTTAGTGACATGCAATATGGTTTCCGCTCTGCAAGATCTACAGCAGATGTGCTAACGGTTATATCTCATAGGATTAGTGAATCTCTTGACAAAGGCTTCCTTTGCAGGGCAATTGCTCTTGACATATCGAAGGCCTTCGATAAGGTATGGCATAAGGGCCTACTTCACTAGATTTCCAGCTACGGTATCACTGGAAATGTTTTCTCAATCATTAAATCATTTCTCTCTGATAGGTTCATAAGAGTAGTGGTTGATGGGCAGAAATCAGAGGCCCACAGTATTAATGCTGGAGTTCCTTAGGGGTCAATCCTGAGCCCAACTTTCTTCCTGATCTACATTAATAATATCCCAAAACACATACTTAAATCATTCGTTGACATCTATGCTGATGACACGACCATCTATGGCAACACATCAAAGGCCGTAAATGACAAAGTTCTCTCTAATTCTCTCTCCTCTGATCTTGAGCGCGTGGTACAGTGGGGGGAGAGGTAGTTGGTCACTTTTAATGCATCCAAAATCAAGCTTCTATCTTTACATCATCAACGCTCTGATCCCCATCTAGCATCATCAAATAAATGGCTCTCGTCTAAGGGAGGCTCCATGTTTTGACAAACTTCTGGGTTTGATCTTTACTCCTGATCTGAAATGGAACACGTACATCAGGTCTGTTGCCAAGGATGCTGGGAAAATGTCGGGATCCTTCTACTGCTCCAAAAGATATCTCACTACTAATGCAATTCTCTATCTGTATAAAAGTCAAGTACGTCCAAGGATGGAGTACTGCTGCCACATCTGGACAGGAGCTGCTAAAAACAGCCTATCCTGCCTTGACAGAGTACAAAATAGACTTCCTGGTTTAGTGGGGGATGCCCTTTTCTCTTCCCTGCAATCTCTCTCCCACAGAAGAGAAGTTGCGAGCCTGTCTTTGTTTTATCGTTATTTCCATGGCAAGTGCTTGTCTGAGCTCCAATCTCTCGTCCCCCTCGCCAATCTTTCACGAGAAACACACGTCTAGCTGAAACCACTGTTAATAATTTTCCCCACTCTTTATCTGTGCCTAAATCAAAATGTAGATTCCATGAGCAGAGCTTCTTCCTCAGAAGTGCACGACTGTGGAACTCTCTTCTGTTTGCCTGTTTCCCACCTGACTACAACTTGGATGTCTTCAAATCCAACATAAACAAATTCCTGACAAACCGCCCCCTTAAGTAAGACATTTTATCAAAACCCCCAATACTAATGATTACTACAATACTATCTCATTGATTACTGTACACACAATAACCTTTATCCCTGAGTGGCCTTTGGGCCTTGATAAGTGGTGAACCACATGTAAGAAAAAAACATGGTTACTGTTGAAGAAACATTCTTAACCTGAGAGGAACAGAGCAGCGATGTATTGTTAACTATTCTGTTCGTTCTCTCTACCAAAGAATAGTCATGTTTTTATTCTAAATTATAAAGATTTGGTTGGTTATTGCCACTGTTAATATGACAAATATGTAGTAGATTGATTTGTTTTAATGCAAAAAGAAACAGATATAGATAATAGAAATACCACTATTACTGATAATATCAAGTCTGTAGATAAACACTCTCAGACAAAAATGAGATTTTCTTTTTGTTTTAAGTGATTATATGTTACCAGCTTGAAAAACTTACCGGAAGGAAAAAAAACAATAATTTTAGAATTTAGACAGGCGGCAAAATTTCGTATATAAAGTTAATGTAAAATGATAATAATTTCTAGAAGATTTTAACTTTGTAGGGCGTTCACTAAATTTTTGCACTAACCTTAAGTCCGACTGGCATGGTTGTAACTTCCCCTAGAAACCCACAAAATTCATCTCTTATAGAGTACTAGCAGGACCCGTTAAGCGGCGTTGCCCAGTGGAAGCCTGTTCCTCCCTTGCAAAAAGTAAACTACAATTGTTGTTGGTGGCCACTGCCGTCCCTGAACAATTGCAGGCACTGGTAGCCGTGGCCGAAATGAAATAATCTAGTTTTCACTGGCGACCACTGCTGGTTTGGGGTGATAACATGCAGGTACTGTTTGAATTTTATAAAAAGCAATTAAGGGAATGTGTAAATCAGTATGAATTAATAAAATTACGAAAAATGGTCCATTAGAAAAATAATGGAAGGTAAAAGCAGAAGTTTAAGAACTTAGGAATTCTCACTGTATATGAAATATTCAGAGTGATCGAAATCTGTGGTAGCCGTCTTATTTGTTTCCGCTTGTTGTTCAAGTCTTCCTCTTCCACCAATAATAAATAAGTAATAGTATATAAATTTCAGTTTTATAACGCCCTATACGTAATGTCATCAACGCTCCCATTCTCTCTTTTGGCATGCTAGTTGCACTTAGTTTCTTTTTATTTACTAACCGTTGCTGTGGCTCAGTTTGTGTAAATGGACCCCCCCCCCCCGCTAAAAAAAAAGACAGAATTCATTTTTTTAAAGAAGGGATTAGTGGCAAACTTTTTTTCATTATAGAAAAATATTCATGTTAATTAATGCAGAAAATAGTTAATGTATTTATACTCATCTCCTATAGTTGTTGTTTCACGACAATTTGTGAATAGGGCGGAATGAAAAATAGGTAGATGAATGTTTTTATTGTAACGAGACGCATGGTAAAACAAACACACAAACACGCAAGAAAAATAATAATGAGAGTGAGAGAAAAGTGAGCAAAAGAGAGAGAGTGAGAGGAGAGAAAATGAGAGTAGGGAAAAATATATACAGAGAGAGAGAGAGGGGGGAAATAAAAACTGGAGAAGATATTTTTGGTGCCATAAAATGTAAGAAAATGAACGTAGCAATTTACTTAGATGGCAAAAGTAGGTATCATTGTGACGCCATATTTGAATGGTACATTAGTGTTCGTTTAGCATGTGAATACCGTTAATCCAGAATATAGGAATGGTCAGAGCTCAGCCAATCAGAATGAGCTGAATTATTCTGGGGAGACTTTATTATTTTTTAATTGGAAAAAGGGAAAGATAATATTATGTCTATGAGTTCATAATCCAGTTACGAAGATTGCAAGCACAATATATGTATAATGCGTATATTTCCTCCTGATGTTGTCTGACGGTGGAAGAAGGACTTGATATTTAGAGGGAAAAATAAGCACTACTTCCTCTAAAGATGCTGCAATTGTGATCATGTTGCTCCTAGGATGAAATGTAGGATTTTATTATAACAACTTAATGTGTCTAAAATTTCGTTCTAAACTTCCATAAGATAGTGGCTAATAGTTTAGACATAATAAATTTGTATGTCGTATCTGTTGTTGTAAACCTGCGGTACTTTGGTCCAGAAGGAAATTTCTGCAATCAAAATATTATATATCGAGATGGAGATAAATTTAAGAGTTAAAAAATTAAAAGTATTCATGTGATCTATCTATATAAAAGCCAAGTACGTCCAAGGATCGAATACTGCTGCCATATCTGGGCAGGAGCAGCTAAAAATAGCCTATCCTGCCTTGACAGAGTACAAAATAGACTGTGGTTTAGTGGGGGATGCCCTTTTCTCTTCCCTGCAACCTCTCTCCCACAGAAGAGACGTTGCGAGCCTGTCTTTGTTTTACCGTTATTTCCATGGCAAGTGCTCGTCTGAGCTCCAATCTCTGGTTCCCCCCTCGTCAATCTTTTACGGAAAACACCCGTCTAGCTGAAGCCACTGTCAAAAATTTTTCCTACTCTCTTCTGTGCCTAAATCAAAACGTAGATTCCATGAACACAGCTTATTTCTTAGAACAGCACGCCAGTGGAACTCTGTTCCGTCTGCCTGTTTCCCATCTGACTACAACTTCGATGTCTTCAAATCCAACGTAAACAAATTCCTGATGAACCGCCCCCTTAAGTAGACACTTTATGAAATCTCAACACTAACGTACAACGTACTGTACATGCAATAACCTTTATCCCTGAGTGGCTTCCGGGCCTTGATAAGTGGTGACCCCCTTGTAAAAAAAAAAAAATGTGATTTAAAAAAAAGAAAAAAAAAGAGAGAAATGTATATGAAAATACAAACTCCCAAGCAGTACCTAGTAGATAGCGCTAGTATATATAAAGGGTTTTTTTTTGTGTGTGGTGGCGACGTACTTTAAATTAAAATAAATCACAGAAAAAATATTTTTATCATACAAATATGCAGTTTATTCCAAAGACTCATTTTTAGCATTTATAGTTTAAATATAATTCATCATACAGCATAATCTAGAGGTCGAATTTTCACAAATTCTACGCGTTAAATTAGGCTGTATTTCTGCAATAACACGTCAAATGTTGTCTTCCAAGTGGTCTATTGTTTCTGATTTATCAGCCTGAACATCAGACTTTACGTATCTCCAAAGAAAATAATTTAATAGGGTTAAATCGCACAAACGAGGTGGCCAGTTGACAAGTCCATTTTCGGGAAATTATTCGTTCATCAAATGTTTCTCTCAGTAAAAAAAATAAATAATAAATTTGCACAGTTTGCAAACGCTGCTTGAGTGTCAGTCTCTTCAGGATGAGTTGCCAAACCAAGTTGAACTCATAATCTGCAATTCAAGAAAATAGAGTTGTCAATAATTTATATGCATGTTTGTGTGCGAGATCATGACACTTTAGTCGCTTGATCACTATAGACCGTTCTTGCATAACGTTTATGCCTTTATAAATGTTTTGAATGTCGTTTTGGTTGACGGTGATCTGTGGTTTGTTCGTTGCTAATGGAGACAGAAATGACTTCATTGCTGGGTTCGAATCCCATTCCCAGCGGGAATTATAACTTCCTGCACTGATATTTGCGAAAGGTTATCTGTAGGTATTTAAAAAAATATTTAAAATTATATATCTATATTATTATTTTTATTTCATATATATATATATATATATATATATATATATATATATATATATATATATATATATATATATACAGGTAGCGCCTTTCTGGTTTAAAAGATATAACTATTTATGATACTATATTTAATAGAAGAAATATTCGTTTGTAAAATTGGTCTAATCTTTTTAACCCGACCTTGGGAACAGCGTAAATTTTTCTTCATAACAACATTATTATGAACACTAAGATAAAACATTACTTAAGTCATGAAGTTGAGATGAACTCATCTATCATTTAAAAACTGATTGCAGTCAACATCGAAATTCGTTACTGCCGCCATATCCTTTGTTTTCTTTATCCTTACGTAGCTCTTTTGACTTCTTGCACTTTTTCCAATTTATTCATTTTCCTCATCTCTCTTTGTTCACTGCCTTCTACTCCGGGTCATTATCTGTCCCCGTCTCTTCCCATTTGAGGCAAACTAATTTAGAGAAAAATGAAAAAGAGCAAGAACAACGAACCTTTCAATGCAAGAGTAAATCTATGTGCGATTCATACACATCGTTTCAACATTCCCCCTCCCACCTCGAGTAAAATAGCAACTTCGGTTTATTGAATCGTTTACAATGTATTGACTGCAATAGGTATTGCATTTGGTCATTGAATGACTGTTGTAATGTATCCATCGTAAGGATAATAATGAACTCTTATGCACTCCTGACCTGACAGTTTCATCTGTCTGTTGCAGATATTGACGAGGTGAGACTCTAAAAAAGCAACCCCTTTCATGGACGTGTGTCAGAAACAGATACGTGTCATTGAAGATTTGGAGAATATGTCTTTTGGTATTAGCACACAGGTTGTGCTCGAGTTTTACACTGGTGGTAGTCGAACTGCCAATATTTAAGAAAAAAAAAAGAATGTACCTTTTGCTTCGTTAAATAAAAGAAGGAATTAAACAGATTAGTATGAAGCAGTAATTTATCTAAAGTGACGTATAGCCAATAGACAGTACCTGCTGTCTATGTAAAAAAGAAATCAAAAGATTATAGTTTCTGCTGAATTTTCAGCCGGTTTAAATGCTGCACTCAAGAATTATCATTATCCACTTCTTCGCTCAGTAGAAGTTTATACAAAATTAAATTAAAGCAAATACAACGAAGAGTGTGGATATACGTCAGTCCGACTGCCACAAGTGCAAGACTTGAGCATAACCTGTGCATTGATACTGAGAAACATATTCTTCTGGTCTTTAGTGGAAGAGTTCATTATATCCGTAGGGTGGATAGACTACAACAATAACCAAACAAAGGTTAATACTAGCTGCCCCTATGCAGCATTGCCTGAGAAGTATTTAATTTACATGACTGAAATAGAACTTCTGTGTGGGCAATACACTTTATTTGGATTATACAGAAGATATGAAAAATATTTTATGCCTTCACAACTATTTATTTTTGCCACAATTTAAAAATAAGAATGAATTTAATAAAATATTTTACATCCGTCTTTAAATAAAATAAGAAATGTTATTTTTAGCACGATTCAAATGCAATATGTTATAAAGATTTAGTGCCTTCTTTAAAAAAAGATAAAATGTCAACCATTTATTTTTACTGCAATTTAAAAATAAGAAAAAAAAATGCAAAAGGAAAAAAATGTTATCCCCTCGGACCCAACTTGGCCCAAGATCTTGCATCTTAGCAGACTGCCATCTTACCAATGATGCCCCCTAATCAAAATTTTTATGAGACCTGTTTTGAAGTTTAAAGGTGAAATAACATTTACTTAAAAATTGTGGATAGTTTTAAAACAACTGGCCACAGTATTGAACGTCTACTAGAACATGCAACAAATTCATAAACATTTAAAATCTAGTACAAACGCAGTAATAGAATTAAAGAAAATTAAATAGAAAACAGAATAAAACTCTTTAAATTGATTAAATGTTAAATTTACATCCACAAAATGTATGTAAGAATGTGTATCTTCAAGTTTTAGTCTACGACTAACAGTTGATAAAACCTTCATCATGCGAGCCGATGAAATCGAAATTGAAGAGATATGATTTTAAATTGGCAACTGCTCTCTCTACATAGAGACATTTACAGAAAGTATGTTCATAGTTAAAATATGATTTTTTTTATTATCATTATTTAATAAAAATACTGATTTTATAAACAAAACAAAAAAATGAATTGCAGATTCATTGCACAGTCTGCGGCGCTTCTTCGTTATAATCGCGAAATTTGAAAATCGAAATATTGAAGTTCAAATAAAACCAATGATATCTACTTAACTGTCATGTCGCTGTAATATACATATCCAAAAATTACGAAAAACGATGCAGTAGAAAATTAATTATTAATGAAAGCAATTTTCAAACACAATTAGCAAAAATTAGGCTTTGCTAAAAAAAAAAAAAGAAACAGGAAAGTCCAAATCATAACAAGGGGGGGTAATTATTTTGTGAAAACTTTGAAAGTCTTAGGCCAATTTAGCAAAACTCAATTTTCGCTGATTGTTTTAAAAAATTATTTTCATTAATAATTAACTTTCTACCTTATCGTTTTTCGTAATTTTTGGATATGTTCATTACTGTGACATAACAATTAAATAGATACGATTGGTTTTACTTGAAATTCAATATTTCAAATTTCGCTATTATAACTAAGAAGCGCCTCAGATCCAAGCACAGTCTCCAATACGCAAGGTGTTTTGTCTCAGCATTCACTTGATGTAAATCCATTAACCTTGATCTTTGAACATTGACTGATTATGACGTTTCTAAATGTTTTTAGATGAGGATTCGTTATTCATCAGACTACTGTTCTTATCTTGAGTGTGATTTTCACAACGTTTCGGTCGATGTAACCTCCGACCTTCTTCAGGTGTATCTTGTCGAACTCATGAATGTTATGGAATTTCGAGCGGAACCCTTTATTTACTTCACGGGGGCAGTGTGCTCGTGTTCCGTCAGCCATGACTGGATAGAGGGCCTAAGTAATTCCCAGATGTATTTTTAGGACCTCTATCCAGTCATGGCTGACAGAACAAGAGCACGCTACCCCCGTGAAGTAAATAAAGAGTTCCACTCGAAATTCCGTCCAAATTCCCGAGTTCGACAGAAACATTCCCGAGTTCGACAAAATACACCTGAAGAAGATCGGAGGTTACATCGACCGAAACGTTGTGAAAATCACACTCAAGATGAGAACAGTAGTCTGATGAATAATAATACGAATTGACTGATTTTTAAAAAAATACAGTTTAAAAATCACTGCACGTCAGGCAATATTTGTTAATAGATAACTTATACCCAGAAGGGTTATCTGAAGATGACACCTTTAAAAATGACACTACATCTTCTAACCATGACAAGTTTAGGCAGGTCTAAAATTAGAAGAAATAACACCCGACTTCTGATTTTTATCGATCAAAGATATTGATAAGGATTCAAAAGAAACTTTCCTGTGATCTTATATGTGAAGAATCTTTCAAAAAAACAATTATTAAAGTTTTCTCCCATTGATGAAAAATGCCGAGATGAGCTGTCAAAAAAACCTGTATTTGTAATCATACGAAGGGCGTTCCAACAGCAATGCCTCCTATTTTTTCCATTCCTTCCAAATGGATCAGAGAGGATTGCCAATTGCATTATGGTGACTGAACTTATGCATTCATGACGTGAGAGTTTCATCTCTCTGTTGCAGATATTGACGATGTGAGACTCTAAGAAAACAATTCATGTCATGGATGTGCGTCAGAAGCAGAAACGGATCATTAATTTCCTGGCGAACATGCATTGAAGAAAAGCGGTTACTATGTAGAAAAATAAATTCATTCTGGCGCATAGAAGTCGCTCATTTTAATAGTACCACTCCCGTCTTTATAGCTCTTTGAATTTTTTAGTTAAAAATAAATAGGAGGCTTTACTTTTGGAACGACCATTCTACATCACAGTTTACTACAACTGACAAAGAAAAACCTGGATATAAGTAAAAAATGAAAAAGAAAATCGTATTTGAAAGCTTTTTTTCATTGGTGCTATTTTGTTTACCAAATCTTTTCATTTTCGATAAACACCCAGACATGTAACTAGCTATGTGTCTCTTTTAAGATAATACTAGCAGGCCGTCTGACGTTGCCCAGTTATAAGATATGCTTAAATATGATATGAAATCATGCAAACTACATATTTATTATTATAGACAATTCTCTATCGATTATTATATTACTCCTAATTTATAGTATACTAGCAGAGGTGTCCGGCGTTGCTCGGGTGTTTGGAGGTGTATGCTGTGCAAAAAAAGCAAAAAAACAAAAAAAAATGGTTAATTTTGTAAAACTTTGACCCCTATTATGACCCCTTAAAATTTATAGTTTCGGGCTCAAATCACTTTATTAAGTTAGATCCAGGTTCAAGGAACCTATATCTAAAATTTCAAGTGTCTAGACCCAAAATTGTCGGAGGAGTTTGGTAGAGTTCTTAAAGGTCAAATCGTTGAAATTTGACCCCTTAACAGCCAAATTTCTGGCTGACACCCGTCACATCGATTTTCCCAAATCTTAGTACCCGGTATTTCAAATTTCGAGTCTATAGACTAAAAATTGACAGAGTTATTGCGTAGGGAAATGTACACAGACAGACACACAGACAGACAGACAGACACACAGACAGACACGTTCACTTTTATATATATATATATATATATATATATATATATATATATATATGTTTTTTGGGCGGGGGGGGGATTTTGTCCCATATGGACGATATATCACGGGTTATTCATTCATTTAATTCACCCCGTGTAATTTTATAATATTTTATTCACCCCTCTCTTCGCTTCCATTTTTCAATTGTGTAATTGTTTTATTTTAATCGTTTCCAACGTGATCTCTTGACAAGGGTCGGACGAAAGGTACATCGAGGTCCTTTTTTATTTTAGCCAAATAGTCTTTTGACTATTTTTAGTGTCTATTTAGTGGCAAGGAAGGCGCACAGAGTTTTATAATTATATAAATTAATAAGCTTTCACTACACATACTCTAAAGTTCCATTACAATAAGATTTTAATACTTTCTACTTCAGCATTTTTTGTCCTCCTTATTGTGTATAATTCTATGTTCATTTTTTATATGTCTATCTTGTTCATTTTATTTATTTATTTTTTTACTCTCTTCACATTAAAAAAAAAACTTTCTGCAGCCTTTTTGTAACTGAAGTAGATTTCAACAATATCAAAACTAATGAAAGTCTCGAGCAATGACAAAAATCACAATTTTTTTTTTTTTTTTTTTTTACAAAGTTAATCTTAAAACTTCGCTAAGATGATAGAAAGACAACAAAAATACATCAAAAGAATTCTTATCTTACTTTGGCTAGGCATTATTCCACATTTTTATTTAAGTAACAAACAAAAAGAAAGAAAATCAATGAAAATATATCAAAGTTGGAAAAAATCAAATGAGCCACATACTCTTTCCACTTCCTTCTACCCCCTCTTCCTACTTCTCATTCTCCTCCCGCTTCCATATTTTTATTCCTCCTCCTGCTCGCCTTCAAAATACCTCCCCACATTTACTCAATTCAAGATTTGACCCCAAACCATGAAAAAAAAAAACACTTACAAAATAATCCTTAAAAGCAAAATATAAAATGGGACAAAAATAACAAGAATGACTAAAAGCTGCAAGTTTTAAAAATAGTATTTCTAACTTAGATGTGACAGATCAGTTAAAATGCTATTTCAAATTTAAGTGTGACAAACCGGAAAAAAATGCTATTTCAAACTTAAGTGTAACAAACCGGTAAAAATCTTTATTCCAAACTTAAGTGTGACACACTAAGATAAGTAAAAATGCTATTTTAAACTTAAGTGTAACAGACCGGTAAAATGTTATTTCCAACTTAAGTATGACAGACTGGTAATAATTTTAATACAAACTTAAGCGTGACGGACCAGTAAAAATCTTATTTGAAACTTAAGCCAGACCAATGAAAATGTCATTTCAAACTTAAGCGTGACAGACTGATGAAAATGTTATTAAAAATTTAAATATGTAATGACGGACAAAAACGCTATTTAAAACATATACATGACAGACGACTGACGGATAGCACCTCTTATAGAGGTGGTTGGACCCATCTGAAATATGACGCGTCTATTCATGCTTCTTTTTTAGTTTTAAAAAAATTCTATTTGAACCTGACAGATTGACTGTCCGACAGACAAAGCCTTTCATAAATATGTGAGGATAATACAATAGGCATCATTATAATGACAACCGTTATTTCAAAGTTTATTTTGTGTTGCATGTTATTCTTGTATTCTATGGAACTGGTAAATCTAATTTAAATCCAATCAGGTTTATTACTTTCAATTATGCATTATTATTTTAGGGAGGTATGAACCCATGAACATCCCTCCAGTTTTGGGTAAAATAGCAGTTTGTGCTCAATGAACAATTTACAATATTGTTTTTTTAGCTAAAATAAACCGATATGCAATAAAAATAAATAAATAAAATAAACTAGTTGGAAGTATTCACCAGACCTTCAGTGACCATATGTCTAATGCTTCAACATGCTTACCTGCAGTAGTATGCATGCGTGTATGAAAAGACATGTCTTTAAGAAGCATTTTCATTTTTATTGTTTGTTTGCTGTGCACTGTAGCCTCACATTAATAAATTGACACACTGATCATAATTTTCAGTCTCTTAACAGCGTTGAATTGCTGAAGAGCAAAGCTGAGTCTGGGCGATCTTCAAGTTTAGTCATTTCAACCGTAAGTCCAAGGGTCAGTCTCTTAACAATGTGGAGTTGGCAAAGAGCAAAGTGAGGTCTGGGCGATTTTCACGTTTAGTCATTTCAACCCTAAGTTCAAGAGTCAGTCTCTTAGCAATGTGAAGTTGACGAAGAGCAAAATGGGGTCTGGGCGATTTTCACATTTAGTTATTTGAACCCTAAGTTCGAGGATCAGTCTCTCAGCAACGTTGACTCCAGTGGAAAGCAGAGTGAAGTCTCTGAAGCTCACTTATGAATTCACTTAGAATTAGCTAAGGATGACTCCGGCTCTCTCCTAATGAAAAACCGTCTTACATGTTCGTTATTACAAAAACGAAAGGAACATAATTAATGCCTAATTAAAGAATTCTTTTTTTCTAGAATAACTTTGCTTTGATGTTTTGTTTTATTCAACATTGTTTTAACATACATGGAGTATTGTTGCCACACTCGTCTTCCTTTTATTTATTTTTTTTGTTTTGGAAAAGATACAAAATAGAACCTCTAATCTGCACTGCTTACAAAGCTCCAGCCCCTATTCCATTGCTGAAATGTTGCACTACTGTGCTACTCTGACGAATTCATTGTACTTCTATCCTCTTAATGGAAATACCTCGATCAAGCTAACCGGCAGCAAAGTCTCACCCCTTCATTGTAGAGGTTCTTATTAGCTGGAAATTTTTCTACTCTAATATCTGTGTTCAGAATTCCTTCTCTGTTTCCCCGACTGTACTAACATGCGAAAATTTAAATGTAATGTTAACAGTTTTATTTTCATATGAGTTACGAAATTTTTTTTTTTTACCATAACTGGACTTTAAACGCTACACAAATTTATTTCAAAATTTAAAGTAAGTCCCCTTTCTGTACTCTTATGGCTTGCTATGAATGGTTATGTGGCATTTTATCACAGATTAGAGTTCGCATCCCTCTAATAATTTCTAAATGGACCCTTGCATTACCTAGCATCAGGGCCATTCCCAAAACCATTTATATAACTTTCAAATGCTTCTGAAAGCTATTCTCCTGCATCCAATAGCTCTCAGCTTCCACATCTTACTTTCTATTTCAGTTGTTCATACATATCAATTGCCTATTTCTTTTTCTCTTTAACCCTGCCGTCCACTTGCATGACAATATCAATGATTAATATTTCCTACTTTCGTTTCTCTATAATGATAATATCAGCCTTTCTGTGTTCTACCAGTTGATCGAACTGAACAATAATACCCGGAAGCATTTTAAAAGTTCTCACCCTCAACCACGCTCTCCAGACTCTGTCCACGCGATTTCACCACTCGAATTTACTCCGTTTATTCCACACAATCGACCATATCTTCGGATATTATTATCTCTTTCCACTCTGTTAACTTTGAATATGCACTAAGCAAACTGCGAGGAGTTTCCGAATGAGTAACACATGGTAATGTTTTTGCCTATATCATCGGACGATCAAAATGGACTCAACCAAATAACAAGGCCGATAGCCATTAGTCGTATGCTCTCGTGTAATGAATGAATGCGTGAGTGTAGGATTGACATGAAATTCTTAAAGATAAACAAAAATGGCCGAAAAATGGGCTGAAATGACTTAAATAAATAAAAAGTAAATGACTTAGAATGTCTTTAATGAACTTAAGAATGAATTGAATGACCTTAAGAATGAGTTGAAGGTTTAAATAAAACTGGAATCCTTCAAAAACAACTTGAATGATCTGGAGAATGACTTGAATGGCTTTGAGACTGACTGGTTGTAAAGTGGGTGATCATTTGACCTTAAATTAATACAGAAAAGTGATCCCCCACTTTATATCACAAAGTTACAAACATAAGTACAGCATGTAGTAAGAATAGATACTACACTTTGATCTTGGCCAAAAGGCCAAGAAAAGCTGTATTTATTTGCTCCCCCACCAAGCAAATTAGGCACAAGGCCGATTTTTAATGTGAGGAGTAAAGGGGAAATGGGCACCAACTCCCCGGGAGTAGAGGAGCTGGATAGTGACAATTGGTATGAAGGGTTGCCCCTACATTGACCAAGGTCTTATATGTGGGATTGCCCCCACATATGGTCTTTGCTTGCAGTATCTGCCGGAACAGATACTACACTTTGAGATATTAAATCTTTTATTCAGGCAAAAAAAGAACATGAACAAAAAACTTAGGCACAAGGCCAACTCAAAAGGGTGGCAGATGGGGGGTTGTTGGTCATCCTTGTCACTCTAGAACTAAACAAAAGTTTCTCTTAGCTAGAATCTTCTTTCACCATAATACCGCATTTGCCCTTTCGTACTTGGGGTGTCCTACTTGGCACCCAATTGTTTAAACATTTTTTTATTTCCGTGTAAAAACAAAAAAGATAACAATGATGATACGATAATTCATTCGTGTCAAAGGTGGGGGGGAAAAAAAAGTGGTTAGTAGGACCCTCCCAACCTCGTCTAGTTGATAGACCGTCTGTTTCATTTGGTTTGTAAAGGAACCTGAGCTCCTGCAGGCCGGTCTCTAAGTGGGGATGCTCTATAGATGGGACGAAATGGAGAAAAGAAAATTTTGTGGGTGAGGGATGGGGAGTTAGTGATTGATTTCTTTCTCTCCAAGATGGGTGAAATTTAGAGTGAGGGGTGAGAAGAAAACATTGCAGATAGGAGGGGGTGGGGATCTTGGAGGCTTCCTACTTGGGGAGGGATGAAGCATTTACTCGGCTAGCTAAGAGGCTGATAATAACATCTGCCACGACCAGCCTGACCTCCGCATCCCTATGGACAACATCGACCGTCACGGACAGGGTATGTTTAACTAGCAAGGAGACTCCCTTCCCCCGCAGGCTGCCATATACTGAGAAAACGTCAAAGTCTCGGGCCAGCACCTGACAGTCCACAGAAGAAACGAAATGTGTCTCCTGAATCGCAGCCACATCCACTCCTAGGGACAAGAGGTCATGCCGGAGGCGAGCCGCCCGGCCCAATGATCTCAAGCCCCTTGCATTCAGACTAGCCAAATTTAAAGCCATTGTACCTACCTTAAGGTGTGTTACACTCAGCTCCGAAGTAAGCCGGGGAAAGAACACCGACGTTGTATGCAATGCTCAAGGTGGTCAGGTTTTTCATGTCCTGACCTTCTCTCACCATGCCACCGACATCCAAAGGGTAAGTCAATTTAATGGCCCTATAGAGTGATGGATGGACCAACACTGGGACCCTTCCCTTGCATTGTTTTGCGAGTTCCTCAAGAGAAGGGTCATTTTTCCTAATCAGTTCAATTCCCGAACTAGCCCCTTCAACGGCGTCCAGCATTGTCCACACGTTGGTCTTGCAGGCCTCTGGAAGTCTGACGAAAGTTGTTAGCCGTGGGGCATCTGGGAAATTAGAGGGGACATTAACGTCTTTTCCCCCTATCTGTTGGCAGTCGAGTATTTAAATTTTTTCTCTGCCTGTGTGGTAAGTCCATTGCCACAGACAGGGGGTCTACAAAACTAAGTTCCTCCCTCACTTCGAGGGTGAGGGTCCCTGTTGGAGTAAGTCCGTGAGTGGGAGAATCTGAAGGGTCTCTCCCCCTCCCGGGTTCATTCTTTTCTTTCTGGGATGGCGGCTCAGTTTGCATTGGTGTGGGGACGAGTGTTTGTGTGGTGTCTGGTGTTGGTGTTGGTGCTGTGTCTGGTGTTGGTGCGGTGTCTGGTGTTGGTGTTGGTGCGGTGTCTAGTGTTGGTGCAGTATGTGGTTTGGGGTGGAAGTGGGTTGTGTTGTTGTTAGAGGTGGTGTATGCTCACAGGGAGTGGGGGCTGCCTTTTCTTCCCCTTTCCTTTTTTTGCTTTTCTTTTTTATTCTTTTGAATGAACCGGGAAGTGGTGAGGTTGAGTTTCTCTCCCTCTCACTAGCAGATTCATCCTCAGAGGAGCAGTGTTTTCTTCGCTTGGTCCCCATCTCAATTGGTGTAGGGACCGTTGGTTGTTGCTGCTCCTCTAATTGCTGTTCCTCTGGTTGATGCTGTTGCTGCTCTGGTTGCTACAGTCGTTTTTGTTGCTGCTGCTCCTGTTCTGGCTGTTGCTGCTGCTGCTTCGGTTGCTGCTGTTTTTGTTGTTGCCGCTGTTTTCGTGGCATTGGTTATGGAATTGGCCGCGGCAGCTGATGTTGTTGCTGCGGCTGGTTCAATTGCTGGTTCGGCTGTTGCTGCTGTGTCTGCTGCCGTGGCAGTTGCTGTGGCTGTTGTGGAGGCTGCTGTTGTTGTTGCTGCCTCGGTTGTTGGGTTGGTGGTGGGACAGTGGTAGATGGGATTGTGGGCTTCTGTTTCCGCCTCATTACCGTGTTCCATTCCTCCCCCTTGGCCTCCTGCATGGTTTTGGGTTTCCTCGGTGCTGGGGTTGGTGCTCCGGTTGCAGGAGTTGTGACAGCCTGTTTGGACACTGGTGCTGTCTCAGAGGTTGTGACCACCTTTGGTGTCACTCGAGTAGGAGTTAACCTTTGAGGGCAGCTCTTAGCCATGTGACCCTGCTTTTGGCAGAACCAGCAGTGCGGATGATGGCCCTCCACCACCACTGTCATAGTTGCCTCCTTAAATGTCAGCTGTGCTGGTATCGCCTGGAAGCCTTCTTTCTTTAGCCTCATGGCCACAGTGTAGCTGCCCAAGTGCATGCCGGTTTTCGACCGCACTGGGGTTATTTTTTCCACCTCGCCAAACTGTGTGAAGAAGGATCCCAGGATTTCTGCTGATATTTGCATAGGTACATTGAATACCTGTACCCGGATCCTTGTCCTGCCCTGGTATTCAGGCTTTAGTTTATTCTCCCATGCTTAATTTCTTGTAGAGAGAGTCTCTCCGCATCTTCCTTGGTGGGTAGGAGGATGTCCCACATGGCGTAGCTCCTCTGGTAGAGGTATAGTACCAGGATGTTTAGCTTGTATAGGAGCCCCGCAATGTCTTCCTTTTTCATCCCTAGGAGGCGGTTTTCCGGCATATCGGAGATGATGAGGGAGAGGACTCTGTCTTTGATTGCCTCCCAAGCGCCTGGCACTGGTTTAATTTCTGCCCCCTCTATGTATTGCCTGTACTTGGTCAAGTACAAGTCTCTATACTCTTGAGGGGACAGTTGCTTCTCTACAGTCTTCCCCCATGCAGACCCTCTTGTTGGTGTTGAATCTTTGGTGGGGTTGGACTGTTTTTGGTGTTCCTTTGCGGAAGGGTTGCTATTTTGGGGGGCATTTCCCTTTCCGCTTTCCTTTGGGACCGACTCTCCTTGCTCTATGCTTCTTCCAGGAAATGCCTCCCTTTTGGGGGAGTCGGCCTCCTGGAGAGCATTGTCCCCTTTATTGCCCCTGGGAGCTTTTACCCCTTTTGTTTTGGGGAGGTCCAGGCTGTATGCCCCCTTGTTTTCTTGATTTGCTCCCCTTTTGGGGCAGTAGCCCTCCTGGAGAGCACTGTCCCCCCTATTGTCCTTTGGGGCTACTGCCTCTTGATTTTTGTTGTCAGAGCGGGATGCCCCGTCCAACATTGTTTTTTCGCCCCTTTGTGGGGAGTCGCCCTCTTGGGGAGCTGCTGGTGAGTTTTCTCCCATCTTGGGGGCGTCCTTCGGTTTATTATCCGGCGGTATGCCCCGTTGCTTTTTGCTACCCCTGTTGGGGAGCAGTTTTTCCTGTGGTAGCCCCCTGGCTGGGGGTATCTGTATTGGTGGCCCCCCGGTTGGGGGTGTCCATTTTAAAAAAAAAAAGAAAAAAAAAGCTCTCTTCCCTGTATAGAAAATCGCCAAAATGAGTGATGTGGAGTCGGCGTCCAAAGTGGGGAGTCGACTTTGGCGCCAAAAAGAAGTGGCGTCAAAGGCGGCAAGAGGGGAGATAGAACTGAGAGAGGGAGTGGGAAGTTAGTGGAGGGAAGAGAGAAAGTGTTTCCAACCCTCCCTCGCGGGAAGGTCGTAAATTATTAGCTCGGATAATTAGCTCGAGGGGAGAGCAGAGAAAGACAGACCAAATGGGGTGCGGACAGAACGCTACCCAACAAGCTCGTCAGGTGTTCCGGGCACGAGAATGTATCGCCAGGCCAGCATACTACATTTTGATCTTGCCCAAAAGGCCAAGAAAAGCTGTATTTATTTGCTCCCCCACCGAGCAAATTAGGCACAAGGCCGATTTTTAATGTGAGGAGTGAAGAGGGAATGGGGACCAACTTCCCGGGGATTAGGGGAGCTGGATAGTGACAATTGGTATGAAGGTTCTCCCTCACATTGACCAAGGTCTTATATGTGGGATTGCCTCCACATATGGTCTTTGCTTGCAGTATCTACCGGAACAGAAGGCCAAGAAAAGCTTAAAAAGCTAAGAACAGCATCTATTAACAACAGACCTTTGATCTTAACCAAAAAGGCCAAGCACAAAAGTGTTACAGACAGACCAACTGACCAACCGACAGATCGACGGAGTGACGTAGAGTCGCTTGCACGCGACTAAAAACTGTAAGAATATTATTTCTTTTGGCATCTAAGTTTATTTTTTATTCTTTTCAATGAAAATGTAACTATGACTAGAAAAATAGCCTAGGACTTTTTTTACACACAAATATAATGCCACAAATTTTTATCATTGTGAAATTTGATGTAAGTATAATATTGTAACAGAGTTCGGATGTGTGTATGCACTTACTGAGTAGTGTGCGAAGTGACGTCGTGGTAAGGAAAAAGAAAAGACTATGAAAAGAATGTGTGCAAAGACAAACAAGGACATTCGAGAAGGAAGAGAGAAAGAGTACAATCACGTTTTATTTAGGAAAGTACCCAAACATAAATATTGTTATTACACAAAAAAAAGGCGAGTTATTACTAATCTCATGTTCCTTGCGACGTACTCTACTACAACGTATTCGATCCTAAGTGTCTACATGTTAACGCAGGTGTTACAATATCAGTCGTGATAACTCACCTGTATGAGTCATTAAACTACAGTATCCCCTGTTCATTTTGACTTATAAATATGATATATCTATCTATCTACTATTATATAAAGGTTACTTTGTGTTTGTGTGTGTGAATTCCTTCCTCATAGGTTCCGAAAAGGTTGAGCCTATCTTTTGCAAATTTCACACAAAAGTAATTTATATGTCTGGCAGTGTTCTTAGATATGTTTTGTACAGAAATTCATCAGATAAGTATTGAAAATCGAAAAAATTCGATTTTAAAAGTAGTCTTTCTTTTTTATAGATAAAAAAGAATTTTTCAGAAGAATATTTTACGTTTTTTTTTTTTTGTTTTTTTTTAATTACATTTTCTCCCCAAACAAGGCACATTGCCACTTTGGTGGAGGGGGCTACTATCAGGGGTAATATCTACTGGGGTACTATGTGGGAATTTCGACAGCAATATGTCTGTTCATGTTACACTTGAACTTCTGCACGTCAGTACAGTTGGGGAAGCAGGGACCTGTAATGGAATTCCCATATCTAGCGGTTCTGGGGAAGAAACTACTGGAGTAGAAAGATCTTTTACATCTAGGGATCTCTACTTTGTGGGGGTGAGATTTAGCTGCCTGTTGGGTTTGTCGAGGGTGTTTACGTCGTGGACGCACAAGTGCTTGTAGTTCATCAGAGCATTCTCCATTTCGTCGATGGGACAGAGGCTGAAGCTTAGATGCCAGTTCAGGGCCTACCAGATTGGCGACTCTCTTGTGAACTTTGTCTAGGAGTGAGAGACTAGTAGCAGATGCACCAGTCAAAATATGACAGCAATACTTCATACATGGGCGAATGGTGGCCTTATAGAGGTATAGGATACTTTCGGGTGTTAGTAGTTTTCTAGCCCGGTAGAGAGAGCCTACCTTCTTTGCAGCAGCCCTGGCAATGCTTTCAATGTAATTGTTCCAACTCATGTTTCCTGTGAACGTTAGGCCGAGGAGTTTAAAAGATGTACTCCCAGATAAAGTGTTGTTGGCCATTGCTATAGGTGGTAGAGAAGGTTTCTTGTAATTATTGATGGAAACTAGTTTAGTCTTGGCGGCATTGAACGTGACCATCCATTTTTGTCCATTGATTGGAGGTCATCCTTTAGTGTTTCTGCCATTTCTTTAGATATGTTTTCATTTGTTTTCCTGTCGTGCCTGTTACAGAGTGTAGTGTCATCAGCATATATATCCATCTCAGAGGCAGTTTTGTTGGGGAGATCATTTATGAATATTAGGAACAACAGAGGTCCAAGGATAGACCCTTGAGGCACTCCCGCATTTATATCATATTGTTTAGATGTATGACCGTCGAGGACAACCTGGATTTTTCTCTTATCTAAGAAGGATTTAATTATATTAAGTATTCTACCAGTGATACCGTATGATCTAATTTTCTGAAGGAGACCCTCATACCATACCCTGTCAAAAGCCTTACATATATCTAGAGCTACTGCTCTGCCCTCCCCAGCTTTGTCCAGTGAGTGGTATATGCGTTCAGAGATTACAGTTAGTATGTCTGCTGTCTAAATCCATATTGTTCATCAGTCAGAAGTTTAGCATCTGTAAGGTGCCGGACTAGAGCATGGTTAATTATGGTCTCAAATATTTTGGCAAAAAGTGGGAGTAGGCTAATGGGGCGATAATTTAATGGGTCAGTTCTTTCGCCAGAATTCTTGAATATTGGTACCACAGAAGCAGTTTTCCAGCAGGCAGGAAAGCAAGATTCATTAAGGCATTTGCTGCAGAGTTTGGAGAGAACTGGAGCTACTTCGACAGAGCACTTTTTTAATAGCACAGCTGGGATGAGATTGGGTCCACATGCTTTTGAAGTGTCAAGGTTTTTTATGATAGCATGCACCTGAGCAGAGGTGATTTTCAGATCGTCTAGTGGGGCGTCTGTCCGCATAGGAAAGTCAGGTAGAGGGTGGTTGAGAGGGTCCAGTGTAGAGTTTGAGGCAAACCGACTGGCAAGCATGTTAGCCTTCTCAGTTGCTGAGCAAACAACCTCGTGATTGTTGGTTAGTGGGGGAATTGTTGATTGCCCATTATTTACTACACTGGTATAGATTTTCCAGAAGTCACGAGTTCCTAATTTCTGTGCTTCAATGCGTTTTTTAGTGGTTTCAGCAAATTCTCTTTTAGCTGTCGCTATTTCTTTCTTAACGTTACTTCTAGCTTCTATGTACGTCTGTCTGTTTGAACTGGACTTATGTCGGTTGAATCTGCAGTATGCATGCTGCTTTTGAGCAATGGCAGTTGCGCAAGTTGAAGTAAACCATTGAGGAAAGTGGGGCTTGCTATGAAATTTCCGCATGGGAACATGTACTTCAATTGCAGTTTTGACCCATTCAGTGGTCTCATTTGCACACTGTTCAGCACGAAGAGAAAAAATATTTTCCCATGGGGCATTTCTGATAAGATCTCTGATGGCTTCCCAGTCAGCCTTTTTATAATATCTCGTTGTTTTGAGCAATGGCTCTTCAGTTTTGGGTCTAGAGTTCAGGGCGATTTCAACCATTATCACTGCATGATCAGCGTTCCCAAATGGGCTGTCGGCATTCGTTATTTTTTTTTTAATTTTTTTTTTTTTTTATTACATTTTCACCCCAAACAAGGCAAATTGCCACTTTGGTGTAGGGGGCTACTATCAGGGGCAACACTACTGGGGTACTATGTAGGGATTTGGGCAGCAAGGTGTCGGTTCACGTTACACTTGAACTTCTGCACGTCAGTACTGTTGGGGAAGCAAGGACCTGGAATGGAATTCCAGAGTCTAGCGGTTCTGGGGAAGAAACTATTGGAGTAAAAAGATCTTTTACATCTAGGGATCTCTATAGTGTGGGGGTGGGATTTAGCAGCCTGTCGGGTTTGTCGAGGGTGCTCACGTCGTGGGGGCACAAGTGATTGCAGTTCGTCAGAGCATTCACCACTAAAATACTTGTAGAAATATACAATCATCGGGAACTGATGTCAGAAACAGATCTAGAAGTGATGCGTGTTGTTCTTGCTGATCAGGGAAACAGGTTGGGAATGTAACCATTTGTGATAGGGAGTGAGATATAGACAAGCTATGTGTTGTGCTGCGTAAGTAGAGAATCCAACCCAGTTTTTGTGGTGGACATTAAAGTCACCAAATACATGTACTTGTGCACTAGTGTCGAGGGAGAGTGCTGTGTCTATGCTGTCAGAGACTTTGTTTATTAGGGTGCAGTCCTGGGTCGAGAGAGAGCAGTAAAGAAAATAAAAGTAGCTAATGTTATACCGGTGTAACCTTGGCCAGTGTAACGTAAAATATTCCCCCGTAAAAATTCTTCTTTTTATCTATAAGAGAAGAAAGACTACTTTTAAAATCGTCAAGCCCAAATATCAGCTAATGTGATGTAAAAAAACGATATTTTCATTATTTTTAAAAAAACATTTGGGGGCGGTGAATTAGTCCACCGGGCAAGCTATTTCTCGTAATATATATTTCTCATACTACAATCAATAATGCTTAAATAATTGATTATTAGCAATAAAAAAAAACAGCTGAGACAGTGTCAGTGTAACATTTTACACCAAGCATGAAATCAATTGAAACATGCGCTCTCACTAGTGAGCGATCAAATCGCACATGTTACTTCTTGTTTGTGAGCAATAACATAATGAAATCAAATAAAGCTTTTCTATACATACGTTGTGTTTATACGTGCTGGTTTTTCTTTCATGGTCACTTGTCATTTATAATTGGCTGTTGTTTCCTATTTAACTAAGATGGATCACAATGGAGACTTGCTGAGTTTTCAAAGGTTTTATTTAGGAAGAGAGAAAGTTACTCAAGGAGGAGAGACCACGTAACTAATTACTTATTTACCTACATAATTTTCTTAGTATTAAGAATGGGAATTGAGAAACACAAACGGGCAAAATCTCGTGTTTTGATAAGCTTCTGGGCTTGACCTTTACTCCTGACCTGAAATGGAACACGTACATCAAGTCTATTGCCAAGATCGCTGTAAAAATGGTAGGATCCTTCTACTGCTCCAGAAGATATCTCACTAATGATGTAATTCTCTATCTGTATAAAAGCCAAGTATGTTCAAGGATGGAGTACTGTTGCCGCATCTGGGCAGGAGCTGCTAAAAACAGCCTATCCTGCCCTGACAGAGTACAAAATAGGCTTTGTGGCTTAGTGAGGGATGCCCTTTTCTCTTCCCTGAAACCTCTCTCCCACAGGAGGGACGTTGCAAGCCTGTCTTTGTTTTATCGTTAATTCCATGGCAAGTGCTCGTCTGAGCTCCAATCTCTCGCCCCCCTCGCCAATCTTTCATGAGGAGTACCCGTCTAACTGAAACCACTGTAAAAAATTTTCCCCACCCTATATCTGTGCCAAAACCAAAAACGTAGATTCCATGAACAAAGCTTCTTTCTTAAAAGTGCTCGTCTGTGGAACTCTGTTCCGCCTGCCTGTTTCCCACCTGACTACAACCTGGATGTCTTCAAGTCCAACATTATCAAATTCCTGATGAACCGCGCCCTTAAGTAAAAAAAAAAAAGGAGAGACTACCTAATTAATTCCTCCCTTCTTATTTTTCTTAACTTAATCTTAAGGATGGACGATGCATGGACACAGTCTCGAGCCAACATTCATTTAGATTATCTGTACATCTCTGTATCGCTCCCAACGAGAGACTCTTAAAATTCTCTGTTCTCTTGCCCGAACATGTGACATCATTTCTATTGTAATATCCTTCAACATCTTGCATTTCTAGTGCGTTTTGTCGATGGAGCTAACTTTGACCTCCTGCTGCAATCACGCCATCTGACACTGGGTATATTTCCATTTACTATAAGATTATCCTGGCATGTACTAATGTGACCCTCGCCAAAATTCATACTAGTTAACTTAATTGCTACTTAGAATCGTAGGGTCGTAATAGATAACAGTCAGCCGTTTGTCCACAGTTATATAATATGAATGCAAGAAAGCGAGAGAGCATATATTGTTAAGCGAATAATCAAAGCATTCAGCTGACACCGTTCTAAAAGAAAGAGATATACAAATGATAATGAAAATAAATCAGAAATTTGGATTATTAAGACAATTATTCTATTCTTATTATTTGGATTCATTATTAGGATTTCCAGATTATTTGGATTTTTCAGATTTCTGTTCTCATCTTGAGTGTCATTTACTCACGAATTACTTAGGACTTCTATCTAGTAATGGCTGATGGAACAAGAGCATGCTACCCCCCCCCCGTAAAATAAATAATGGATTCCATTCAAAATTCCATCCAAATTTCCGAGTTCGACAGAAACATTCCTGAGCTCAACAAGATACACCTGAAGAAGGTCGAAGGTTACATCGACCGAAACGTTGTGAAACTCACGCTCAATATGAGAACAGTAATCTGATGAATGGAAATAATACAAATAACCAATCCTCATCTCAAATTCAGGAGCATAATATTCTATTCTTATCTTTTGATAGCCTCCAATCTTCAGCAGGTGCATCGTTTCAAACTTGGGAATCTTTTTCAGAAATCGTCATAAAAAAGGGTTCTCGAGTTCTAAAATATGCACCTGAAAAAGATTGGAGATAACATTGGCCAAAACTTTTGTGAAAATCACAATCAAAATATGAATAAGTCAATACAAATTATCCTCGTGTCAAAATTTCTAAAATATAAAAAAAAACAACTTCAAAATATATTTTTTAAATTTTACTTAGAGATTTTAAAGAGATTTATAAAAAAAGATTATGCAGAATAAGGACCGTGTTATCGTCCGGATTTTCCAGGCAGTTTTTATAAAACGCCGGAAGGTGCTGAACGAAATTTTTATGATTTTTCGTTTGCTTTTCATGCAAATTCTAGCCAAGTTTTTCTATTAAAAAAAAAACTATATTATTTCCGTTATTACGAAAATAATTCCATGAAATATTAATTGAAAAATGAAAGCAATATTGTTTTTGCTGTTACAAAGAAAATACAATCATTGGGCAATTTTTACAAAACTTTAAGAAAATTAAAATTCAAATCCAGAAAAAAAAAATCATTTCTTGTAATATAATTTTCATAAATAAATTTTTTTTTAAGAAACAACTGACAAGAAAGAAAACATTTTAAAAAAACTTTTTGTATGATTTTTTCTTTTTTATGATTTTTTTTAAAAATCAAGATAATTTTTGTTGTTTGTTTGTTTGTTTTTTCATATATATATATATATATATATATATATATAATAAATCAATGAAAGCAAATAAATATTTTCTTAAATAATGTTGGCTGCTATGATTTCATTGGCTAAATGTTTGGGCACCTTTTGGTATTTTATGTAAACTGCCTGGAAAATTCTGATAATAGCACGGCCCTTATTTGGTAAAAGCTGACAAACAATTATTAGGATTTAGGCAATATCGTTCTACTACAGATATTTTAACAGTCATCTCTGAACGCATATTCCAGGCACTGGATAAACCGGGTGAAGCCAGGGCTGTAGCCCTTGATATATCCAAGCCTTTAACAAAGTTTGGCATGGAGGGCTGATAATAAAGAGTAAATCATTCGGTATAACTGGACAAATAATAAATATAATTAGATCTTCCTTAGACAATAGGACCATTCAAATTGTCATTGATGAACATTCATCCAAGCAGCATAACATTAATGCAGGAGTGCCTCAGGGGTCAATCCTTGGACCACTATTATTCCTGATAGTCATCAAAGACCTCCCCAATAATATTGTTTTCGAGATGGGTATATTTGCTGATGATACAATGCTCTATAACATACATGAGGAAAGAATAGATGTACACAAATCCAAGAAATTCCTTAGAAAATTACCTCCAGACCATAGTTTAACAATTACAGGAAGCCCCTCCAACCACCAATAACCATGACAAATAACTCCCTACCTGAGAATTCTTCTTTCAAACTACTCGGCTTAACATACACAGGAAATATGAACTGGAACAAATATATTGAGAACATTGTGAAGACTGCCGCACAGAAGGTGGGCTCCTTCTATCGTGCTAGAAAACTAATCACACCTGAGAGCATCCTGTACGCCTACAAGGCTACTATTCACCCATGCATGGAGTATTATTGCTACATCTGGGCTGGTGCATCTATCACGAGTTTCTCCCTCTAGGATAGGCTCCAAAAAAGGGTCTCCAATCTAATAGGTCTCACTTTGTCAACTATACTCCAACCCCTATCCCATCGCCGCAATATTGCATCCCAGTGCCTGTTTTGTAAGTATTTTCATGGAATGTTCTCTGATGAACTCATCGCACTTGTGACCCCTCGACATACATATCCCACTTAGCAAAATCACACCCCTTCACTGTTGAGATCCCTAAATGCCAGAAAACTTTCTACTCTAATAGCTTCTTCCCTAGAACAGCTAAACTTTGGAATTCCCTTCCTGCTACCTGACTGTAAAAATATGCAGAAGTTTAAATGTAACGTAAACCAACATCTTGTTTATCTTCCCTAAACATGGTCCCAAATAGCAGCCCCTTACGTCCAAGTGGCGATATGCTTTGTTTGGGATGAACATAAGTAAGAAAAAAAAAATAAAACAAATAAAAATTATCAAGATTTTAAATGTTTAAAGCATTAAAATTTGAAAAAATTTTATTTCTGAATTTTCGGAAATACCCACTCCCCCTTCTAAACTTAGTCATAAACTACTACTTGGTTCTCAGGCATTGATCTTGTGAACTGCATGTAAGAGATTGGATACACGTCTTCTTGTCTGGGTGAGCTACCTCCTTAAAACAAGACATGTATTGTAATATTAGTAAATACATTGCCTTTCTTTAAAGGGGAAGTAATTCGTCCTTTCTTATTGGATCATGGAGTTCGCCTTGTTTCTTTTTTTTACCTTTCATTCATTCATACAATACATATTACCTATAACCTCCTGCCACAAATAAGCAAGGCGTCCTCGCCCAAACTACCAGTCTTCTACAAAACGAGGTAAGTCTACATGTGTTTTCAGGTGCATCGAATCACAAGAATAAAGCCAATTAGTTTTCAGGATCAGATATGATAACGGATTGTAACCCCTGCCCTTCAAACGAAAACGAAAGCCATAGTTCAATTTTTGGAAACCTTAGCCAAAGTCGTTATGACCATTGTTCGTTGCCCAAGTTTTAGCCATTTTAATTAGATCTGATAAAAGAAGATAGACGGGTGCTGACCCATTGCTTTTCTGGGTGGCAGTGATGGATTAACCCTGAGGTCAGGATGATTCCTCTAGGATAATAACAAAGTATAAGCAAGTTGACTTTGAAGGGTGGTCAGTAGTTGATTAAGATAAAAAAAAAAAAAAAAGAGAAACGAATCTTGCGTGGAAAAGGAATTTAAAACCTAAACAACGAAAAGAACCAAGAGAACGAAAACAGACCCGCAAAATAATCAATAGTTGATTAACAACACTACAAAAAGAAGAGGAAAAAAAGGCTATTCCCATAATGCATACTTACGAGGCATTCTGTGATGAAAATACTGTCTCAACCGAAATGTAAGCGATGGAAATGCTATTTTAAACCGGAGCATGACAGATCCATATACCAAAGTCAGACCCAAATAGCATGTAAGCTGACAAATCAAATTTTATCTTGTCAAATACACCCGATTGATTACCAAGGGATGCTCTTCTATAGATGCTTGGACACATCTTACATGTAAAGCTATTTTATCAGATTTTCTAAGTCAGACCCAAATGGCATTTAAGCTGGTAAATCAAACTTTGCTTCTCACTAGCCAAGTTTTACATTGTAGCATGGTATTGGTAATATAATAATGTACTAAGCTATAATTTAGTCTTAAAAAATACTCAGTACGGATGAAGTGACTATTAATATTAAAACATTTTTAAATAATTAACTAAAAAATGAAAATCAGCCAAGGGGATAACTCATTTCAAATTGAGGAATAAAATAGTTGTCTTCCATAAAAAATGTGCCAACAAAGAAAAAATTAAAAACTAAATTGATTTTACTGCATGTAGTATTACACCTTTATGTGGAATAATGACAACACCTTGATTTTTTAAAAATATAACTATATAGGTGGCGGTGATAAATCCAATCAGGGGATAAGATGGCGGGTTTAAAAACATTTTTTTTTTTTTTTACAAGGTGGTCACCACTTATCAAAGCCCGGAAGCCACTTGCGGATAAGGGTTATTGCATGCAAACATACAATAAACATAACATATGGACAACTATTTTACATGAACTAGTAAAGGTTTCCTTCAGTCTTGACAGACTATGAATACCCACTGTAAGGGTGCCTGTGCATGGAATTTTTGTGGCAAGAGTTGCGCAATCTCCAACCACACCTCTCCTGAGTCAGCATTATTAAATACCAGTGGCAAGTGGAGGTTCAGAACGACTGGAAACAATGCTGAAACTAGTATCTCCAGTCTAAATACACGATCAGTGACATTAATAACTTCCACAGTGCACAACGCACAGAGAAATGGACATACCTTGCGTTACACTTTTTTTTTTTTTTTTTTTTTTTTATTACATTTTCACCCCAAACAAGGCACATTGCCACTTTAATGTAGGGCGCTACTATCAGGGGAAACATCTACTGGGGTACTATGTAGGGATTAGGGCAGCGAGATGTTGGTTCACGTTGCTCTTGAACTTATACATGTCAGTACAGTTGGGGAAGCAGTGACCTGGAATGGAATTCCAAAGTCTAGCAGTTCTGGGGAAGAAACTACTGGAGTAGAAAGATCTTTTACATCTAGGGATCTCTACAGTGTGGGGGTGGGATTTTGCAGCTTGTCAGGTCTGTCGAGGGTGTTCACGTCGTGGGGGCACAAGTGCTTGCAGTTCTTCAGAGCATTCACCATTATAATACTTGTAGAACAGGCAGAGGGATGCAACGTTTCGACGATGGGACAGAGGCTGAAGTTTAGATGCCAGTTTAGGGCCTATCAGATTTGCGACTCTCTTTTGGAACCCTGTCAAGGAGCGAGAGACTAGTAGCCGATGCACCGGCCCAAATATGACAGCAATACTCCATACATGGGCGAATAGTGGCCTTATAGAGGTACAGGATACTTTCGGGTGTTAGAAGTTTTCTAGCACGGTAGAGAGAGCCCACCTTCCTCGCAGCGGCCCTGGCAATGCCCTCGATGTAATTGTTCCAACTCATGTTTCCTGTGAACGTTAGGCCAAGGAGCTTGAAAGACGTACTTTCAGATAAAGAGTTGTTGGCCATTGCTATAGGTGGTAGAGAAGGTTTCTTGTAATTATTGAATGAGACCAGTTTTGTCTTGGTGGCATTGAACGTTACCATCCATTTTTGTCCCCATTCCACTACTGATTGGAGGTCATCCTCTAGTGTTTCTGCCATTACTTTAGATATATGTTCATTTGTTTTCCTGTTATGCCTGCTATAGAGTGTGGTGTCATCAGCATATATACCCATCTCAGAGGCAATTTTGTCGGGGAGGTCATTTATGAATATCAGGAACAGCAGAGGACCAAGGATAGATCCCTGGGGCACTCCCGCATTTATATCATATTGTTTAGATGTACGACCGTCGAGGACAACCTGGATTTTTCTCTTATCTAAGAAGGATTTAATTATGTTAAGTATTCTACCAGTGATACCGTAAGATCTAATCTTCCTGAGGAGACCCTCATGCCATACCCTGTCAAAAGCCTTAGATATATCTAGAGCTACGGCTCTGCCCTCTCCCGCTTTGTCCAGTGAATGGTATATGCGTTCAGAGATTACAGTGAGGATGTCTGCCGTGGAACGGGCTTGTCTAAATCCATATTGATGGTCGGTCAGAAGTTTAGCATCTGTAAGGTGCTGGACTAGAGCATGGTTAATTAAGGTCTCAAATATTTTGGCAAAAAGTGGGAGGAGGCTAATAGGGCGATAATTTAATGGGTCAGTTCTTTCGCCAGAATTCTTGAATACTGGTACCACAGAAGCAGTTTTCCAACAGCTCGGAAAGCAAGATTCATTAAGGCATTTGCTGCAGAGTTTGGAGAGAACTGGAGCTACTTCGGCTGAGCACTTTTTTAATAGCACAGCTGGGATGAGGTCGGGTCCACATGCTTTGGAAGTGTCAAGGTTTTTTATGATAGCATGCACCTGAGCAGGGGTGATTTCCAGATCGTCTAGCGTGGCGTCTGTCCGCATAGGAAATTGAGGTAGGGGGTGGTTTAGAGGGTCCAGTGTGGAGTTTGAGGCAAACCGACAGGCAAGCATGTTAGCCTTCTTGGTTGCTGAGCAAACAACCTCGTGATTGTTGGTTAGTGGGGGAATTGTTGATTGCCCATTATTTACTGTTGTAGATTTTCCAGAAGTCACGAGTTCCTAGTTTTTGTGCTTCGATGCGTTTTATAGTGGTTTCCATAAATTCCCTCTTAGCTGTCGCTATTTCTTTCTTAACGTTACTTCTAGCTTCTAGCTGCTTCCTTAGTTCACTGATGGTTAGCACTTGACTTGAAAGTGCTGGAATAAAGATCTTTCCGGCATCAGATTGCATACAAAGCCAATTTCCTTATTCCATTTCTTAATATAGATGTTCGTTATTGTTTCAAATATTCAATTTGTTTCACTAAATTCCTCAAGCTGCATTCATAGCCAGCTGTGTAAATTGCATATTTACCTAGTTAACTCTACTTGCTCGCTACCGTAGAGCCCCAATTTATTACATTCATCCCAAGCAAGACTGTACTGGAATTCAATTCGTGTGTTTACTGATAAAGATGATATTTTTGGCGGTAAATTGCAATTTAAAATCCTGACAAAATGAAACAAATACCATTTTAAACTTAAGTGTGACAGACAGTAAAATAGATTGGTTATAATGCTATTTCAAATTTAAGCATCACAGACCAAACAATCAATTAACAGAGCCCCTTAAAGTGATCATTGGGAACATTTAAAGTGAGATACGTCGGTTTAATGGGTATGTTTATGTTATGGGATTAAATGGTAATAAGAACGAAGGAACACAGGATCTTTAGAAACGAACATGTAACACATATATTTAAAGGCAAAAACAGGTTGTGAAATACCATTCCTCAACTGTGAGCATTTGCACACGATCACCTTGACCGAGTGCCAATCTCTGACTCCCGGGCACCAGAACTCGATATCGGAAGTGACGTCACCAGAGGAAGTGACCTCATGAGATAGTCCATGGAGGGGCGTCTCCAACAGTTTCCAACAAAAAAACAAAAACAAGAAAATAACTTATATTGCTTGATGAAGATTCTGTTATGGATCTAAATATCGAATTTGATTTTAATGAAATAATATGTTTGTTTATTGAACAAATTCTACACTTGTTTGGTCTTTAAGGACGCATCTCTGCTTCTGACACACATTCATGACAGGGTTGCTTTCTTAGTCTCACATCGCTAATATCTGCAACAGAGAGATGAAACTTTCAAGTTATGTATGCATAAGTTCAGTCATTATAATAATTTAATTTATTTCTAATCCATTTGGGCAGAATAAAAGATAGGAGACGTTGCTTTTGGAATCTTCTGCATATATATATATATATATATATATATATATATATATTTATATATCTATATAGATTTATTTTCCCATATATATATATATATATATATATATATATATATATATATATATATATATATATATATATGGGAAAATAAATCTAAATTAATATTTTCTACAGTTACTTTTCGTTTTTTTCTAGATACATTTTTGTTTTTTACCGAATCATTGTCCTAGAAAATTCCAGATACACTTGTAAATCTTGATTGTCTGAATAAATGGAGAAACAGCTGTTAAAAATGAATCTCTTTACTGAAAAATAAAAATAAGTAGTCACTGGAATCTAATTTTGTCTACCGTCTATTTATAAATGCTCTGGAATTATAAATTGATATATAAAGTTTGACTACAAAATATTGAAATACATTTAAATCATTAATTTTAATAATAATTTTGTTGAATGGTATTCTTATTTTTTAATCAGAACAAAGAGATCAACACTTTCCCCACATTATGAGCATATCATATTATTTGGATTCTTCGGACTGCTGTCCTCATCTTAAGTGTCATTTGCACAACGTTTCGGTCGTAACTCCCGACCTTCTTCAGGTGTATTTTGCCAAACTCGGGAATTTTAACAAAATTTCGAATGGAACCCTGTATTTACTTCACGAGGGTAACATACTCTTGTTCAGTCAAATTGGCTGACTAAATGTGCTAAGTAATTCACAATTGTATTTTTCGGTCGCCCACATTGAGGATTGAACCTTCAACAGAATATTACTTTTACAACTGTTTTCCAAGTACTCTAACCATTGCACCACAAGTCTTTGCAAACAGTTGTAGTACGAATTTTATTAGGCTAAACTTATTTTATTTCGAGTTGTAAATATCACTATTTACTATTAATTATGATTACTATATGTTACTATGTATATTACTGCATACTTATATGTGCGTGTGTGTGTGTGTTATTGTTATTTATTTATTACTGTATATAATATCATGTATTACTTATAATTAACGGTTCCCATATCGTGTTACATTCCATACTAGGTCTACTTAGTAACTGGCTGTCTCCCAGCATATGTGCTGCTTCTTAGTGTCGTCTTACTTTCCACCGTTCCTCTCTGTCTATAATTTTTAAGGTCGGGGATTACATAAACTGGAACGTTGTGTAAATGACATTCAAGATGAGAACAGTAGTTCCATTAATCCAAATAGATCGAAGAATCAATCTTCATCTCAAAAATTTAGAAACAATAAATACATCAGTTCGAAAGAATTTTTCAATATGCCATAAAGAGGATTCCTCATAATTGTCTGTTTTATGTAGTGCTTCAAGCGTAATCCTGCACATTTTGAGCAATGAGTACCCTTCACCGAGGTCATTCTGAATGCCAGCTGCCATTTTTCTAGTATACTTCAACCTTCTTTTATTGGACATCAGATGAGAGCAACTTTGGTGATAGTTTGCATTATTACGTCAACAATTCCTTTTACCAGTCTCCATCATTAATTAATTGCTTGCTAGTTAATTTCTTTAGAGTAATGCATTCGTGGCGATCATAAAATAACATTCATTTTGATGACAACGTGCATAGTGAGTTGGAGGAGATGTTTTTTTCTTCCACTAATCAGTTTGACCACTATGGAAGAATTTGTTTGATGATAGCAGCATGGAACTGATGGTCTCCTTCCTTTTTTGAAGACGGCCGGCTTGTACTAAAAATTCCGGTGATGCGGAGAAATAGGCGGTTCGAAGTCGGCAGCAAACAGTGTCAGATAAAAAAAAAATTCGCATTCCACTTAATTGTTTTTTGCATAAAATAATAAATAAAACATTGTTTCAATTGTTTGGAATTTGATGTTTGTATATTTTTGAGATGAGGATAATTATTTTTTGTATTATTTGGATTGTTTTGACTATTATTCTCATCCACTACGTTTCGGCCGATATAACCTCCAACCATCTTCAGGTGCATTCGCACGATGTTAGTGAATGGTGAAAAGTGTTTGTTTTTTGTTTTTTTTTGTTTTTTTTTTTTGGTTTTTTTTTTGCTTTCCTAACGAACATAGCCGTTAGAAATTCAAAACGCAAATAGTGCCAAGTCTATTTATTTATTTATTTGCGGACATCTTTATAGTTGTTCTTTGACGACGTTTTAGCCAACTATTCCTCTGGCCTTCGTCAGGTGGTTAACCTCGCGGTTAGAGATAGGAATGCTGAGTCTCTTAACTGTATCCTCAGTAATTACTGCTTTCCATAGTTGTTGTCGTCTCCCCACGTTTTGGCCGGCTTTAGGTAGGATTGAAACCACTTTCAGACAATGCTCACCTGGAACCGTAGAGATTCATCGTCACTATCCACGGGCCACGAAGGGCAATCAAGGTTGGATTTTTTGGTTATCTGATCTTCCATTGTCGAGTCCGTACTGAATGGTATATTATTAATATTTTGAAATGAGTAATTTGTATATTTGTTTATTTATTTGTGGACTGTTATCCTCATCTTCGTAGTTGTTGTTTTGCGACAACTATGGAAGGCAGTAATTACTGAGGATACAGTTAAGAGATTCAGCATTCCTATCTCATCGCAGTTACCACCTGACGAAGGCTAGAGGTATAGTTGGCCGAAACGTTGTGAAACAACAACTATAAAGACGAAGATAGCATTACACAAATTAATAAATATATAAATTATTCAAACAATTTCAATAATTAATAATAGCGCCAAGTCTGTTTCATTTTTTAATTGATCTGGGTCCATTCCGTTTTTTTTTTATGATGTTTTTATATTTTTGAGGTGAGAATTGATAATTATTTTTTGTTTTATTTGGATTGTTTCGACTATTGTTCTCATCTTGGTTATTTTGTTTTGAGTTTGTTTTTTAGTATTATAAAAAAAATACTAACTTCATGAAATATTTATTTATTCATATACTTTTTAGAAAAAATAAAATAATTCTTTATCTAACACTATTTACTGCGGACTTGGTGTCGCCTATTCTTCTGCGTCATTCAAAATCCAATATCTGTAAGATCAAATCAAATCTTATGTAGACTGCTTATTTACAAAATATACATACGCAAAAGAAATTAATCTACACGTGATTTATTTACAAAATAGAATCTCTAAAATATTTTTAATCTATTAAATATTTGATGTTAATAACGTCAAATACAAAAACCTTATACAAAAATTAAATGATCCAAAAGGGTTGATATGCCCTAAAACAAATCAATCAATCAGTTTGACAAAGGCTACATTTTTTCCAGTCAATTCGAGATGAACAACTTAATGGATTAGAAATATATATTTTAGTCTTCTTTGTTGTGTGTTTTCCACTTTTTAATGCAGTTCTTTGCATTTTTGTTGTATTCTGCTTTATCTTTCAAACTGCATCAGTTCAGCAGTAGAGGACAGACAAAGCGGTGTTACGTTGTATGGTCCTCCTATAGTGAATAACGGAAAATGTTTCCACTCTAATAGTATTCTTAACGGGAATAAGTATTTTCAGAAAAAAAGTTAAGCAAAAAATATATTCATGCCAATAAATAGTAAAAAGAAAAAACTGGAGAAAAAAAATAGGCAAGTTCAACTCAAGTAACGATATGCTATTTTTTTTTTTTTACATGGAGTTCACCACTTATCAAGGCCCAATGTCCACTCGGGGATAAGGGTTATTGTGTGTACAGTAATCAATGGGATAGTGTAGTAATAGTATTGGAGAATTGATGAAGTGTCATTACTTAAGGGGGCGGTTCATCAGGAATTTGTTTGTGTTGGACTTGAAGACATCCAGATTAAAGTTGGGAGGGAAACAGGCAGAGTTCCACAGGCGTGCAGTTCTAAGAAAGAAGCTTTGTTCATCGAATCTACATTTTGATTTAGGCACAGATAAGGAGTGGCGAAAATTATTGACGGTGGTTTCAGCTAGTCGGGTGTTTTTTTAAAAAGATTGGCGAGGAGGGACCAGAGAATGGAGCTCAGACGAGCACTTGCCATGGAAATAACGATAGAACAAAGACAGGCTCGTTACGTCTCTTCTGTGTGAAAGAGGTTGCAGGGAAGAGAAAAGGGCATCCTTCACTAAGCCACAAAGTCTATTTTGTACTCTGTCAAAGCAGGATAGGCTGTTATGTGGCAGCAGTACTCCATCCTTGGACGTACTTGGCTTTTATATAGATAGAGAATTGCATCATTAGTGAGATATCTTCTGGAGCGGTAGAAGGATCCTACCATTTTCCCAGCGACCTTGGCCACAGACTTGATGTATGTGTTCCATTTAAGATCAGGAGTAAAGGTCAAGCCCAGAAGCTTATCAAAACATGGGGCCTCCCCTAGACGAGAGCCATCCATTTCCATTGATGCCAGATGGGGATCAGAGCGTTTATGATGTAGAGATACGAGCTTGGTCTTAGATGTATTAAAGGTAACCAGCCACCTCTTCCCCCACTGTACCACGCGCTCAAGATCAGATCATCATTTACTGCCTTTGATGTGTTGCCATAGATAGTCGTATCATCAGCATAGATGTCAACGAAAGATTTTAGTATGTGTTTTTGGGATATCATTAATGCAGATCAGGAAGAGAGTTGGGTCCAGTACGGATCCCTGAGGGACTCCAGCATTAATACAGTGGGCCTCTGATTTCTGCCAATCAACCACTACTCTTATGAGCCTATCAGAGAGAAATGATTTAATGATTGAGAAAACATTTCCAGTTCTATCGTAGCTGGAAATCTTGTGTAGTAGGCCTTTATGCCAAACCTTATCGAAGGCCTTTGATATGTCAAGAGCAATTGCCCTAGAAATGAAGCCTTTGTCGAGAGATTCGCTAATCCTATGAGATATAAACGTTAGCACATCTGCTGTAGATCAAGCAGAATGGAAAGCGTATTGCGTGTCGCTAAGAAGATTATTTCTGCTGGAGTGGTTGACTTCTTCTCTATTTATTGTGGATTCCAGCAACTTACTCATGACACACAGGAGACTTATTGGTCTGCACTGAGAGGGAGATGACTTATCACCTGAATTCTTAAATACAAGGTATACTGATGAGGTTTTCCAGGGTGTTGGGAAGCACTTTTCCTTAAGGCAATGCTTAAACAGTTTGGTAAGTATGGGGGCAAGTTCTGGTTGTAATTTTTTTAACACTATAATTGGAATACCGTCAGGACCAGTTGCTTTACTGGAGTCAAGGTTCTTGATTAGCTTGGCGACCTCATGCACAGATATTTGTATGTTGCATAGCGTGTTGTCTGTTATAGGAGGGAATACAGGGAGTTGATGGCCTTCGTCGCACAGGGTAGAATTTGCCGCAAAGTTCTTGGAAAATAGTTTGGCCTTGTCGGATGCTGTCGAGATGACCTCTGGTCCATTGATAATGGTTGGGATAGAACGCATGTTGCTGGCGGTCCTGAAAGCAGCTTTAGTTTCAGGGCATCTATTGTGTTGGTAGCTATGGAAAAAGTGATTTCTGTGTGCGATGGCAGCAGCACATTCAGGGGAGAACCATGGCTGACTGTTAGGTTTTTCTTGGAATTTTTTGGATGGTATAAATTGGTCTATGCCTACACGTAACCATTCGGTCAGGTCTGATACTATACAGGACACATCCTTTTTAAACATGGAATGGAGAGGGAGATCAGATATGAATATACGGAAGCTATCCCAGTCCGTCATAGAGTATCGGTATACAGTACGGTGGAGAGGTACGGCTGTAGATTTATTTCATTATTTATTCATTATTTATTCATTATTTCATTTTCATCTTAACTGATACGACGCAGTGGTCAGATGATCCAAGAGGAGATAGAATGGAACATGAGCGTAGCTCAAGGGGAGTGGATAGAAAAAGGTCTAGAAGGCTTGTGTACTGACCAGTAGTATCGGGCACACGGGTGGTGTCGCAAACAATCTGAGTGAGGTCATAGGCAAAATCATGATAGAACCTCCCCTCATCATCAGTCTTATTTGAGTGGGTCAGCCATTCCACATTATGGACATTGAAGTCACCGCAAATGTGAATGTTAGCCGAGGGATGAGCAGACAGGATGTGGTCAATTTTCTCTGATATACTCTTACTCTGCTGTTGTGGGGGCGATAGAGGGAAAATATAAATGCAATGGTGTAAGCAAGTGCAACTCGGAAGCACATATAAGGTAGATTAGGGTCTTCTCTGGAGATATCCCTGCCACACGGGAAGCCATCTTTAATATAGGCACATATTCCATGCCCGTGGCGATCTTGGGGGTCAGATTTAGATGTTAAGTTAGAGTATCCTTTAATCATGAACTCATCTAGGGAGGTGGTCGGCCCTATTCCAGTTTCATTTAGAAAGAATATGTCAGGTTTCGTCTCCTGTAATTGTGTTTAAACCTCTGGAAGGTTGGAACGTAGACCCCTGATGTTGGAGAAGGAGACATGGTAGTAGGAGTCTACGTTGGAGGATGAGGTTCTAGGTTTATTTGTGTTTTCTTTTTTGAAATATTTCATGTTGAGGATTTTGGGATTTGTGGAACAGGTCAGCATAATTGGTTAGAGCAGAACAGAGAGGGAAAGTAAGAGAGGAAAGACAGGAAAATTTTTTTTTTTTTTGTAGCACATGATAAGGTAAAGCCGTAACAATTACCCACTAGTATGGCATCGCGAGGCCCCACCAGAGACTACTGCATGGTCCAGAATCCATTCACCAAATGGCAATGCAGCAGCCCTAGTACTTTGCTCCTGCTGATAGGACAGCCTCCTTAGTGGTTATTCCAAGGTTCGGGCCCTGACTACCAGGCGGTTAACGTCAGCCCAGATGAAAACGTTTACCTCCAGCACCCTTACTACTGACATGGCCGCAAGGATAGACATAGAGACAGAAAATTTCAGACATCTCAGACTACTGTTCACGAAGTACTACTGACCTGGGAAGCAGCTTTTTCTTCACCCTTTGTCAGAAACATCACCCATTAGAAATTTGCTATTTGGGTCTAATTTTGAAAATTCGATAAGATAATTTTGTATGTTGGATATTACCATAGTTTGTAAGCTTCATGACACTGAATTGTATGTTGAGATCCTCGTTGTGCTTTGACATTACTCTCTTGCAAAAAAGATTATTCTGCATCCCAGTTGAAATTTCATCTCTGATCAAATTATGACAGAAAACTGAATTTTTGTCAGGGATGGCTGTCATCTTGAAAAAGAAGCAATGTAGTAATTTTAATGGAACAGTTGAATTTGTCATGTCAAAATGCATACATTTTGATAATTGAGTTATTAAAAGATGTTCAACCATTCAAGTTTTATTTTGAAACAAACTTTTTTTTACATTTGATGTGGCAGACATCTTGAAAAATAGCCACGATTTTGGATATCAATGATCTCTCCTAAATTCATGCCAAATTTGATGCTTATACAAGAATGAACAAGTTGTCTGAAATATTGGCTTAATTTACTAAATTAATGAGATTGGGGAGGCGGCCATCATTTTGTCTTACCAAATTTTATCTAATCCCTTGGTTGCTTTTGATTCTTATAGGCAGAAATACAGAAAGTAATGTGGTATAATCATTACCAGCGAGTACCGTGAGTTCAGCATGCCATGATCAATCCATTTTTAAGTCCAACCAGTCATGATTAAAATAGTAGATAATATTCTCAAACTTGTTCAAACGGGAAATCCTGAAATGAGACCAGTGGCCAGGTTAGTCTGGAACCAATACAAGCACTAGGATCTTATGAGCCCCTTTCAAGTTTATCATACGAGGATCTCCACTAGGAAACTACTGTTAGGAAAAGGTTGGTGTACTACTAGTGATTCACTCTTGCACAGGATGCAAAAGATATGGGCCAATGCAACAAACACTAGTCTCTCCCTAATGGGCAGTATTGAAAGAAAGAGTCTCCATTTTAATAGGTCCCGCTCTTTTTACCAATCTTCAACCCCTTCCCTAGCGTCGCAATTTAGCCTCTCTTTGCTTATTTTACAAGTACTTCAATAGACTGTGCTCAGATGAACTAAATGCACTTGTACTCCCCTCAACATAAATATGCTTAACTAACCCGACTATCAACAAAATCCCACCCCTTCAATAAAGAGGTCCTCAGATGGCAAAAAACTTTCTTCTCTAGTAGTTTCTTTCCTGAGACTGCTTGACTTTGAAATCCCTTTCCTGTTTCCCTGATTCTACCAATATGCAGAAATTTAAACATGATGCGAACAAACCTTTTGCTAAAAAAAATCCCATTTAGGATGCTTCTATAAAACTAGCCCCTAATTCGCAGTAGCCCTTTAAATCTTAGTGGCAGTGTACTTCTGGCTTGAGATGAATAAAAGTGCAAAGTAAAACAAACCAATGTTGTGAAGATTTTTTTTTTTCGAAGTTAATAATATCAATGTATAAATTTGAATTTGTAAGTTTAAGAAGTCGGTACAGAGTTTTTAAAAATAAATATTTATTTAAAATCCACCATTTTTTATGATTATTTATTTGCCTGAAAATGATGTCGTATTGTCAGAACTTAGTTGATTTTATTTATTTTTTGAAAAACCTGCGTTGTATTGGCTGCTTACCTTATGAATTCTAATTCAAATTCTTACATTGAGAAAAATATATTTCTAATTCATACCATGATCTTTCTGATTAGAACATTTGAAAAAAAAATCACTTGAGCATCATAAGAAATGTACTTTTCTAGTAACTTCATACTATTAGAAAGTAAAAGCAAAAAAATGCCTGATGATGACGTCATATCCTCTAAACTTAGTTGCTTTTAAATAAATAAATATTTTTAAAGAAATGATTCTCTGTTTTATTGACTTCTTAAACTTATAAATTTCAATTCAATTATTTAATTCAGCAAAAGTAATCCAATTTTAGTCAAATTTATTCAACAAAGTATACATTGCCCAGGATGAAATATTCCAATGTTTTCTTGCGCAGGTTAAATAAAAGTTTTAACGTGATGTGATTGAAGTTTCAAAAATTGTATTTCCAAATCATTTTTAACTTTTTTCTATTTGAAAAAAAAAAGTAATATTTAAATGTTACTTAACAGTAAAAAAAATCAAAACAGTTCATAGATTTAGCAGATGAATTTGCTGCTGATTATAAACATGGCGCCCATTTTAATTTGTTGCTGATTTTAAACATGGTGTCAATTTACAAAAGAGCTCTTAGTATAGGTATTTTTTTACTGAAGATAATGTAAGAAAAAAAATGTAAGGAAAAATTCAAGATGGCGCCCGACTCTCTCTTTAACACGGTAAGATATCCTCAACACGGCACAAGAAGCAACAGCCACACGATTCCCCAGCCAACTCAATCGTCACTCCCACGTACCCACACAACACGCAAACACGCGGGCGCTTATCTCCTGGATGCACGTTACACTCCCCCCTGATCTGATGATCACATAGAGAGCACTGGGGGGGTGGCCTTTTAGTGCGTGTGCTTCTGCGAAGGGGTACATTCACCGTTTCAGATTCGGGCTCTGGATCTGGTTCCGCCTCATCAGATGAAGTATCGCTATCAGTCTCTGGAAGGGGCTCACTGAATCCGTGCATCGGCAGCTCATCGCTAGACGCTTCACTGCTTTCTTCTGTAGTTGTATGACGCACCTCGGTAGCTGGGCGAAGATCTCGCACATGTCGTGGGGTTCCATCGACCAAAACAGACTGCTGGGTAATCACTCCAGATATGTGTCCTCGCTTAAACTTGTCGGTGCACCGATTTCCTGGAGGCCGCACCCACACTGGATCTCCCACTTCATATCTGTTATATGTTCCCTTGTCGGTTGGCTGTGTAGTTTTGATTCCCTTCACTCCGACTCGGTACGTGTAAATAGCATTCGCAGGTGCGGTTGAAGGGGACGTCCCGTCCTTTGGCGTAATGTTGTACCAATATGTTGCTTCCGCAATAGTACATCGCTTCCTGGCAGCAATTCTCTTGATGCTGCGATGGCTTCTTTCAGCAATGCCATTTCCTGATGGCACATGCGCACATCGCAACCGTAGACAGACGCCCCACTCATCTAACAACTGCCGGACTTGCTGGCTACAAAACGCTGCATCATTGTCAGTCAGGAGCTCTTCCGGCGCACCTCGCTCAAAAAAAATGGATGATAGGTGGCGAACAACATTTGCTGAATCCTGTCTGGTCATCTGCCGCCACACCGCAAATCTCGTAGGCCCGCAATCAATGAGAGTTAGAAAGGGCTTGCCACTGTAATGGGTAATATCCATGGCCAGCCGCTGCCACACACTCTCAACTTCCAAGCGACCCTTCTGCCATCGCTCTGGTGCAGGATCAATGGACTGGCAAGCCTCACAATTTCTGACGATCTGTCTGACATCCATCTTGGTCACTGCTGGGTATGCACGCCTCACAAAATAAAGGGTCCTCTTGATACCCGGATGTCCGCTCTGTGCATGAATTTTTTGTATTTGACATGGGTCGATTGCAACTGCACAAGATCGAGCAGTAATCTCCATTCCCATCTTCGCGGCTTCATACCATTTGTGAGGTACACGGGTCAGTTGGTCAGCACGATTACAATGTGATGGCACCAGAGTGACGCTCAGTGATAGCCCATACTCAGATACCAGGTTTTTTAGCATGTCTAGCCTTCTCCGTATTAACATTTCGCTTGCTGCCTTGGTACGGATTCGTGTCCGTCCTGAAAGTGTGTCAGACACCCAGTGGTAGACACAGAGAGAATCTGTGTACAAGGTCAACTTCTTAGACTGCCACTGCAGGGCCAGATTTACCCCCTTTACAACAGCGTCCAGCTCTGCCAGGTTGATATGCTGAGAATCTGTTACGGGCCGCAGCCAACACGCATCCTCGAACACGTTTCCTCCTTGCTCCAACGATACTCCCAACGCCAAAGAACTGGCATCAACCCACACACCTACGTTGTCTCCGTTAACACACCACCGCCCACAGGCAGGGTCCTTCTTGTTCACTCTCTTCAGTGTCTCTTTAATCATCAGAGTTAGTAGGACATCATCGGATATGTCATCCCAACCCGTGGTTGTTAAATTTGCTCTACGTTTAATCACATCAACAGCTGCGCGGAGCCAGCCACAGACCAGTAAGTGACCAACAAGTTTTCCACACCAAGAAAAAACGGTCCGCCTTGTAACGAGGTTGGGGATGCTTGGAATTTCACTGCCACGCCTCCATTGTAGGGTGCCATCCTCTTCATAAACATCCAATCCCAATACACGTGCTCCTTCCCTTAAACGTTCGGGATTCTTGCATTCCAGACCAAACTGAGCCAACTTTTCTTTGACACACGACGCAGACTGTACATCTTCATTGACGTATACGTCATCAATGTAAGCTGACGTTGAGTCCCTCATGGGCTTTTCTTGGGACAATACTGTGTTGACAATAGTCTTCATGATCTGTGGTGCCACATTTAGGCCGAAGCCAAGGCGTGTAAGGCAGTACCTCTGCCCCTGGAACCAAACTGTCTGGAACGGCCACAACGTCTCATCAACTCGCACCTGTAAATAGGCTTTTCGTAAATCCAATATTGAGACATTAGTGCCTTTCTGACGCCATTCCCTCAACTTACTGGCGCATACGTCAGCATCGGCAGTGTAGGCTTCAATATGCTTGTTAAGCTCCCTATAGTCCAGCACGGGCCGTACTTTCGACTTGTTATGCTGGACTACTGCCATCAAGGGTATTAGACCCTTCGGAGGCCCAAGCTTGTCCTCAGGGTAGGGGATTAACCAGCCATCTTGGATCCACGCCTTTAGTTCCCTTTCGTATTCTGCTCGGGCCTCACTGGGTATAGGGTACTCTGCAACCCCATTCTTGAGTTTAGTCGGTGCCATTCCCTCGGTCCACTTCCAAGATGCAATCCAGGCCCTCTTGCGCGAGTCGTAGTCCACTGTAAAATCCGGCCGATCGATATGGAGCGCTGCACACACTGGGGCCTCTAAGAATCGCACCTTTCCATCCCGATGAATTGCGACTCCCCCCAGCGCCTTGATGGCATCGTATCCGAGCAACAGGTCAAACCCCAGGAGATTTCCTTGGGTCACGAGCACATTGATCTTAGTGGCTGCACCGGTGTCCGTGTAGATCTTGACAGTTCCAGCTCCACAGCATGTCTGGGTCTCGCCTCCTATCGTGGTGACTTTGATCTTCCTCTTAGTCCAACTTGGACACAGCCTGATGCTCACTATAGTATGCGAACAGCCTGAGTCGAGAAGTGCTGAGCAGGGTATCCTGTTTACGTAGACGGTTATTACTGGTTGCGCCTTGTTCAAATTTTGCTCGGGGAGCAGGGCGGCGCTGACGTCCTCTCCCCTGATACGTTTCCCGCACAGTTTTGGGCTAGATGCCCCAAACCGCCACACTTAAAACAGCGCACACGCCCCCTGTTGGTGCAATTCCTTGCAAAATGTCCGCGTCGGCCGCAGCGAAAACATTTCCCATTGCTTGCAGGGTTCTGATTCGGAATCTCCCGAGCGCCAATCTGGCCTGTCTGTGTCGCCATCACAACTGGTTCCCCCAGGTCCTCCTCATCTTTGATGATGGCTCGAGCACGTTCCATCAAGTGTTCCATGGTCGTTGTTGAAACGCTGGTTTAGGCTCTCAGTAGCTGCTTCACCCGAGTGGGAAGGCCCGCCACAAACGCGTACGCGAGCGTCCGCTCCGACACCCCTCCACCGAACAGAACTGCGAGTTTCTTTAACTCAGCGAAGAAAACGTCCACGCTTTCCTCCGGTAGAAGTTTTCGGGAAGCAAATTTTTCATAGGCCGTACAAGGATCCATGGCAAATGCCTTGTACAGCGCAGCTTTAATTGCGGTGACATCTCCCTTTTCGGCAGCACTGAGTTGCTGATATACACTCAAGGCACCCCCAGCCAATCTCAGGGGAATTACAGTGTGTACCCTTTTCACCTCACAAAGGTCGCACGTCAGCTCGACCCTTTCAACCCAGTTGACGATGGACGTGGACCCGTCAAACTCGGGTATGAGCTTGTCAAATTTCGACTCGGTCATAGTCCTAGAGGCCAAATGGCCGGAATAGCTTGTAAGAAAAAAAATGTAAGGAAAAATTCAAGATGGCACCCGACTCTCTCTTTAACACGGTAAGATATCCTCAACACGGCACAAGAAGCAACAGCCACACGATTCCCCAGCCAACTCAATCGTCACTCCCACGTACCCACACAACACGCAAACACGCGGGCGCTTATCTCCTGGATGCACGTTACAGATAACAAAACGAAAAAGTAGTAAAAAAAAACAGGTATATAACGGATAAATGTTATCAAAGGTAAGGTAAGGTACTCTTCTACTTAAATAAGTTTTTAGTGTTTGAAAAACTGTTGAGTGTGACGTGAAAATAAGAAAAAATGGCCCACATGAGACGGTCATATTTTTGGAGTCTTCATAATCGCTCAAAAATAGAATATTAAACAAAATACTTGTAGAAATCCACCCAAGAAATCGAAACAAAGAACAGTTTTCTGTGTGCCAGAAACAAGGTTGAAGAATAAAAATAAAAAATTGTCTGCTTAGAAGCAAATATCAATTTGTTACGCACATTGTTGTATGAGCATCCAACCGATTGAGTTAGAGTTTCATGAAATTTCAGATTAATGCACATGCGGTAATTTTTATTTTATGTTGTTCCTATTTATTTTCTCCCCTACGAGGGCAGAGTTAGACACAAGGTCGGATTTTAATGTGGGGAAATCCAACTCTCCAAAAAGGAGCACTCTGGATAGGAACAAAAATTAAAATTGCCTCAGTCTAGGAGGATTTCTCGTTTACTGATCGAGATCAGAAAAGGTTAAGTGTAGGATCAGAACAGATACTACACTGTGATCTTGGCCAAAAAATTTAATGCTGTTACTGTAATAGCGACTCTGTATAATTTTTCCAACAACATAATAAAGAAGGGGTTAAGAACAAAACTGCCCCAAATATTTACTCACCCCCCCCCCCCACAGTTGAGTCTACACTAATCTATCAGTTAGGCATAGCATGCTATTCACTTTTGCATTGATTAGCTACCTAGTGTATAGAGTGGGTTATGTTCTCAGCAATGAAATTCGACTGCAGAAGTTGTCCGGATCGTGCGAGGCGTTCATTTGTCGAAGCGATGAGAACGTCCATAATGTACACTGCAGAAGATATATGTTTTAATAATCTTAGACTTTGTTTTTGTTTTTGCCTTTCTTTCCCACCCCTGCACACACACTCGTTAATCTTGGTTACGCCCCACGCCCTTGACTAGCCTACCCCCCTCTCCCCACCGTGCCTGCCAACTTTCTGATTGCAAGAAATGGCTCCGCTTATAATGTTTTCTTGCCGATGTCCTACCTTAGGGCCATGTTCTGCTTATAAAACAAAAACGAAAAAACGAGATCTTATAATCAAATTGTACAAGCAAATACATCCATCATCCTCGCCTACTGACAATAATCATATGTGCGCCAAAAATACAAACAAAACATAAAACAACTTCCTTTAGATGATAAGCAAAATTAATAGCTTATTGCATATAAAATAATGCAGAATCCGTACAGTTTATCGCAGATTTCATATATATATATATATATATATATATATATATATATATATATCTTGACCACATTTAATAAAACTCTTTATTGAATTCCTATCAATCGTTCTGAAATATTGACGACACTTATACAAATAGCCACATCCACGCATACACATACCTACATTGATATACACATACAAAAACACGAATATATATACATATATATTTGTATATACATACCAAGACATTATTAATACAAAGATACATACATATACATTTTTTACATAGGCATCACCACTTATCAAGGCCCAGAGACCACTCGAGGATAAGGGTTAAGAGTGTACAGTAGTCAATTGGACAATATAATAAGCGTTAGTTATGGAAATTCGGTAAATTCGTTAAGTGAAACGGCTCATCAAGAACTTGTTTATGCTGGACTTGAAGACAATCAGATTGTAGTCAGCTGGAAAGCAGGAAAACGGAAGAGAGCTCAACAGGCGTGCACTTCCAAGAAAGAAGATATAATTTCTCCTTCCTAGTAGTTTTGTTTGTTTTTACAGTGGGTACAGTACTCGACTGCTAATCGCATTGTGACTGACCACACAGATTTCAAAGTTGTATGGATCCCCTTGCTACTGCTACATACACCTTCACTGATGTCGTAGGCAACGAAACAGCTGACTGTGAATGACATAAATATATTATAAATTTTACCTTAGGATAACAACGTATAAAAAATTGCAATGTTTTTTTTATATAAGTAAGGGTATGATTAAAGAAAATTGGGCGATTCTACTTACCGACACTGGCGATAGGAACTGACCAATCAAATGGAGCCACAGTTTGCTAGCAACCAATCAGAAACCAGAATTGCTCCATAAAAATATTGGATCTTTAAGAATTACCACACATAATTTTTTTCATATCCACACGAGAAAGAATTTTAAAGTTCGAGGCTTATACAGATCAGCTACCCACAGAAAACTCTTTTTATCTTCAGGACTTGTACAATTTAGCTACTCATTGGAAACTCTGAAATTAAACATGGCTTTCAATTCAAGACTAAATATATATATAATAATAACAATAAATAACTAATCTAGTATAAACAAAAATATAAGCAGATATATTTAAACACATCCGGGTAAAACTAGGTCACCTTTTAATACACCGGGATAGCCTATTATCTCCAAAAATGAACAAAGAAAGAGGTGAATTGCAGGTCAAATGAACCTTTACCTGATTAACGTTCGACTATTGGCTGCTTAAAATGGGTGCAGGAATAGCAAAGCATCTAATTGGCTAGAAAACTCAACAACATGTGAATATATAAAAGCATGTGGAAGCATCAATTCCATTCAATAGCCTGACGAATTCTCATGAGGATGAAATGCGAAAAAAATCCATGTAGCTTAATTGCAATATATATTTTCATAACTTATATGTCACTTAGTAACAAACATCTTTTTTTAAATCACCAATTTTTGAATCACCTTGAACTATCCCGCCATCTGTAATGAATTTGGGTAGAAATCCTCGATTCCAGGGGTTTCCATAGTTTTCGGAGATGGAGAGTATATTATTGAATTTTTTGAGCTTCGTTGACAAAAAAAAAAAAAAAAACAAAAAAAAAAACACCCGGACGTGTTTTATACTACTTTGCTCAGTTTTACTTTCTAGTGAAACTGGTTCTCCAAAACCTCATTCTTTTTAATCATTTTGAGAACAAAAAGAAAAACCATATATATTCAAACATGTCTCACTTAACAATGATGCAAAAACCAAATGTAAAAAATCACCTGTCTGGAGAAAAGTTTGATATAAATTTAGTTTAAAGCACGTTTTACATGTTGGCATGTACTGAACAGCTTTAAGAAATTGACTTCCAAAATCTCTATTTAGTTTTTTTTTTTAATTAAACTTTTTCTCAAGTCTATTTTTTTCACTTCCTCTCATATTTTCTTTAGCCTTTCCTTGTGATCTGAACCTGCTACATTTGTTTGTGCCTAAACCAAAACGTAGATTCCATGAACAAAGTTTCTTTCTTAGAACTGCACGCCTGTGGAACTCTGTTCCGTTTTCCTGCTTTTCAGCTGACTACAATATGGTACGACATAAACAAGTTCTGGATGAGCTATCCCTTTAGTAATCCAATTTACCCAATTTCCACTTCTAACGATTGCTACATTTTTCCATTGACTATTGTACACTCATTAACCTTAATCCTCGAGTGGTCTCCGGGCCTTAATAAGTGGTGAATCTGTTTTATACTGTTTTGCTGATTAGCTTTGCTTTTTAGTGGAAAACCTCAACTACTACACTTTTTCCACACATTTCCATTTTTTTAATTTTTCCTGAATATTTTTACGTTTTCAATAAGAGCTCTGCAGGCTGGATTACTTTGTCTTGCTGGATCTGTATCGTGGGCCATTATTTGGAGAGCCTTGGTTTACTCTATAATAAAATATCAACTTTTTTCCCCCATCTTTGGATCTATTATTATAGAAGCACAACAAACTCAATTTGTATTGTATTATATCCTATTATTGTATCATTATTAATTGGTATCACCTGCTTTTTTTTTTAAATGTTATACCGGCCTTTCTATGTATAAGGGAAGTTACACCGATTCTCACTTTATATATATATATATATATATATATATATATATATATATTCCCCATAAACACACACACACACACACACACACACACATATATATATATATATATATATATATATATATATATATATATATATATATATATATATATATATATATATTGACTTAAAAGCCATGTTTAATTTCAGAAAAGTTTCTGATAGGTAACTAATCTGTAAAAGTTCTTGAGATGAAAAAGAGTTTTTGTGAGTAGCTTATCTGTATAAGGCTTGAACTCGGCCAGTTTACAAACAAAAAAGCAAACATATTTCTCGAGTGGACGTGAAAACTTATGTGCGGCAATTCTAAAAATCCAATATTTTTAAGGAGCGATTCCAGTTTCTGATTGGTTGCTAACAGAATGTGGCTTCATTTGATTTGTCAGTTCCTGTCACCAGTGTGTACAAGTAGAATCGACCCATTTTCTTTAATCATACCCTCCAATTATATAAAAAAATATTGCAACAACATATATATATATATATATATATATATATTTGTTAGAATATCTAAATTGTTCAATATGTGCGTCCATATATGGAGATGTTCTTTAACACATACCCCTTCACCTATGATGGTAAACCCCCTAACCCCCTTTACATGCCGCCTATATCCACTATATGACATCCACAATTTTCTTCCTTTATCGCATTGATTACTATGGTTCTCCTATCTCCCTCCGTCCACATTTTCAATGTATTACCCTTATTTCGCTCCTAATGTAGTTATCACTGGATGTCGCAACTCTAATATGTTAACTAACATCTTCTCTCATCTATTGATGAGAAGCATCAGGCTTCGAAATACCTAGCTATAAAGAGCTTACATATCCTACACACCTAATTTTATACAATTGGTTGGTAAGAACCAAGTGTCCTCATCAGGCGACGAAAGAGATCTCTATTACATCGCCTTACGAGGACTTTTAGTTCATACCTATAATTGGCCGAAATATTAGCATGTTTATTGTAGCACCTATATAATATTTGTCTATATAAATAAAAATATTATATTTTGCTCTTTTTTTTTATTGCGCACTCTTAATAACCGCGTTTTAATTCATAGGTTTTCCCTCTTGAATACCTTTAACTTGATGGATATATATATATATATATATATATATATATATATATATATATATATATATATATATATATATAGAGAGAGAGAGAGAGAGAGAGAGAGAGAGAGAGAGTAGGTAGTAGTTTGCTTGAAGCATTGTTGATAAAGAAATATATAGAATTTTTTTTTAAGCTAAAGACAATCTCACCTCAATGTATGATTATTTATAACCAAGTTGCTGGTATGTCCGGTGTATGTAAAGTCCGTGGGTGGTATGGAAATTTGATTAATTTCGAGAGAATCATACATTGAGGTGAGGAAAGATAGACGAATAAAGGCTAGACACTCCTCTACTCAAGCACACCCGTCTACATTTGTTTGTTTTTCTTTCTTTACTTTCATAATCCCGGTCCTTCCCCGCATTGTCTTTGGCTTTAAAAAAAAATTATATATATATATATCTATAGATATATATATATATATATATATATATATATATAGATATATATATATATATAGATATATATATATCTTCATATTTTATATATTGTTTATTTTAATTCCTAAATTTTATTTTCCCTAAGCTTTTTAAAACAATTTACCAGTGTCACATGCATATACTTATCGGTTAAAATACTTTATTTTTTTTATTTCATTCCCCCTCCCATTTTATTGACCCTGGTTCTCCTTCAAAGGTCATATCATCACATTCCGTTTCCTGATATTTCGTTTATATTATCTTATTTAACCGCCAATAACATTGCTACAGCTATTCTTTTTTGTAACACTAATAATCAGATTTAGTATTTAAACACAGCGAAGGCTTTTTTTCTCAAAATATTAAAATTTAGTAATTACAATTTTCAAATACCATAATATATATATATATATATATATATATATATATATATATATATATATATATATATATGAAATAAAATGGAGGTGGAAGAACCTGAATACTCAACGTTTCGCCCGATTTATGCGGGCTTCTTCAAGAGGGATGGTCATTGACGAGAGAGTCGGAGGATTGGGGCTCTATATAATGATGGGGGAGAGCAGCGTGTTTTCCTTATGTAAATTAGATGTCATATATACATGTATATACATTTTATGAGAGAAAATAAATTATAGTAAACTAGTGTGGTGGATTACGTCTAAAAGTTAAAATATCGTAGAGATTAAAAATTGCGTCTGGAAATATACTTATCGGTTAAAATACTTTATTTTTATATTTCATTCCCCCTCCCATTTTATTGACCCTGGTTCTCCTTCAAAATGGATATATATATATATATATATATATATATATATATATATATATATATATATATATATATATATATATATATATATATATATATATCTTTTATTGCAAAATTACTTTTGTCTCGTCACATATTCAAAATATATTTGTCTGATAGAATTTTTTTTCACGATTTAGTTTCGTAACCCATTTCACCCCAGGCCTTTCATCCGAATAAGAATTTCTTAATTTCCTATTGACCCGCCATACACTATCCTACCCCTCGACCCAGTAAGTCTTCTTCCATGGAGACGTGATCTTTTTGAAGTCTTCAGCTTTTAGGTCAGCCATTTTTAAATATTTACATTGACTTGGATATTTCTTCGGTGTTATCTGAAGTCCTTAGATAAGATTTTTCATTATTCATGAAATTAACCAGACTCTCTTAGCAACACTAAGCGGTTACTAGCAGAATTGCGGAACTGAGTTTGAATGTTGATTTGCAACCATTCACGTTTTAAAGCAATCGAAAAGGATTCGACTAAAATCTATCAACTACTATTAGCAATAACGAAAACAAAAAACAATGCAGTTTTAAAGTGGATACTGGGTTTACTTTCACAGTGCCTCATAACTCTTGCTTTTCTTATTTTGTCCTTGAGTCCTCACATTCCATAAACGATATTTTCTACAAAGGAGGAAGAATTGCTGTTTTCTGGGTTGGAAAATATCCATATAGTACTTTATGATTGGCTAGTTTTTGACCTTGAAGGGTTTTTTTTAGCTCGTTGTATAAAGTGGCTTCATACCTTGTCTAGAGCGATTTCTATTTTTAAAAAAAAAGGAGGGGTTGCTCTATTTACTGGATTTGATACCATGGAAATCTGGAATATGCCTCTTTAAAGCCGAAACTATACTATTACTTTTTCTATTATACTCTATTTTAATGCTGAATGAAAGGGGTGGGGAAAGTGTAATATCTGTTTTGTTGTCATGAGATCACCCGCCAAGGCATTACCTCTTCCTTGGAGAAGCAATGTTTGTTCGTTATGATACCATCCTCTCAGGCTAGCAGAAATATGCAACCATGGGAGTGTATAATTTCAGATTCATATTTTCCAGATGTAAAATAACCAATGACACATTCATAAGCGTATTTCGGTTAGCCAGTTACTAATAACTAGAGACCTCTTCAGGCGATATTGCTTATACAAAAGCTTACGGACTAAGTTTTTGTATAAGCAATATCGCCCAAAGAGGTTTCTAGTTACTTGTAACTGGCTGACCGAAGCATGCTCATGAACGTGTAGCAACATATTAACGCTTACACAAAAAAAGTGTGTATATACAGTGCCAGCAAAAAGAAAGTCCACTCTTCGAATGTTTTCAAAAACTGCCAATTTAAGTTAAGTTTAATCTGTTTAAACAAACTATACTTCATTTGATTCGCCTTTTATTCCTCTACTAGCGGGGGTACCCGGCGTTGCTCGGTTGTTTGGAGGTGTGTGCGTCAGGGGGGGATGAGTTTATTAGAAAGAAAAGATTTTACAACTTCCATTAATTCTAACTGATTTTGGTCGTGAACTCTCACCAGAAAAAATGTAGGAATCTACGATTATCGAGGAAGTGTACAGGTAATAGGCGTATAACACACCTCAGATAATGCGCTGCAGTTTGTGCATATTACAGTTGCATGAAATGTCTTGATTTTCAATCCTATTAAGATCAAAATCAGAGAGGAAAAAATGAGTTCATTTTATATATATAGGGATAATTTTACCTGTTCATAATTAAATTCATAAACTACATTACTTTTTTGATGTAAGGTAAACCATCTTTAATAACTAGGGAAAATGCAAACTTTACACCAAAGACCAAACGTAGAGCAACGGACGGGAAGCAATTTGGCACAGATTTAATGATTCATCTACTCAAACATTGACCGGTCTCCTCAATCCAAAGAACGCAGGTATCAATGGAGAGTGTTGTATCTATGCTGTCAGAGATTTTGTTAATTAGGGTACAGTCCTGGGTCGAGGGAGAGCAGTAGAGAAAATATAAGTAGTTAAGGCTATGTTGCAGGTTAAGTCTAAAGCACATGAAGGCCTGGTTGTCTGCTAGTCAAGAGGAGGGTGTTTCGAATGTACACTCCAAGTCCATGCATATGTCTGTCTGAGTCCTTACGGCAAAGTGGGAGATAACCAGGCATGTTAAAGTTGTTAGAGGGGATGGAGGAGTTTAGGTTAGTTTCACTTAGTGGCAAGATTTCCGGGGAGTTTGCTAGGAGAAATGATTTTACATCATTTAAATTAGTTCTAACCTCCGGATATTCGTGAATGCAAGCCTCAAGGGAGGAGGCAAAGTATTTTTGTTTACGCCTGGTTTTATCGTAATTTTTATTGAACTGTCATTTTGTTTTATTTAAGTTTCAGATTAGGGTGAGGGGTGCTGGACAATGTGATTGTGTAGGATACCAAACATACAACACACACATTTATTTCTTTGGAGAGTTTGGTACTATTTTGGTGCACACCTCTCTAAATGGTATAATTTAAAAAAATAATAATAATAATGTTCCTCGTGGACTAGAATTCATATGCTATAATTCATAATGAAAATTAAAGAGTCTAGGATTTTACCAAGCACATATATATTATTGACACTCACCTGCGTATACATTAACTCTTTTAAAAATGCATTATTTAATATAATTCAAAATTTTCTCTATACATTTGTTATGTAACTTATTTTAAAGTGTTTTTAGAGCAGGTAGGAGATTTGATGAGTGCACCCCTAAATGGTAAAGTTTACATAAAAAATAATGTTCGCATGTTACTCACCGTGTTGCTAAGAATATATATTCTAAAATTGATCATGATTGGTTCATAAAAGTAAATAAATAAAAATAATTTATATATATGTTAATATTTACAAAAAAAAATAACTCACTATATTTTTCAGAATATATATTCCAAAAATTTATAATTATCTGCTCATTAGTTTCTGTGATATATATATATATATATATATATATATATATATATATATATATATATATATATATATATATATATATATTCTTTAAAACATTGACCTCGAATTCCATCTAAGAACGTGCCAAGCATTGACATCAGTATGGTACGAAAGAAAAAAAAACAGAGATTCCATTGGAAGAGGCCAGTACTCTTCAAATCGGGTCAGTGGCATTTCCGCCAGGACAATGCATCAGTCCACAACTCCATCCTTGTCACAGACTATTTGATCAAGATGAACTTCAAGACTGTTCCTCACCCTCTCTATAGTCCAGACCTTGCTCCTTGTAACTTTTGGTTAATCCCTAAGCTCAAGGAAAACCTTAGAGACTATCGTTATGAGACAAGTGAGGAGATGAAAGACGCTGTGACGAGGCTCATAGACATGCTAACTGAAGAGGACTTCCATGGGGTCTTCCAGAAGTTGTTGGAACGACACAACAAGTGCATTACAGCCGGAGGAGATTACTTCAAAGGGGGACTAGAGTTTCATACATGTACTATCAATAAAAGTGTCCATATTAAAAAAGTTTGGGAACCTATTGAAGGCACTTCATGTATATACAATTATAGTAAGAAAAAAAAATCGACTACACCCCTCCTAATCCTTATTTTCCTGACAGACAGCTTAGTTAAATAAATAAATTAAATTAAAAAATAAATAAAAATAAAAATAAATTACATTTATAAAAATAAAACAACAGAAAAAGCCTCTTCAATAATAACTATTTCTGATGACGATCAGATATCAAAAGCGCTCAAAAGAAAATAGCTGGCATGGAATCACTCGACTACATACTACACAAGTTGTCAAAAGAGATCAAGTGAAATGCTCAACAAATCGAGAGAATAAGCAGGAAGATCAGAAAAAGAGAAAACTCTCTCATATTCAATCAGACATACCTTGAAAATGACTTGTTGCTTAAATATAACGCTTATATATGTGCGTGCGTGCGTGCGTGCGTGCGTGTGTGTGTGTGTGTGTGTGTGTGTGTGTGTGTGTGTGTGTGTGTGTGTGTGTGTGCTATTATATAAAAGGAACGTTGTGTGTCTGTGAGTTCGTTCACTATGTACTCAAAAACGGTTCGGTCGATTTTTATGAAATTCCACACAAATGTACATCATGTGTCTGAGAGTGTTCTTAGAAAAACCTTTTACTGGAATGTGTTCAACAAGTATAAATAATCAATAATCCGATGAAAGAAGGAACAGGCGATTTTGACCAAAGTTAACACCTTACACAGCCTAATATAGCAAGTACATTTGAGAAGTTTTATTACTACACAAGCAAAAAGGTTCGACATATAAAATCAACAGTAGGTTCTTTCATGTGATAGGAGCGTGTTCGAAATAGTTCTATTTAGAACACAATTGAATATTTGACTTTTGTATTTTAAACTTTAATTAAAGCCATTATGTATAAAAGAAAATTTTATAAAATGAACAGCATGTTCTCTACAGTGCAATGTTTACTACAATGTATTGTGAACTTAATCACTGCAAGAGGCATGTGAAGCTTCTTCCAGGTGCATCGCAATAGGACCCCAATTAGAGCAGGCAATCAATAGATTTGATTGAAAATTAGCTATTTCATCGATTTCAACGATAATAAAAATATGTGAGTGTTAAACATTCATTAGTCATCATTCAGTTCTGGATAACGTCGGGGGTCCTGCTTATATATATATATATATATATATATATATATATATATATATATATATATATATATATATGTATTATATGTATTTTACTATAATTATTTTTTTAATACCTACAGACACTAGTGTTTCATCCTTTCGGGAATCATCAGTGCAGGGTGTCATGACTACCACCAGTCGGGAGATCCGAACTCGGTAACCAAGCCATCTCTGACTCCATTAGCAAGGAACAAATCCACATGGCCACCGTAAACCATATAGTTGAAATTTAAACATTTATTTTAAATGTCAAGACGATGATAGCGATCTAATGATTATGACATCATGATCTGCGTATGTAAGCTTAAGTGACCGATTTTTCATTCCAACTTAAAAGTGTTCAAAAATAAGAACCGAGTTCTTAAAGGGGCTGACATAATTATTACAATAATTATTGTTTTAATATATATATATATATATATATATATATATATATATATATATATATATATATATATATATATATATATATATATTGTGCGTTGGGGTATATTGAAAAGAAATCCCTGAAGTACTCGAGTATAAGAATGCGATAACTAAAATGTACCCGTTTCTCTCTAAACAACATTCAGAGAATGATGTCACCAGATTTGTTCGCTCTGGTTTCATTTGGTCACTGGGACTGGGCTGTTTCTTCAACGAAGGTCCTGGTTGGTGAGAAGATCTGGTCGGACAGGTTGCCAGTCTCCTCATGTTGCTTTTGATTTTGTGTGCAATCAGTTGAGCCCTGGTCTCTCAAGTCGACGTCACTGGAAAGTAGAGGTCATTTCAAGCCAAACGAGGAAAAGAATAACAAGTCGATAACTGGGCTTATTGTATAAAAATAACGGAATAATTGTTCACTGAAAGTTACACAACTCTTACCATTCATAAGTTAAACTGAAAATACTAGGGGACTGAGGACTTCTATTAGTAAAGTTGGGGCGGTCGATCCTAATTCTGGGGGCTAGTCTTTTCACAGTGTGAATTCAGTGGCTTAGAACTGAGTGAGACTTAAAGGTTTTTCTTTTTTCTGAATGGTGTTGGTCTCCTGGTGATCAGCCAGTGTGTGTCCTTAAAGCTATTTTTGCCTTTAATTATATTAAGCATTGAGTGGGCTTGATCCTGCCTCCCGATCCACAGAATTTTATTTCGCAATTGTCAGTAAGCCAATATTAGACAGTTTTTTTTAATTCTCAAGCTCTGAAAAAATTTACATTTCTTCTTCTTCCTCAAAAATATATCTCTGACAGTCACTCTCAGCAGGAAGGTTCCATTGCCTTCACCCTCCATTAGGTTGTTATTTTTCACCTTCACTCACGTGTGAAGGTCCCTCCTCCTCTTACTTCATTTGCATAACCAAGGATTTCTCAAATGCCATTTCATATAAGTCAAAAATACATAAATTGGTTAACTTTTCATAACTGAATTCCCCAACAACAGTTAATGGGTACTTGAATTTGTATTTGCTATCTTGTTTTCTTATCCAAAGAAGCTCATAATATTTGGCCTATATTTCAGTTGATCCACAAACAAATGCGACCAACCTGAGGAATAAGGTTAATTGTTTTTCTTAATAAGGATTCATTTAGATGAGACTTGTCAAATTTCCAAAAGATGTAATTTCTGACATTTTTGTGAGATATTTTTATAATCCAAGACAACTTTTTCAGCTTTTTCTAATGGCTGTTGATGTCAAACTAATTACCATGGAAGAAAACAGATTTATCCTTTATCAATTCATTATATCCACAAGTAATTGTCAGTGTGTTGAATCAATGCCATAACAACCTTTCTTAACAATGCTCTTTCTTTCCATCATCATCACCATCATCATTATCACCACCATCATCAGCATCGTCATTGTGGTTCAACACTGTCACAAAAGTGCAAGTTATCTATTTAAAAATTATACATTACATATTCCAGGGATGTACCATAATTGGGTAGATGCTTACTACTTTTAAACAGTAAACGTCTACACATGCCATATTTCTGGAATATGCAATACATAGTTTTTAAATAAATAACTTGCATGCGCACACACACACACACACACACACACACACACACACACACACACATATATATATATATATATATATATATATATATATATATATAACATTCCAGGGGGGGGGATTTGGTCTTTTGTGATTATGTCTCATTATTATTATTAATATATGTGTCTCTTATTACTTGTGTCTATATGTAATCGTGATACCTCTAGTGTATGTATATATATATATATATATATATGCGATAAAGTCACCATACTTTTTTCTGCCTCTTGGTCTTCTCTGGTATCGATTCTTCCCATCATTGGTCGATACTGTAAGTAACATCTGACGAAAACATAACGCTGATTTTCTGGCATGGATTCTGATTTTATCTACAAGTGATCCGGGGAGAAGCCATCGTACTGTTGACTCAAGCTTCCTTGAGTTTCTTTCTTCAATCCATTCTGCGTCTTTTAATATGTTTGTTCCGCTTAAAATCAGAAGCCAGACTGTTCTTGCATGCAAGCAAAAAGATATCTTCCTCTCTTTTTCTTTCATGCTCTCTCTCCCTCTCTCTCTCTCTCTCTCTCTCTTTCTCTCTCTCTCTCTCTTCACGTTTTCTTTCACACAAACCAAATGACATTTCAGGTGCTATCGTCGACTACAGCATTTGACATACGTCACAACTTAATCCTTTGAACTCTTTTTGCATTAACCAACCTGCACAGCAAACTCACAATTTTCAACAGTACGGCGTAATCTGGGATAGAATATATATATATATATATATATATATATATATATATATATATATATATATATATATAAAATAAATTTATTGTTTATTTCTTTATCTCTTCTGTGCATGGCCGGTTATTTATCTGCATTTTCTGCTTTATTCTTTAAACTTTCCTATCTATCGAATATATCAATCTACCCACACTTTCATATCTTGTATGTATATTTACTTATATTTTACTATATGCGTTTACTTACTTTTTTTTTTCTTGCTTTTTCCTGAATTTGCAGATATTGGCCATCCTCTCCCCTTAAATAATGATTATTTCATTTTTTTATTTTTATTTTATTTTATATTTTATTTTTTATTATTTTTTTATTTATTTACTTATTCTTTATTTATTATTTATTTTTATTTTCTATTTATTTATTAATTTATTTATTTATTTTCCATTTAGTGTCGTCTAACAACTCTTGCTGACATTTTTTTAAGTGATGAGCTGTACATTTCAGTTGACCTATATTATTTTTCCCTATATATTTTTTTCGCGCCTTTAACATTTCCTGTCTGGGTCATTTTGACTTTTGTTTCCCTTTATTTTATATTTTATATTATCATCATTTTTTTTCTCCTTTTTTCTCTCTCCTCTTTCTCTTCCCTGATCTTTCTTATTTATATTTATGTCTCGGAAGTAGAGTGAAAAGCATATATTATTTTTCTTTTATTAATATTATTGGAATCTTTTCTTTTTTCCTTGTACACATTTTTGTGAATTATTCCATGGATTTCTGCCTTTGGATTATTATGGACCATCTTCTTCCAATTACGAGATTTCCTTGGATTTTACTTGTACAAATGGAAATTCTTTTAACTTTCCTGTAAGTTTTACATTTGGATTTTACTGTCACTGGATTTTTTATCTTCCACCAGACTATCCATTCGTGTGTAATCACCTTTTTCTTCACCATATTCCCTCTGCTTAACTTTTTTTGTTTTCAAGTAAGATCTTTGACTTACTTGTTGTTTCATCAAATACTTCTGCATGCAAAATCCGATCCCGCATTTTGCTAATTCCTACCCTCTGATGAGAAGGAAAGTATTTCTTCGAAACTCCGCAGATTAAGGACTATCCATTTGTCTAGTGTTTCCTTTTCAGATTAAATATGTTTTTTAACTCATTTCAAAGTGTTTTTTAACATATTTTATTAACTGTTTGCTCATATATATATATATATATATATATATATATATATATATATATATATATATATATATATACTAGAAGAATATGCATTCCAGAATGGGTAAAATTAATTTCCTGAACAAAACACTTCACACAGATTTTATGTCCCCATATCCAAATATCCAAATTAAAATAACGACATAATGATACTAAATCTCATATCTAGAATTGTAATCCTAATTTTGATGTAGCTCGGGATTGAATTAGGATGAACGTCATTTGAAATTGGTGAATTTTTCAATCAAATCGATTGATTGCCTGCTCTAGTCGGGAAGCACCATGGTGCACGGAAGGAAGTTCCACATGCCTCCCTGCAGTGACATCGTCCAAAATATATTGTAGTCTACATTGCACTGTAGAGAACCTACTGTTGATTTTATAAAATTATCTGTACATAATGGCTTAAATTAACTTTTAAATGCAAAATTCAGTGTAACCATGTTACAGAATCCTGTTTCATGGGACCAATTAATGTTGGCAGCCCCAAAACACAGTCCCCGTAGCTACACATTTAGTTTCGTCTAGTGATGGACCCTTCAAAATATGATCAGACACTTTCTGGTCACTGGAAATCATCTCTCTGATGCTCAGAGAGGACTAAATAATACAACCCTTAATCTGTGTTGCAATACTGTTAACACAATGGCTGTTTCTTGTCAGTCATCAGGTGCTCTGGTGTTGCTGGCATATATGTATATGCAGTCTGGCCTTGGTTGTGGTGTCAGCACTGTAAATAATTATATTTCCAAATCAAAGAACTCAATAATCGATGATAACTCGGAGTTCACTGTGTAATAAATTGCGAACAGACGGGCTTACCTGACAAACGCTCGAGGTGTGCATTCTGCAAAGCGGGTACGTCCAAAGAAAAATGGCAAGATGGCGGCGGCCGGTTAATATTACCAAGTAATCACGCAAAATCTCGTGTTCTCTCGCACACACGAGAGTTCAGCTTAGCATAAAAACGGGTCACTGTGAGCAAGAAGGGAGAAGGAAAAACGTAGTCAAGAAAAGACGACGCTTCTGACGACGGAGAAGAAAAAAGAAGAAAAAGAGCAAGAAGTAGAAGAGGAAGAAGAGAACGATACATGAGAAGACGAGGTGTGTGCGGTTTTGAGTAAATCGAAACAGACACAAAAAAAAAACTCTGATTACAAGCTATCTCGGCTTTGGTATGGAGATATTTGACATCAGATTAATTCCGGAATTCGATGGCTCCCCCACTGGTCCCTCGGTGGTCGAATGGCTGGAAAAGGCTGAGCGCGTTTGCCGGTTGTGCAAGATTAAAGACCCAGCTATGGTTATCCCATTGAGACTCACTAAAGAGGCTTATGCCGTGTACCAGCAGCTAGGGGAGGATCCGACCATGGAGCAGATTACACAAGCGCTATACGGGGCATTTGGTACAGACCCTTTTGTCGCCTGGAGGCAGTTTTCCGAACGCCGACTTGGGCCGGGGGAGACAGTGGATGTCTACATGGCCGACTTGAAAAAGCTTGCCACTCCCTTCGGCGGTGCAAGTGATCGCATATTGGCATGCGCCTTTTTGTCGGGACTTCCGGATGAGGCAAGTCGACTGCTGCGAGCATCGTCAAGACTCACTGAGATTGGATTGGAGGAGTTATTGGCGAGAGCACAAAACATCTTGAAAGACGATCGAGAACTAGTCTCCGCAGCTGTTGACACTCTGGACTTGCCAACGAAGGGTCTACGATGCTATACCTGTGGTGGCCCCAACCACTTTTCCAGAGACTGCAAAAGCGGTACAAGGCGCACCCCTAATTATGGAGCACGACAAGTAATACGGTGTCACCAATGCAATAAGCCAGGCCACATAGCGCGGAATTGTCCGGGAAACGGGCAAGGGGAGGACGCCGCAGCGCTAGCACCCTCCCCAACGCGGCATTGAACAAAGCGCTGCCTGCAGTAACAGTTCAAGTTGATGGATGTGAACGTTCAGCGCTGGTTGACACCGGCTGTACCCAAACCCTTCTTTGAAAGGAATATTGCGCCACATGGAAGAAACGAAGGATCCCTGTACTTACTGTCGGCCAAGGCTCATTGGTGTGTTGTGGGGTCAGCGTTGTTCATATCAGCATTGGCAATGGCTCTCCGGTTGCTGTGACGGTGTTAGTGGTCGATGGGGAGCTGCTCGGATATGACCTTCTCCTTGGAATGGACGCTATCACACAGCTAGGCGGAATTACTGTGAACGGCGCCGGTGATGTGAGCTTCTCTCGACCAAACAAACAAATGTGTGCAGCAATCACTCTCGATGAGCCCGACTTCCATGCAGAATACGATAAGGGCACAAACACTTGGACAGCGTCCTGGAAATGGGCAGGCGACCAGCCACCAGTGTCATTGCGGAATCGACTTACAGAGTATCCTCCTCCTGCGTGGCTTAGGGTCAGTACGAGGCAGAACTTCAAGTGTGGCTGGATAATTGCTGGTTAGTTCCATACCCGGAGGATGAGCTCGGGCCCCCGCGGGGGCTAATTCCCCTGATGGCTGTCAGACAAGAGAACAAGCAGAAAGTTCGACCTGTTCTTGATTACCGGGAACTTAATGAATACGTTGACTCACACACTGCGGGGGCTGATGTCTGTGCTCATAAACTACGGGAGTGGCGGCGGCAGGGTGCGGAAGCAGCCATACTGGACTTGCGAAGAGCGTACTTGCAAATACGTGTTGAGAAATCGCTGTGGCCGTTCCAGACGGTGGTGATCAAAGGAACTCGCTATTGCTTGACTAGGCTAGGATTCGGCCTGAATGTAGCCCTTAACATCATGACAGCAATCATGCAGGCGATCCGGCGTCAAGATGAAGCGGTGCAACATGCGACATCGTCGTATATAGACGACATTTTTGTCAATGAGAGCCTCCTGTCTGCCCAGGCGGTCAAAGAACACTTCGAGCACTTCGGATTGTCGTGCAAGGAGCCGGAGCGGCTACAGGACGGGGCGAAAGTGCTCGGACTGCAGGTGAGCGGAAGTGCAGATGGTCTTCAATGGGGAAGGAGTGGTGAAATCCCGGAAATCCCATCTACCATCACACATCGGAGCACGTTTTCCATTTGCGGAAAATTAGTGGGTCACTTCCCTGTGTGTGGGTGGCTCCGAGTGGCTGTAGCGGCCATAAAGCGACGGGCAACTTCTATGTCAACTGGATGGGACGATGAGGTGCATGATCCTGCCCTGCGAAGCATGCTGGTGGAAGTTGTGGCCAGAGTGACCAATGATGACCCTGTACGGGGGAGCTGGTGCTTCGATGGGAGTGAATTTACAGTTTCGGTAGACGCCAGCTCACTTGCCCTTGGCGTTGCTCTGGCGGTCGACAGAAGGATAATAGAAGATGCCTGCTGGCTTCGGCCGGAGAATGACGCCAAGCATATAAACCTAGCTGAACTCGATGCTACACTGAAAGGAGTCAATCTAGCGCTTCAGTGGCAGGCTAGAATCCTTCACATCATCACGGATTCCACGTGTGTGCATCGGTGGATGACCAATGCCTTGAACGGAAAAGCACGTCTGACAACGAAGGCGTCGGACGAAATGTTGATCCGGAGGCGGCTTGCTACCCTAACCGAAACCACTAAGGAATACGACTTGGTCATAGATGTGACACTGGTGCAATCCTGTTTGAATCAGGCGGATCGTCTGACCAGAGTGCCACGCCGTTGGCTAGACCTGCCAAAAGAAGTGAACGAGTCAGCACCTGTAAATTGCGCTGCAGTGGGACATAGACTCAGCCCGGAGCATATTAATGATGTCCATTGCCAAAGTGGGCACCCCGGTGTAAACCGAACGCTTTACTTCGCCAGATTGGTTGACCCCTCTGTGTCTCGGAGGGCTGTGAAATCTGTTGTGGGAAGCTGCAACACCTGCCGATCGATCGACCCAGCACCTGTCCGGTGGAAGAAGGGAATACTCAGTGTGAAGCGTAATTGGGATAGGATTGCGATGGACATAACGCACTACAACGGGAGGCATTTTTTGACGCTTATCGACTGTGGACCATCTAGGTTTTCATTGTGGCGGCCCCTTCGCCGGCAGGACGCGGCTGCCATTATCAATGAGTTGGAAGGTGTGTTCCTCGAGCGTGGCCCTCCTTCTGAGATACTCACCGACAATGGCCCCGCTTTTGTTAGTGAGCCGTTTAAACAGTTTGCAGATGGCTGGGGTGTCCATCTGCGTTTTCGGTGTGCCCATGTTCCCAGTGGAAACGGGATTACTGAGCGCAATCACAGAACGGTTAAGACAATCGCAGCGCGGAAGGGGTGTACGGTACCTGAAGCAGTCTATTGGTACAACGTCACCTCTAAGGACGATGTTTCACCCTCCACCGCGCCAGCCAACGCGCTACATACATACCGTGTCAGGGTGAGAGGTTTGGAGAGCAGCTCACTACCCGAACCGGAGCCACCACAAAAGAACATAAAAGAAGGAGATGTCGTCTGGGTTAAAAAACCCCGAGGCCAGTGCACGACTCGCTACGGAACTGGTCATGTCACTGAAGTGATCAGCCCGCAGGCGGTGCGAGTTGATGGAGTACCTCGTCATATTAAAGACTTAAGATCAGTATTCGAAACGCAGCTGCCGCTTGACGAAGATAGTGAAATTGAATCCGTGACCAGCGACCCATCATTCTGGTTCATGATGGCTTAACGCACAGCGACACTGAGAGTGGTAGCGTTCAAAGTACTGACCCTCCTGCTGATGATGAAGACCTGGACAGTGATACTGCGATGCTCAGCTTTAGGTTCGCCGACCTTCGTGTCACGGAAGACAGCGCAGACGATGATGAAGCCCCGAATCCCCCTCTCCGAAGAAGCACTCGAAGAAAAAGGCCACCGCCTCCCTGCTCTTTCTGTGATAATGAGATCAGGGGGGAGTGTGTAATAAATTGCGAACAGACGGGCTTACCTGACAAACGCTCGAGGTGTGCATTCTGCAAAGCGGGTACGTCCAAAGAAAAATGGCAAGATGGCGGCGGCCGGTTAATATTGCCAAGTAATCACGCAAAATCTCGTGTTCTCTCGCACACACGAGAGTTCAGCTTAGCATAAAAACGGGTCACTGTGAGCAAGAAGGGAGAAGGAAAAACGTAGTCAAGAAAAGACGACGCTTCTGACGACTGAGAAGAAAAAAGAAGAAAAAGAGCAAGAAGTAGAAGAGGAAGAAGAGAACGATACATGAGAAGACGAGGTGTGTGCGGTTTTGAGTAAATCGAAACAGACACAAAAAAAAAACTCTGATTACATTCACTTTCCTATAAACGAAAATAATTCTTGCGTAAAATATTTCATACAATCCCATGTTTTGAATTTAATCAACATAACTGCTTCAAGATATTTCAATGTAAATTCTTTCAGATGGTTTCTTGGTCAGAGGAGGAAGAAGCTATCTTTTACAGCCTTTCTGGGATCTCCAGAAGTAAGTAAGTTCCTTATCTGTTAAAAACAACAACCATTTATGAAAATCCTAATTCTAACCCCACCTCCCTGAGATTAGCATTTCCTCCTCTGCCGTTTGGAGATTACCCCCTTCTATTATCTTTCTCTTAATCCATATCTCTTTAATTTTCTTCTGCTGAATCTCTTTTACTCCGTTTTTTTTTCCTCTTTAAACTCTCTCTCTCTCTCTCTCTCTCTCTCTCTCTCTCTCTCTCTCTCTCTCTCTCTCTCTCTTCGACATCCAAGTTATTTCTTATTATCTGCAAAGTGGTCTCTTGCGTTACCTAAAACATTTTCGTGTATATCAGTCCAGATACTGATATTATCTAAATCAGAATCACTATGCAATTAATCTAATGCTCGGTCTATTATTGAAGTCAGGTTTGTGATCTTTTAACAAAACCGTGGGTTAAGTGATGCATATATTTTTTATTTTATCTTGAATGTTCATTTTTTCACACATTCTTAACGCTAATAAGTTTATGTTATAAAGATCTTCTTCCTTTGCCTTTTTATAATTTTTATTTAGTACACTAATCTAATTATCCTAAGTGCATGAAAAAAGCTATCATCCCCAATATATAAAAAACAATATCAAGGTTATCACAAGATGGGAATATATTCAATAAGCATATGGATTATCATAATGAAGCTTTAATTAGATCTGGATATCAAGGAAATATCAAATACATAAAGAAGGCGAATAATAAAATATCAGAACAAACTACACAATATAATATAACATGACACTGAAAGAAAGAAGAAATGTAGAGAATAAATATAAAAAGAATGAAATTAAAAATAATGAAGAAGCATATAATAGCAATAAAATTATTAAGAATGAGAGAAATAGACACAAAAAACAAGTATGGTTTAATCCTTCTTACAGCGAACATATACAAAATAATATCCCTAAAAAGATTTAAAAAATAATTGATAAGAACTTCCCCTCGGAAAACATAATAGTGTTAAAATCTTCAAAAAGCCTGCAAATTTTTATGTAGTTTCGTCCCATAGAACCAAAGATATAAGCATTTCAATATTCAATTTGGCTACCAGTATATATATATATTTCCCCCAAACCTCTGGCCTTAATGAAGGGGAGACTAAAACTTTCTGCTATATATATTTTATATATGAAAACCAAAGAGGGAACATATGACATATGAAAAATATTTGGAATCAAGTCTCTTCTTGCTGTTATTTCAGATTATTTGAAACCATAGCAGCAAGTTTTAGTCTCCCCTTAATCAAGGCCATAATACATAAAGGATGTGTATAATCAAAATAGCAGAACAAACTACACAATATTACATAACATCGCATCGAAAGGAAGAAGAAATATAAATAATAAAAATAAATATCAAAATAAGAATAAAAGAATGAAATTAAAAATAATGAAGAAGCATAAAATAATAAGAAGAATAAGAGAAATAGACACAAAAAAGAATGGTTTAACCCTCCTTTCAGAAAACATATACAAAATAATATCTCTAAAGAGTTTTACAGAATAATTGATATGAACGTCCCTCTAGAAAATAGATTAAATAAAATCATTAATAAGAACACAGTTAAACTTTCATTCTTAACCGCCGCCAATCTAGATAATACTATAATAGGTTCTAATAATGGTAAAATAAACAAAATAGTGAATAATATTAGGATTGAATCAGGTGAACTAAATTTGGAGAGAAAATGTAACTGTAAAATACTTGACGAATGTCCATTGAAGGTCAATTGCTTAATTTCTTAAATTGTATAAAAATGTGAAGTTAAGGTGGATAATAGTAAAAAGATATAACCTAGGGGGAACTGATTGATTTTTTAAGGACAGATACTGAAACCATGTTCCCCATATAAAATTGGACCAGAGAATTAACCAAATCGGGGTGAGGATAATGATAGAAATAAGGATAGAACAAAAATAATTATTAAAAATAAGAAGAGGGACACAACTACATTAGGCGATTGGGTTAGCGAACTACTTCGAAATAAAAAAGAATTTGAATTAAAATGGTCAATAGGAGATAAAGTTAGGAAGTAAATTGTAAAGGAGAGTTATTTCCCTTGGAATGTAAAGATATTACGAATGATAATGGATAGGGGGGATAAAAAAAATTAAAATAAAATACTGATAATATAATGATAGGAATTGAAAAGATAAATTTAAATTTTAAATTAGTGAAATAACCAGGAGATAAATTTGAATTAATACTATTTCAATTATCCATTTAATTACAGTTCCCTCTCAAGATATAACATATTAAGCAAAATTATTTGTAGATCGTAATTCGTAAACAAAGTTTATACAAAATTGTTGTAGATTGAAGAAGAAATAGTGGAACATTTAAATTTAGCTAGAATTTGAAGGTGTAGATTAGTATGTCGAAAATAAATGAATTGAATTCATAAATTGGGGAAATAAAAATAATTATTAAAATAAAAACACATAAAAAAGATTAAATTAATATTAAAATAGATAATTAGCAAAAATAGCATTAAAAAAGTAGAAATACGAAAATGGAGCAATTATTAAAAAATAAATAAAAGGTAAACAAAGGAGTGTTGGAGAGGTAGGTCAACAGCTTGGTTTCTTAAAATAGAGATTATTAGTGTATTCATATATGTATAAATAGTGTATTTTGCTGTCTGAAGAGTAGCTATTTTGGAATATTTTAACTGATATAATATTTAAAATTGTCAAAATGTAACGAATAAGAAAATACACAATATGATGTTCTCGTTTTATATTTTGTTATCTTGATCTTTGTAAAAATATTATAAATATATATATGTGTGTGTGTGTGTGTGTGTGTGTGTGTGTGTGTGTGTGTGTGTGTGTGAGTGCATTTATTAAATTTTAAGTTATTGGAGTAAATTTTATAAAATATTACAAAGTTAATATAATTTTAAGTTTATGTTATATAAAGGTGCATATCATTTACTATTCAAATTTATAATATACCTGGTAATTGTTAAATGTTGAAACTTGTCAAAAATTAGAGTTGGGAATTTAGAAGTTATGGTTAAAGCGCTATTAATTTCAATTAAAACAAAAAGTTAAAATTAAAGTTAAAGTATAAGATATTTTTTAGATGTGAGTTAAGGCATACTTAATGTGATAACATATCTAGAGCATAAACGGAAACAAATAAATATTTGAAGTATGTAAAAGAAATTTTGGGGGAAGTAATGAGTATATGATATTCAGAAGCGGTAAGAATAAAGTTGTTGCAGTTATAAATATAGTGTTGCAAAGATTTTAGTAAAAAAGAAGTATTAATATACGATACATAGTCTAAGAAGCCTGTTTGATAAGAACTTTAAGATGGAGGAGTAGGAAAGTGGTTAAAATTTCTGATTTATAATGTCTACAATTAATTGAAGGTTTTTTTCTTTTATTTAAGAGTTTATCCCTATCCTTAACTTTCATTATAAAGAGTTTTTCACTCAAGCAAAGAAAACACGGGAAATTTAGTGATTGACAATTTTTCTTTTTTTTTTTTTAGGATTTTGCAGTTAACAATTGATATCAATTTTTTTGATTAGTTCACTATAATATGAAGCCAATGATGTCTTATCATTGTAATTTGGGTTCACAAAGAAACTTTTATGGCCAGTGTTTCTTTGTTTGAAAGTATAATTTGTTGGTGGTATGATCTTTCCTGGCTCTATCTTAACTTGGTAGATAATAGAAGTTGTTAGACAGCTCTGTTTGAGAGGACATTTAAATTTATTCATACAACTACAAGTTTTAGTTGTTTACTCTGGTTAAATCCTGTGGTATCATTTAAATTTTCATTATGATAGTTTTTTATTGTTTTTTTTCTAAGTTATTGCAACAACTGTACCTTAATTTAATAGTGATTTATTAAAAATTTTGTGAAGAATATTGTTGGAGGGGAAGTGTAGCTTAATGAGATTGCAGAATTTTTTCCTAGATTGAAGGGAGGGGTAAACCAAATGATTTTTTCTTTTACATACTTTTCTAATATGTGGTCATATTCTGTGTAGGTTCAATATATTATAATTGAGTTTTTTATATACGCTGTTTACAAGGGCCTTATTGTAAAAATTCTTTGGATGAGGAGTTAAAACTAATTCTTCTGCTAATAGACTTGGGGATATGTTTAATGATAGATTTAAGGTGGTTTCATTTTTATAAGGTTCATAAGTTCCCTTGCTAGGGTTTAAGGTTACATCTAGAAAGTGAACTATTTTAATGTTCAAGGTAATATTAACCTTAAGCTTGATTCTTTTGAATTCTTTTATAATACTTTTTTTTAATCTTATCGGATTTAGGGCCATCAACATTTTTTACTAAAAGACCATCGTCTCCATACAAGCCGATAGTTCCAACTTCTATATCTTTAGTGAGATTATATTGAATAGATGGTCCAAGTCCGTAATTTATGCAGAATCAAGAGGACCCATGGAAATATCAAATGGTCCAGCTTGATTTTTAATCGATTGTTCATTTCTACTAAGAGGAACAGTATTCTTACATTTTCTAATAATATCAATTTCGTCCTTAAAGATGTTGGTAAGAAAAGAGCCAAATTCCATGGAGTGATTGAAGAGTTCCTTAGTAATAGAAGGATAGTAATTCATAATATCAAATTGAATGAAAGAATATTTATCCTTGTTTTTTTTTTATATTAGAAAACCAATTAATAGCGTCAGCATTATTGATCTATTGATTTCAATTATATCTGTTCTTGATCTAAAACTTAATCATAAGATTCTCTTACTAATTTTTCCAGTTTCAGGTCTAGTAAGGTTAATTAGTTTTGTAATTGGTTTAATGTTGAAATCTTGTTTGTGGTCCTTTAAGAGAATCTAGGCTTTCTTATTTACTAATTTATTAACTCTATTACTAATTTCAAGTTTGTCAGTTTTGGACTTACTGTCAAAGTTAATTTTTTTTCTACTGAATTAATATTTGATTTTTTGTAATTACTTGTAATATTCTGTTCCAATAATTTAATGTGTTCTGGCTTGTTTACCTCATAAAAGTTCTGGTTTTATCTGCTTTAGCATGAACTTCTTTTGTATTTTGAATTTTTTTTTTTTACAATTTTGTCTAAACCTTTCTGGAAACTGTTCTTTTTGTCATGGAAGGTGATATCCCTAACCATCTTCACCAAATCTGCCTCAAAGTAATCCAATTGTTCAATATGAGGTGCTGACTCTTGGCTTTTAAACCCATAATAATCCTTATGACCTTCATTCATTTAGTAGATAGGGTATTCAGCTATATGGAAATCTTTTTAATCGATTTTCATCTGGAAAAAGGGCTGCTAAGGGGTTAAAAGTAAAAATTGGTACGTGGGATCATCGGATTTTTATCTGTTTGCTAACTTGCATGAATATTTCACATGACAGATTCCTTATATTAACAATAAGTAGTTTGGAAACACTTTTTAAGATTGTGTGAAGCTGGCTTAATGGTTATTGTACTTGACTCGCTACCTTTACGTTTTTGTTTCGATCTCAGCTCGAGTATTTTTTTCTTACAAGAAGTGAACTGTTTAGAAAAAAACATCACACTTGCATGCACATGTCTTAATTTTTGTATGAATTAAAATATATTTATGCATATTTTACACCCTTGCAATACCGGGTGGCCTGCTAGTATATCTATAAATTGTCTGCACGTTTGTTCAATGCAACTTTAAATCTGGATATTGTAGGAATCCTTACTACTTCCTCTGGTAGAAACTTGGAGAGAGAATGCTGCTTTTTTATATTGAAATGAAAGTGCCTATCGTATTTCACTTGCTATGTCACGTGAAGAGCACAGTCTACATTTAAATGCCTATTGATGATGATGTATGTCAGAATTGCATCCCTTCCCATCATTCTTTGCTCAAGTGAGGAGTATTAATCCATAGATCAGCAGCTATGATGAATTCAGCACCGCCTTGAACGGTTTGGACGTCTGTATGTTGAGCACATCTTCTAACAGCTTGTGCCACAGTGCAGTCACCTGAACTGAAATACAAACCCACGAAAGATGCAGCCAAAATTGTTTAAATGCATTACAGAATACAATTTCATTCATTCAAGTAGTCTCCTGCCTGGTACAGCTCTGACGTTCATCTATCTATCTCACTCAAAGCATTCATGAATTCATTGTTGCTCATAATTAAGAACCCCATTCGTGCTGTTTCTCAAAAGTGTTTGATGTATTGCCATAGCTTTCTTTGCAGTTGCACAGATAGTAGGTTGCAGTTTCTTTCTGTCTGAGGAGTACCCATACTGAGCAAATGTCCTGACTATTGTGCCCAAAAGAATCTTCTGCCTAGCACAACGAGATATGAAACCATGAACAGAATTATTCCTGATTGTTTCTGTATTACATCAATCACCTGCTTTCCATGATCTCATGTTACTCTGATCAGGGTACTAAAGTGAATTCTCAATCTTGCGCAAGGGTCTCCCATAGACTAGCAGAAGGAATGAGGTGTCTTACTCTTCCTTTGACAGTAGTGCTGTCCTGCCACCCTATACAGCACCTAATATTCTCAAATGATCACCCATAAGGTATTGACCATGCTCAGCGTTGCTTAACTTTGGTGATCTGACAGGAACCGGTATTTCAATGTGACTATGCCGTATACAAGTAATTTATTTAAATCTTCAAGTAAAATAAAAGTATTACATATTTTTGAGGGAGAAAATATGAGATGTGGTTTGTAAATGGGAGCAGTGATGCCAGCATTTTCTGAATAACTTAACAATATAGGACACGTTATTTGAAAGAAATTCGTGTTTAAGTAACACTGATTAGCCATGAGTTGTTAGTTAAAGCAAAAATTAGCACCTGAAAAAACTTTCTCAAACAAAAAACGAAGAAAATAATTTGTAAATTTTTTAATGCTTTGAATATGAATATGTGAAGAAATTGAAATTCTCGGTGATAATCTGGTTCACCAGAATCGTTCGCCAAAAATTACTTAGGCATTAAATTACCTGATAAAAGGTTGATATGCCGTCAAACAGAACAAAGCAACAAAACCATCCAATCACAAGAGAAACTTTAAATATGTAAAGCAAGGTTTTGCCCAATCATCAATCACACTTCTCTTGAACTGGCATTGTTTGAGTCCAATGACTAGGCATAGTCCAGGATTAACAAAGAAATACTCTTGTTCTTTACAAGTTCTCCTTCTCCTAGACTAGTTGCTCAACCAATGCTGGAGAGTCGAGTCTACTCTATTATTTAATCCAAAGCTGGAAAAAGAATATACGTTCATACTTTTCTCAGGAGTATTAGTGAAAGTAATACAGTGACCAGTAGTGAAGATTAAAACTTCAACTTCCAGGAGATTGCGACTGAGCAATTGATCTGTTGCGCCATGAGTGTTGCGGACCAGGATATAATAATCCTAACTCGTTACAAAAAGAAAATAATGAAATGCATGGAAGGGAGGAAAAAAACATGTTTATTTTCTGTTGAAAATAAATGGTTTAGGTGGAACACGTCTTCAGTTCAGTTGTTGACGACTATGCACGTGGAAAAAGAGGAATAAAGTAGGGGAAAGAGAAATGGCAGTCCAGCATGTAGAAAAAGAAAGAGAGAGAGGGTTGACCTCAATAAAGCTGCGCGTACATGGTAGCAGTCGGCCACGTGGAAATGTCTTTAGGCCACAAGCTGTGGATGCGAACTTGTCTGGTTGACAAACCAAGGCAAAAGGGAAGAAAGAGGAAGTTGAACATTGTTGTTGACTTTTATACCGGGGTCAGTGTTCTGACTGCGCATGTCTGGATTTCTCTTAAAAGGAAGTGACGTCACCAATGTGTGTATGTTTGCGCACGCGAGAGCGTGCATGTGTGTGGACGTGGATGTGTACATACGTGCATATGTGTGCGTATGTGCGTGCATACATGTGGGTGTGTGTATGTGAGGAAAAAAACTTGTTTAAACACGAGTCCATGTGAGCAGTTCTAGTATGAACTTTAAGAAGCTTTAAACCTATTCTTGTTTTTAACTATTATCAGTTTGGGCACAATTTTACAAAAACATTTTTTTTTTTTAGAAATTAGTGTTAATACTATTACCATTCGGAACATACAGTTGGATAAGTATGTATTATTATGTCGTTGTAAGTCAAGTATGGCTTGTTGATAACGTACCTGCAATAACATAGATAATACTTTCATTAAACATTGGTGAATTGAAGTACAACCGTTCTACAATTGGTGAGGGATAATAATCTAAAAATCAGCATCCATGTCGTATACAGCGCCGCCATAAACTGTGTGGATGTCTGCAGGTTGATCATTGCTTCACACAGTTTGTTTTATAGCGTGATGACTTGAACTGAAGTAGATTTCTAACGAATCGATCAAAATCGTCACTCGTACAACTTCTCTGAATTTCATCAAAGCTCTGCCTGTGTGAATTTTAGTTGCCACATATGATGCTAACAGCGATGATTGAGTCGCCATGAAACCAGCTATGCTTAAGCGAGTACATGTTGAGGAATGTGCGGAACTTCTTCAGAATCTGGTGCCATTAATACGAAGATTGTTATATATTGGTATCCTATGCTAGTAAGTAGAGATTAGGTTAACTACTATGGATTTCAGCAAAGGTTACATTAGTGTAGTATTACATTAGCATGCTGAGGCAACACCAGATAATCCTGATCAATTATTATTAATAATATTGTTAATTGTTATGTAGAGAAAAATATTCAGGGGGAATGTTTTAATAGAAAGGAATGTTACAAAACAAAATATGTCAGTTACGGATTTTAGCTGACATCAGGTGATTTTGATTATTTGGTTACGTGCTGGTGACGTAATGAGATAGAGAAAGGGTTAGATATACACATAGGTTTTAGTTGAGAGACGACAGAGTTGAGAGTGGGGTTTGCTAGCGACAGGATCAAAAGAGATTGTCTCCATGTTCGGGAGCCATGGGACGTGAGATTAGCAACGTGTAACCGTCATAAACTCTAGGATGCGAAATAAAAGTTTATACATAAAAGTGATAGTGTTTTTTATATTTTCCAAAACGAATGGAAAAACCCCGAAGCGTGGCAACATGTCAGAATTATGAGAGAGTAGAGGAACTGTCCAAAAATGAATAAGGTATGTTTTTCTATTTGTTGATGTAAACCCAAGAAATAGCTATTCGTCACTCCTCATAAGAACTGTCCGTGTTTCGTTAATTGTCCTGTTGTTGTCTAAATACAGACACACAGCAATATACATAAATAAAAACTTGCACCCACAACGAACATTTGTAGACGATCGCATTTATGAATATGCAAACGCATACATTAATAGACACGTATATATACACTCGTTGTATAGACGACTATATTATTAATGTACATGTCAGGATAATTTGGTGGCAAACGGAAATAGACCCAGTGCACCTAGCGTGACTGAAATATTAAAAGGTGAGCTCCCTAAACAAAACGCGCTAGAAATGCAGGTATTGAATGATATTACACAGAAATTACATCACGTGTTCGGGAGATAAAACAAAGTTTCTGAACAGTCGGAACCGGGAAGTGAGAGAAAGTAAGATGCGACTTATTTAGACATCTTGACTACATATTCAACATTTTACAACATTCATACATAGCCAATTTTTGTTTAATATTGAATAAACAGTGCAATTATACAAAACGAAATTTATTTGCAAATATAAAAATTTATTAAAAAAGAAGAAACTTGCTACAATTCAGTTCGATAAGAAAACGATTACATAATCATCATCATAATCATAGAAATGGAAATCGATTACGTCAAGTTCCACACCATAAGAGACCTCATCAACAAACCAAGAAAATTAGGTCGCCTTTCAGTAAATGGTATTTGCATCATTTCCTGCAATGATTGCAGTAAAATATATTATGGAGACACACAATTCTTCCCTAATAAGTGCATTTATCAATAATACAAAAGATCGATGAGATTCGCAGATAATTTTAACATTCCATTTACACACATATAAATAACCACAATTGAATATTATTTTTTTTTTTTAATTTAAAATCATCCAAACATGTCCATTAATAATATTTTATTTCAGAATCTGCAATGATTTATCCAAAATGTCGATAATTACATGAACCAAAAATTAGACTTCTTCAATCTTTCTCTCTTAGCGAAAACTGTTTTAAAATAAATGTTGGATGGAATTTATATGACTAAAACAAAAAATTATTTTAATGAAAAAGGAAATTCTAGAAGTGTAAGCCATGTTTAGTTTCAGAAAAGTTTCAGATGGTTCGTTGTTTTAAACAAGTCTTGAAAGGTGACTGGTTTGCAGTAGACAGAACAGTTTCCGATGGTTCGTTGTTACACACAAGTCCTGAGAGGTGACTTGTTTGCAGTAGACAGTTCCACAGAGCAAAATATTCTTACCGTGTCGAAACGAAAAAAAGAAACATGTGAAATTGCTCCAGAAAAGGTTTAATATTTATGAAGCAATTCTGGTTTCTGATTGGTTGGTAGCAGAACGTGAATTAATTCTATTCGTCAGTTCCTAGCAGCATCGTTTATAAATAGAATCGCCGGACTGTGTTGGATCATACCACATCACAATGGACTTGTGATGGGATGTGTCTCCTAGCGGCTTCGGCTGCAGGAAGACAGGGTAGTACACGTCAAGGATTCGTCACTTGACACTCAGCCCAACAGGTGAGGGGCCAGGAACCGGCCCAGCACCTATTGAACTGAGGTACGTCGCCTGCGTAATACCTAGGAGGTCCGCCCTCCCAAGCCTTGCCACTGGGCTTTCCTGTGGAGCAGGTTTATTGCTTGCTGCCTGAGGCGGCCCGACCGGGGAATGCCGACGGGGTTACTCAGGCAATTTTTAACATTGCAGGAGTGCCCCTTCTTTAGGGGAGCCTGCGGGGTTCCCATTTTCCGGCCTTTTGCCACATATTGCTGATGTGGGCAGCAATTAAATTTATATGTAAATTAATTAATATATTAAATGTAAACCATTACAAGTCCAAAATATTGCAACAAAAATAAAATAAAATTAAGGCTCTCATACAGAATACAGACCGAGCTATTTTTTAGATAGGATTTTCAAGTCAAATTCAATGTTGTGTTTATTAAATTGTTAAGTGAAAGTACAGAATGGTTGAAAATGCTTTTACTATTTTTTTTTTTTTTTACTTGTAATAAATAGGATCCAGTATATTATATATAGTTTCTTAAGGATAAAATCTATTTGATCGTGAACAAGTTCTGACATTTAACAACAACAAAAATTCTACTTCTTTAAAATATTCTTTTGTATATCAGTGTTAGGTAATAGCCGGGCAACGCCGGGTAGAAGCATTTAATTGTCTGTTATCTATCTATCTATCTATCTATCTATCTATCTATCTAGCGGAGTAATTAACAGAGATTGAATCATGGGAAACAATAAGTTAAGCGAGCATGCAGGTGCAGGAAGAGTCAAAGGATAATGTTATGACATGTATCAAACTGGGTGGCCGGTAAGTTGCACTGAAACTATAGGAGCAGGGATTGGACGTGATGTGTCAGGTGTCTTGGTTTAAGTAAGTTAGTTGGATCCTGGACGCTGAACAAGCAAGAAGGGTTAAGAACGTCTCCCCAGGAAGGAGGTGACGGTCTCAAATAGAGAACCCACAAACCAAAGATCGTTGATCAGTCCATTTCTGCTGACGGGATGCCTGGGAGTAAATAAACCATATAAAAACACACATCGTCTTGGGCTCTTGTCTTGAAGTGTCTTTGTTACAGCAGGTTCCGGCTCCCCCCAACGATGGTTGGCGAATCCCTCAGAAGCGGCCAGTGGCAGACAGGTGTATGCATATTATATGTTTGACATACACATGCACCCACGACCACTAGACAAGTCACGGGCCGTTAAATAAATAGACACTAAGGATCAGAGGACAATAGTCTGTTAAATAAGCAGTTAGATAACACATAAGAACGAGAACAATACACACGATTTCTGGTTGGCCATCTTTGTTTTTTTCCACTACATGATGTTATGATTTAATTTGTTGTTAAGAGTTATCCCCCTTGGGATTGACATTCATAATAAAAGCGCCCTCTGTTTCATTTTCCCGCTCGATCCTTTCAAGAGCGTACGTGTATTTTACAGTTAATAAAACCTTTCTAAAAGGCAATTCTTCACTTCACATGATTAGTCAGCTTTTCTTTAACAATGCATCCGACTATTTTTCTTTCTTCCACAACACAACTAATAGGCTTTCTTTTCCCACAATCACCTTTCCTTTCTCCATATGTTGACCGAAACAGTTATCCGTTACACTTTACTATTATCAAATACTTCAAATGGTTGTGAAATTTATTATGAATACCTTTCACGGATGAGATAAGAACAACTGCTTGTACATTCTGTAAATCTTTCCTGTAATAATATTTGTACACAGCGATAGTTCAAAAGATTGGACACAGCTGTATGTATTTGGACAGAAAAAACTAGTATCCAAACCCTAACCCTAACCCTAACCCTAACCCCTACAACGACACTATCCGAAAGTTCTCTTGTGAATGTGATCTGAGAATTTCTGTCTTCAGCAATTTGCGTTGGACGAAGCACATCTTGAAAAATTCTAAAACAAGTTGCTTTTTATTTGGATTGTTTGGGCTACTACCTCCGAGTTACCTTCAGGTGTAGCTTGTCAAATTCTTTCTGTCAAACTCGGGAATCTGCACATAATTTTTAACGGAACATTTTATTTAATCCAGGCTCTCGTTCCCGTCAGTTGAAGTCGTAGCAATTGTATTTTGAGTGTCATCCACACTGAGGATTAAACCTTCAACCCCCAAGAATTTACAACTGATTTTACTAAATACTTTATCCGGACACACACCTGAAGAAGTTCGGAGGTTACATCAACCGAAACGTTGTGAAAATAATCATCAAGATGAGAACAGTAGTCTAAAGAATCTAAATAATGCGAATAATCAATCATTATCTAAAAAATTCAGAAAGGCCAGGATTATCTAGGCATAATATCGGCAAGATATTTGTAGGCCATTTTTTAAAAACTGTGTAGAGCTTTGGCACGATCACACAAAATTTGAATCATTGATCTCAAATTCATATTTTGTTTAGAATGTTAACCGTCTGGAAACTGAACCTCTGCCATCAGACACCTGCCATAGTTTGAATGCCTCGAGTCTTAGATTCATTAAAGCAACTGACGAAATTATTAACCATCTCACCAACAATCCTGAACACTTTTTGACCTCCATGTGCTCAACACATGTCGATATACTTCCAATACCGAAAAACAGCATAGTTCTCATGACTTTCAAAAACATTGCTCAATCATACTTAGAGTTGCTGAAACCTTGAACAAACTGCTTGTATTCGTTGTCGGCTGTTGAGACATCACCTCCTCTAAAATCCTCAAGTCATCAAAACGACACCTGATCTCCCTTCTCCATGCACATGCGCACCACAACTCATACATTGTGCATTTCCGTGACAATTACACATTATCCTATTACACATTACACAATTATTTAATTATTATTACTTATATTTAATAGGAGTTCTCACAAAGACCATTATCAGAGATTACTGACAACAGTCAGTTGTGTTTTGATTTTTTGTTAACAACGATTGATCTTCACTGGAATCTGTGTGGCAATTAACCCTCCCAATATCCCAGCATCCTTTGCACTCATCTAGTTGAGGTCTGGATAGTGTTTTCTTTCCTTCCATCTTTCCATCCTCTTTGACCTCTTCACCACTATTTTGTGTGGTACCAACTGGGGCTGATGCCTTTTTTTTGTTTTTGGAGGGAGAACAGTTTATAAGATTTCTTGTAATTTCCATTACCTCCTTCTTTTCTTTCTTCTTTTATTATTAAGATTGTAATGCTGGGTATGGGGCAGCCAAACCAGCTGTCATCATTGCCCTACTTTTTATTGAAACCAACCGAGAGCTCTTTTTAGTATCCTCGATGTTCCCTGAAGTGCAATAGTCTGGATCTCTTTTGCACTTGGTTCACCAGGAATATTAGTTAGGTAGGACTTCAGGTTCTTCTTCATAAGCCCTGTGGCATCTATAATAACTGGTATGATTGATGGCTCCTTAAAATTCCAGTTTCTTTTCATATCATACATGAGACCTTGGTATTTGGTCTGTTTTTCTCTTTCAGCTCTGTTCAGACCGCCATCATTAGGGACACTCACTTCAACCAAGGTTGTCACTCTTTCTGACTTATTCCATATAACTATGTCAGCTTTCACGGCAGCATTTTCAACGTAGGTGGCTGTAGGGATTACATGGTCGTAATGTATGGTATATAAGTCATTTCCAACTGTTCTTTCAGGTTGATGTTCCCAGGACTTGCTACTACATTGGATGTTTAATTAATTACAGATGGTCCAATGAAGGTATTTACATACTCCATCATATGTATGCATGCATGTGTGTGTGTGGGGGGGGGGTGAACGTCAATGTCTCTCTGTGTATATGCTCGTATATGTGCGTGTGTTTCCTATAGAAAAAAAAGTTAGAGAATAGAAAAACTGGAGTATTTATATGTAAACTTTTTTGGGAAGACAATGAAGGCGGTTCTTAAAACTTCAAATATATCCAATTTTTAAATAAATTTAAATCATATCTATAAAATTTTCCAGAAAATGATGGAAATTGTCCTGTATTTCTACTTGTTCTCAATGTGCTGAATCTCTATGTATCTCCTTCCAAGGGAGCTATAAAGCAGCGACCCCTTAAAACTTCAAACATGTATATCCTATTTTAATGAAATTTAAACGGTATGTATGAGCAAAGAGTTTTCCTAAATTTCAGTTTCTTCAACTATATAAAAAATCGTGATATCACGTCATAAACATAGGAAAAAGTACATAGTGTTCCTCGTTATATTCTGAACAACACCAGGTTTTCCTGCTTATCATTATCATAAAACGCCAAAAAAAATAAAAAGAGTTGATATACAAAAAGTATATTTACAGTATATTTACATAATGGTTGTCAAGTAAGAGAGTCTTGGCTGGAGAACATATCTGCTCTCGGCTCAGCCTTCGGTGGCTTCTGGTTAACACACACTCAGACTAACCGAGTCTTGCTATTTATGTGTAATATTATCTACATATGTAAACAGGCATACAGGCATACCAAACTCAACCAAATTTAACAAGCATACTTTTTAACTCATTGAAAACAGGTAAAACTTATAAGCCATTGACTTGGAATGATTGTTTTATGCCAAATTGATGATTGAATATGATTAAATTTGTGCTCATTTTTGCATGAAAATACTAATCGCTAACTGTGCATTGACTGGATACTATAATACTTAGTTTGCTGCACCTTGTCATAACAAAGGTCCATACAAAATTTCAATCAGATTGACCCAGTAGTTTCCAATAAGAGGTGGAACTTAAATACTAATCATTATTAATCTGTATCTGTGCTTGTATGGATAGCATAATACTTAGTTCGCTGCGCCTTATCATAAAAAGGTCCATACAAAATTTCAACCAGATCGGACCAGTAGTTTCCAAGAAAAAGCGAAACTTAAATACTAATTCCTATTAATCCATAATATTGCATCAAATGGACACAATAATACTTAGTTTGCTGCACCTTATCATAACAGAGGTCCATACAAAATTTCAGTCAGATCAGCGCAGTAGTTTCTGAGAAAAAAGAATGGAATGGACAGACAGACTAAGGGAAATATAATATAGATGTTGAGCATATAAGATGCAATTCAACTTGTGCATGAATCATTTATGCCACATAATTGTCATTCTGTCACCGTGAGCAGAACTACAAATAACTTATCAAAGAATCATAGCCTGCAGTAAGACGTTTCTATTATGCATAACATATGTCTGCCTCTTGTGTTCTAGTTCTATGTAAACATTAAAATGAATAAATTGACTCATTAAAGTGGGCTGCAAGTGCTGCAAAGTTGCTAATTCCTCTGCAGAACGAGCTGACATTGGCTGCGGGTGGCAAAGTGGGAAACATTTGAAATGTCGTACAAATTAAATATCCGCAAATCTTTGTGACCAACTTTGTCCGAACGTGGAGAAACACGGACAAGTTTGTGTTGTGTTCTTGCAAACAATTAAAAATAATGGTTTTTAAAAGGAATTTAACCAAAACTAGGAACATGTTATTACATATACGTGCATGTAGAAAAGAATAGAGGGGAAAACTGATGGACCAAAAAATAAACACCATTAAATTGATATCCGTTGTAGATTTGTACACAATTAATAATCAAGAAAACAGAGAGGCATAAATGATTAACAAAAAGTATATTAGCAAAAGTTAATTACGGAAATACACGTCATGATTCTGGAGCCATAACTTCCATGAATTGCTACATCGATTCTTAGATATATGTATATTTATAGTTTCTTGGTAAATCCATTATTCCTGATCATGTTTTTGAACTTTTGATTATTCTAATTATTTCCGAGTTCTGCAAGATACACCTGAAGAAGACCAGGGGGTAACATCGATCTGCATACACAAAATAAATTTTACTTCAGGATAAAAACACCTAATATATATATATATATATATATATATATATATATATATATATATATATATATATATATATATATATATATACTATGAAGTGGGGCGCTCGGTTTTGTCAGGGGTGTAAAATACGTTTAAATATGATATTTTAATTTGTCCAGATTTTGTATATATTATTATAAAGTCGTGGTTTCAAAAGTAAAAAAAAGTATTCAGGTGCCATCAGCTAGACTCGAAACCGAAGCTGTAGCATTCAAAGTTGGTGACGTTATCACTGTACTAAAGTTACATGCATGTAAACCGATTAAAAATTACACATTGAAAATAAACTAAGATGAATATACATAATGTTAAACGATTTTTTCAATCCTGCCCCATTTTTGACCACCTAAAAACAATTTTAACCTGCTAAAGACCCATAAAAGAATGGCCCATAAAAGAATGGCCCATAAAAGAATGACCCAAAAAAGAATGACCCATAAAAGAATGACCCTTCAAAAATTCAATCATTTGAGGCCTCTAGCGCTGCTCTGTGAATTTTAGTTTCAGATAGAATTGGAAATATGGAGACAGACAGACATACTGCCGTTTAAAATCGCTAGCCTTGATGGAAAGGAGACTAAAACTTGCAGCTATGGTTTCAAATAATCTAAAATAACAGCAAGGGGAGACTTAATTCCAAATATTCCTCATATGTTATATCTTCCCTCTTTTGGAAACAGGGTACGATTATGAATATCTGCAGTATCAAATAATCCTTATCATAAACTGTAAAATTTACTTTATGCATGCAAACCAAGAGATTATATATTAGAAATATTTGGAATCAAGTCTCCCCTTGCTGTTATTTCAGATTATTTGAAGCCATAGCAGCAAGTTTTAGTCTCCCCTCCACGAGGCCAGAGGTTTGGGGAAAATATTAGATATTTTGTAATTCATATACAAAACTAGGAAAACAAATGTCTATGATTGAAACATTTTATGGCTGTAAAAAAGTGCCAAAGATAGACTCTGGATAATGGATGATTCTCTTAATGTGTAACCTTAAGGGTAAATGTCACATCGTCCACTACACAATTCAGGTCATTAGTTTTCCAACGAACCTTAATTTCTAAAATTATGATCAATAGTCGTTGGGAGTTGGAATTTATAAAATTGCCCAAAAAGGTGGTAAGGTGGTATATCTATTTATCTATCTATCCATATATATATATATATATATATATATATATATATATATATATATATATATATGAAGGCTTCCATCAGTCTTGACAGACTATGGATACCCACTGTAAGGGTGCCTGCGCGTGAAATTTGTGTGGCAAGACTTGCGCAACCTCTAACCACGCCTCTCCTGAGTCAACATTGTTGCATACCAGTGGCAAGTTGAGGTACAAGACGACTGGAAACAATGCCGAGATAAGCGGAGAGCACATACAGCGCCTAGAATTCCCAAATGGTCACCCATCTGGTATTATATATATATATATATATATATATATATATATATATATATAGAGAGAGAGAGAGAGAGAGAGAGAGAGAGAGAGATAGAATTATTCGATATTCTATATATATATATCTTTCTCTCTCTATATATAGATAGATAGATAGATAGATAGAATCTCTCTCTCTCTCTATCTCTCTCTCTCTCTCTCTCTATATATATATATATATATATATATATATATATATATATATATATATACTAGTAGCCAAACTGAATATTGAAATGCTCATATCTTTGGTTGTATGGAACGAAAATTTGCAGGCTTTTTGAAGATTATAATACTATTCTACGGTTAAAATATTTTGACAGTTGATAAAAAGAATCTATATTTTCAAACCAATAATATTTGTATATATAGTGTCCTGGCAGGCCTGCTTTCGTTTTGCTGCTTTAAGATGAATTTTACTTAGGGTTATTATATTTGCTTGTTTTTCTCCCCTGTGACCTTGCCAGGCCATTAATATAATATTACTACGAATAATAATAATAATTGTTATGTGTGACGTTCATCTTCGTCGCCAACTGTTATGTTTGCAGGTTCAACCAAATAACGTATAAGGCAATACAAATGAAGACTTAACAAACAAAGGTAGATCAATAAGAAGTGTATTAGGAAAAGTATATTTACAGTATATTTACATAATGGTTGTCAAGTAAGAGAGTCTTGGCTGGAGAACATATCTGCTCTCGGCTCGGCCTTCGGTGGCTTCTGGTTAACACACACTCAGACTAACCGAATCTTGCTATTTATGTGTAATATTATCCACATATGTAAATGAGTGGGTGCCACCACAACAATAATAATAATAAATAAATAAATAAAAACTAAACTAATGTACGCAAAAATATAAGCAAACATATCCAAATATATTCATGTTAAAACTATGTCATCTTTTAATACACAAAAAAGATGATCAACTCCTTCCAAAAATAAACAAAGAAAGATGTGAATCTTTGCCTGATAAACGCACGAACATTGGCTGCTGAAAATGGATTCAGGAATAAAAAAGAATGTGATTAGCTCACTAGCAAACTCAACACCAAAAAACAAGCAGTAACATCAATTCCATGCAATAGCCTTTTCTGAGAATGAAAGGAAGAAAGATTGCGTGCAACTTAATTGCAATATATTTTCATAACTCAATATATTGCTATATATTTTCATAACTCAATATATTGCTATATATATCGTCAAGAGTCAAATTTGCACACAGACTTTTCTTCCCCAACTTTACAACATGGCAAGAAAGAAGAAAAGAAAAAAAATATATACTAGTTGGCAGCCTTGCGTTGCCCAGTCATACAATACTCTCAAACATGATATTTTAACTTATGCAGATTGCATATGTATTATTATAGAATCAATTGTTACAAGGAATAATTAGCTTGGTGGACGTATTCGTAAAAAGAAAATAAAAAATTTAAAAAATAAAAATGATGTCGTTCATCAAATTCCGTCTGTGTTTGTTTACAATATCATCTCAGCTGATATTTGGGCTTGACGATGAATGCCCTGGAAAAGTCACTTCTGATTAATGCTTACTTTTAACATATGCAAATGGAAAAATGATTTGCAGCAATTTTAAATGGTACCTGTTCTTTTTTCGTAAATTGAACTCATTACTAAAAAAATAAAATAAAATGGTGAGGTACACCCGGGCTTGAACAGGGGATCATTCGATCTATAGTCGAATGCTCTACTAGTAACCTATATCTCCAGATTATAGTAAATCTGTTTGTTTGTTTTTTAAACAAAAAATGATTTGCTGAAATTTCCTTTGGCTGGTGTAACGTAAAATATTCCCAGATAAAGATTATTCTTTTTTAATCTATAAGAGAGAAAAGCTATTTTTAAGATCGGATTTCTCCGATTTTCAATACTTATCAGATGAATTTTTGTGCAAAACATATCTAAGAACACTGCCAGATATATAAATTCGCTTTGTGTGAAATTTGCAAAAGATAGGCTCAGAAAGAAACTCACACTTACACACATATACACACATACTATAGAAACAAATAGACTTTTATATAATAGTATATAGATAGTAGCCCCCTACAACAAAGTGGCAATGTGCCTTGTTTGTGGTGAAAATATAATTAAAAAAAAAAAATAATTTAAATAGTAGAGATGTGTGTGTGTAAAAGTGACCTTAACTGTTTGTCTGGGGAACGGTCCCTACCAAACTCCTTTCTCAATCTTTGATTTGAAACTTGAAACATAGGGGATTTAGCAACAAGTTTGATTTGGTCATAGCTGTTGAAAATAGCTGCTAAAGGGTAAAAATTGAAGAAAATTGAAACTTAAACAAAATATGCCCTGAGATCAGATGAGCTTACACTTTTCCGTTTCTAATTTCCAACAATTGATGCAAAAATATCTCTGCGGATTGATTGTTCTGCAGCTGGACACACATATTTTGAGTTAAGTTTAATGTCTTCACATGGCGTCAAAATGTAGAGTACTTGAGGCAAGCATTTATTTCATCTGCTGGTATTGATCGAAGAATTACAGGTAACGTTTGTCTGAAATCTTCTGCAAGCAATATTATTGCATACCTGAATGGTCTGACATTGCAACACAAATCTTGCAAGGATCGATCAAGAGCCTCAAGTAATTTTTTGTGTGCCATTATGCATTCATCCTTAACAATAAGTTTGCATTTCTGCAATGTTTTTCCTATACTGGATATTTTGGAGATGTTGCACATGAAGATTTTGATAAATTGAATGTTTAATGGTAATTTCAAAGCAGAATAAGAAGTTTTTCCACCTAGTAGTAAGGCCACAGCTATTCCAGATGAAGCAAGAGCTAAGTCTATGTGATGTTGTAATCGAATAGTTGCCAAAACACACTTAATTAGGAAGGTTTTACCAGTTCCTCCTGTTATAAATTAGTAATAATTTTCAAATAACGTTATATTCTCACTGTAAATAATTTAGTTGATTAAGGAAGGATTTATCCAGGTTTTTACAATGCCTTATTTACTGTAAGTTATTTAGGTGACTAAAATAGGATTTATCCATGTTTGGACAATGCCTTATTCACTGCAAGTTATTTAGGTAGCTAAAATAGGATTTATCCATGTTTTACAATACATTATTCACTGTAAGTGACTAAAATAGGATGTAATCAACGGTAAGTAATTTAAGTGACTAAAATAGAATTTATTTATTATTTTAACAATGTCTTATTTCCTACAAGTAATTTAGGTAACTAAAATAGGATTTATCGATTATTTTAACAATGCCTTAATGTAAGTAAGTAATTAAGTGACTAAAACAGGTTTTGAAAATGCCTTATTCACTGTAAATAATGTATGGGTTTGAAACAGGATATATCCTTTGGGACAAAGCCTTATACACTGTATATAATTTAGGTGACTAAGGCAGTATTTATTTATGTTTTGACAATGTCTTATTTACAGAAAGTAATTTAGGTGACAGAAATAGGATTTATCCACGTTTTGACAATGCCTTATTCACAGTAAGTAATTTTGGTGACGGAAACAGGATTTATCCATGTTTTCACAATACCTAATTCACTGTAAGTAATTTAGGTGACTAAAATAGGATTTATCGATTATTTAGCAATTTCTTATTCACTGTAAGTAATTTAGACGACTAAAATAGAATGAGGGGGATTAGGAAAGGATAGATAGAAAAGGAGATAGAGAGATAGAGATAGAAGGATTGAGAGATAGAGACAGAGAAAAATGGAAAAGGAGAGAAAGACAAATAGTGAGAGAGAGACAGAAAGGGGGAGAGGGAGAGAGAGAAAGAGATATAGAGAGAGTCAGAGAGAGGGGACCAGAGAGAGAGAGAGAGAGAGAGAGTGAAATACAGAGAGGGATAGAGAGAAAGAGAAAGGAAGGGAAATGATAGAGGGTTGATAGAGATGGATGGAAAGAGAGATAGAGAAAGCAAGAGAGAGAGGAAGGGCAACAGAGGGTGAACTAAACTTCACCATTTTTGTTCTTGATCAGTGGAGAAATCCGTCTAGACTGAGGTAATTTTTATTTTTGTTCTTATCAAGACTACCACTTTTTGGAGAACTGGATTTTTCCCACATTAAAAACCGACCTTGTGTCTAACTCTGTCCTTGTAGGGAGGCAAGTAAATAGGGATAGTGTGTGTGTATGTGTGTGTGTGTGTATGTGTGTGTGAGAGAGAGAGAGAGAGAGAGAGAGAGAGTAAACTTGCAATAAGCGCTATTCGTTTATACTTCTTACACAATTGCAATATTAAAAATAAATTTTTATAAGAATATAATTGTGTAAGAAGTTAAACGAATATATTTGTTAGTTTAACATTTAAAAAATTATATACTGACCACTGAAGCAACATCTTTGGATGTACGCGATTGGTAAAAAAGTTTTTTTTAAACACGTGACTAATTCTAACAGTAAATTCACAATCGATATTTTTCGACATTTGTTGACACATAAGAATCTTTTACTAATATTATTATTATTATTAGTAGTAGTAGTAGTAGTAGTAGTAGTTGATAGTAAATATATGAAAATAAACTGTATTAGTATAAAAGCGAAATAGTAAACCAATTGTTAAGAAAAAAATGACAAAAAAATGAATGTTTGTCGCAATCAAAATGATCGACTTCTTTAGAGAAGAAACAATTTCAAAACAAAGTTTTTTAATATTGTAATATGTTTAATATATAAAAACACACTTAGATTAGATAAAAACGATATCGCAAAATGTTGAGGTAATCGGTTCAGTAGTTTTTAGAGTATAGGTAAGTAACAAACTTACATTTCATTTTTATTCATATAAATATATGTATGTGCGTGCGTGTGTGTATGTGCGTGCGTGTGTGTATGTGTGTGCGTGTGTGTGTATATGTGTGTGTGCGTATATGTGTGTGTGTATGTGTGTGTGCGTGTGCGTATGTGTGCGTGTGTGCGTGTGTGTGTGTATGTGTGTGTGCGTGTGTGTGTATGTGTGTGTGCGTGTGTGTGTATGTGTGTGCGTGTGTGTATGTGTGTCTGTACGTGTGTGTGTGCGTGTATGTGTGTGTATGTGTGTGTGCGTGTGCGTGTGTGTGTGCGCGTGTGTGTGTGTGTGTGTGTGTGTGTGTGGTAAGTTTTCGTTTAGCATCAATGTGGATTCTTTTTCTGTGATCTGATTTCAATGACGCACACCCATTCATCTTGCTAGGAAAAGATGCTGAGATCAAAAAGAAAATCAATTACATATTTTCTAAAAAAGAAAACTTTGAACCTGGACATGACCTTGACCCAGACACAATTTTACGGGTTTAATTTTGGACATTGGTCAAAGGAAAAGTGTGTTTAAAACAATTAAATAGTCTACATCTTAAAATAGTATAATCTGATGATGAAACTTTTGCCATAAAGAATTTAAGTTCGAACTAGATAAAGTACATCAGGTAATAGCTTATATCACCATATATTATAATTGAGCATATTTTTTATTTGTTGCTTATTTCTCAGCTCCGAAACTATTTAACAGAATTACACCAAATTTAGCATGAAACACCATAGAGATGTGTACATGTATATATTATTATTACTATTACTATTATCTAGAATCATAAACATTTATAAGCTCCCAGACTATTGGATATAATATAGCACAAATTGTAATGTAGAGCACTTGAGATGCCAAGTCTGTCATTGGAATCAACTACTACTACTACTACTACTACTACTACTACTACTACTACTACTACCTATAATGCGATTACTGCTAATACTAATCAGTTAAAATTTCCAAAAGTATTGGATAAACTGCAAATGTTGCAAAGCCTAACTCAATATGTTTAACATAATGTTGGGACGATTAATCGGAATCGGGAATGAGAAATATCAGAACTTTTTTGGGAGATTGGAATCGGTATTGAAATCGGAAGGCTTTGCACCTATTTTCTGATGCCAAAAACTATTTTTTAATTATTGTTGTTTTTTTTTTTGTTGCTGTTTTTTAAGCTTAACTTTTTTATTGCTGGTACTAATGATAAAATACTAAATATCTAAGTTTTATTTCAAACTACAAAAGTATATAGATCACTTGCACTAGTGTATTTGTTACATTTCCAGAAATATGTGCATATCTTATATGTGTTTTTATGGAACACAAAAAAAAACAAAAAAAGACTACAGCTTAATATTTAGATGTTTTCAAAGAATCTGAATCAGAATCGGGAATTGTATCAAAATCGGGAAACATGTTCGAATCGTCCCATCACTAGTTTAATGAGTCATATCTATTGTGATTGAATGGTATCTTAAAGAATCTATTGAGTAAATACTGAAGTTTGGAAACTTCCATTAAAACTCAAAATGATTAAATCTACCCACATGCAATGGATCATGCTGCTTGATTTGTTCCATCCATTTTATATTTGGTCAGTTCTACACTAAATAATGGGGTTATGTGTTTGCTGAGGGCGATTTTTCAAAATGTGTTTTCCAGTCTATATAGTTGTTAACATTTACTTTTGTCGCTGGTACAACATATATACACATTGACAACAAGCAAAATCACAACACAGTTGATTTATAAAAAATATATTGTTTTTATTTCACACCGACAAATCAACTTTTGATTATAAATTGTTATTGGTGTTTTGAAGTTTCTGAAAGGCGCGTGGAGGGATGCATGGTCGTGTCGAATGTTAGTTAGTGAAGAAATGTGACAGCCTTGCTTTCGATTTGTGACGATTTATTTATATAAACATTCTTTTCCTATTGGAATGTTTAATATTTCCTATTGTCTATTGTTTCAAAAATCACAAAGGGAAAGCTACTTAGTTAGAAATCGATGCGCAAGTAAGCTTTGGCGCATTAGTTAGGGAGTGATGATTCCGTATCTTGTCGGGTTCCAGGAACTCAAACAGGCTCCGAGTGAATCAGTGTGAAGGCGTATCTTGACTTAGACCAACCAAGGGAGTTAGAAGAAGAGCTTTGTGAAGTCCCGAAGTAGTAGATAGAATAGAACAAAGCTCCAGTAATAGGACCACTCAGAGAAAGACGTCAGGGCATTACAGTAAAGGAAAAAAAAACTGGGACTTAGGCCTATGCTGAAAGTCGAGAACGCGAGTGGGATGGTTGGGTCGGTAGAGCATCAGACTATTAATCTGAGGGTCTGGGGTTCGAGTCCCCATGCGATAAAGCTACCACCAACATGGAGCATCCGACGTTCTGGTCGTAATTGCGATATGCTGGCCCCATTTCGAAAAAGTGATCGAAAATGGAGTCTCCATTTGTTTGGCCAAGTGGTCCAAATAAAGAGCAGAGTCAGTGGAAAATATCCAACAATGCGACCGCCTAGACAAGATGTATATCTGCAAAGTTGTATCTTTGTCTAACTTGGAAGCAAGTTAATGTCGAGGAAGGACTTTCGAGAAGCAGCAGAAGGGTTGATAGTGTTGTAGAAGAGTACTGGTGCCTGATCTTTCTTGGAAAAGGGGTGAGTCCGGAAAGTAAAAAAATAAAGATGTACTTCGGACATAATTATTTTTTTTAGTTAGTTAGTTATTAAAAATGTATGGCTTGCCATACATTTTGATAAAAAAGGGGTGGAGGAATGTTAACGAGCATCTCCCCCCCCTCTCTGGCTTTCTTACTCTTTCTATTTTCTCTCTCTGTGTCTCTATAAGAGAATGGAGAGAGAGAGGGAGAGGGAGGGAAAGAGAGAGAGAGGTGAATAACGTGGACAGTGGACACGTTTGCAGAAGAAGGGTCAGCTGACCAGATGACGTGGTGTCATGTGGTGAGGTTAGCTGATTCTTTCTTGGCAGTTTGGTTTCGGGTGTTGAAGAAGACAGGCGGCTTTTCAGCTGTCTCCCCCCCCCTGGGCTGGGGAGGACGCTGACGTGTACCAAGCGCAAGCAAGCAAGGTTCACCTCCATTCTGTGTCGACCTTTGGAAGGTGAATAAAAACATAAAACCTTAACTATCATCTTGGAGTGAATTCTTCATCCAACAGGCCAGATCCCCTCCAAGAGACAATGAAACCAGAGGAACAACCGACGACACATGAATGAAAAGGTATGTTAAGAAATGCATGTACACAAACACACACCCACGAAGACATGAACAATAAGATTAGAAACTAGACGATCACGTACACGAATCTCCTTCTTGACACTATTCCCTTTATGAATCTCCCCTATACCCTCCACAATATAACACAATCCTTAGACCGATATCCTCTCACATATTTCTATGTCAAATTGTTTCTTGGGGTCGCCTGCCAATATCCAACAATAGAGTAAACATACTTTGATGATGGACCCTAAAGATAACCAAAAGATTTTAAAGAAAGATATCCATTAAATTATAACAATTTAGCTAGATTCATTTATCCACGATTTTATTCACTTTACTAATCATTTTCTTCTTTTTATTTTTTTTTTTAACTTCGGTATATTTATAGATCCGTTTCGTTCATAAGGGAACAACCGATATTTGCATGTCAATACTGGATATTTGCTCCCCAGACTTATCAGAAAAGAAAAAGAAAAAAAACCCAGAAAGTTCTTAACGAGAAAATTTCATAGCGATGTAAAAAGTTAAATCCAGATGAAATCAAAATAACTCACATCGAATCCATTTTCAATTGTGAGACTTTTTAATCGCTATCTACTATGAGCCGCCATCTTGTCTCATAAAGAAAAGCTAATAAAATTACGATTACTCTGCTTAATCAATGTCTGTATGATTTAATTTTGATTACAGGTGACAAAAAAATCTTTTTTACATGTATTATGTTGGTCTATTTCAAAACAATAATTATTATATAATGTATTTAAATTGGGGGTTAAAACGGAGGTAGACATTTACAAGTTATATAAGTACGAAACTAATTGTATTTCAATGAACATAGTTCAGGTGTGAAATAATGGCGTTGTTCTTCTTGTGTAACATTCAACTATTTTTCTTCATGGAAATTTGAAGATTATTCTGAACTAGCAGACAGACCTGACATTGCCCGGGATTGAATGATGATCAACAAATGTTTCACACTCCCATATTTTTATTGTCATTGAAATCGGTGAATCGCCCACTTTTCAATCGATGCCTTACTGCATGTGCAGAGGATAATCGCTTGAATTTAAGTTTAAAATGAAAAAGTCAAGTTTCATGGTGCAATTGTGCTTTAAACAGAAACATTCATTTCAAAAGTGCCACTGTCATATCAAAGAACCTACTGTTGATTTTATATGACTGACCTTACTGCATGTGCGGTGATAATGGCTTTGAAATGAGAAAGTAAAGTTTCATGGTGCAATTATGCTTTAAACAGAAACACGCGTTTTGAACGCGCCCCTGTCATATCAAAGAACCTACTGTTGATTTTATATGTTGGGCCTTTCGGCTTTTGTGATAATAAAACTTGTTAAATGCACTCGTGATGACAATTATAAGAAACATTTTCAACCACTAATTGCCATGGCTGATAACACCTTACCCAAGAGTCTAACATTCACTCTTCTTCGGCTTAACATTCACAGGTAACATGAATAGGAGCAAATATATAGAAGATACTGCCAAGGTTGCTGCAAGGAAAGTAGGCTCCCTCTATCGTGCTAGAAAATTTCTCACACCTGCTAGTATCCTATATCTCTACAAAACTCCCATAATAGTTGTTTACCTTAAGTTTAAGATTTTGATACCCATATCTTTCGATTTAGTTTTAACTTGCATCATAGATGGACATCATAAAAAAAAACTAAGAAAAATCTGAAAATCTGAGCAAGCGGCTGCCGATTAAGAGCATTTTCTGTTTTGTGTAAATTACATGGGACGTAGATTGGATGCAACATTTTAAGAATTACATTTTCTTGAATGTTTTCATGTTGGGATATGATATGATTCTGAAAATTCGTTCATGGAAGCTTTTTGGCCAAAGTAATCCAGAAAGGAATCCAGAAATTTGCTCAGAAATGAAGCTTTTCTGTGTGATTTTATTTAATCTTGAAAATTTTCACATAACCTAATATATGGGAAAATAATGATGTGACTAAGATGCTATTGTTTGTTTTGTTTTTTTCTCCTTTTGGAGATTCATGCAGATACTATGGAACCATTTCGATGTCTTACATAAGTGCATCATCAAAAACAAGGTGTATACATACAAACATGCGTTTCCTCGTTTCAAGACTAATCAGTGTGGCTAGATGCTGCAGGTGAGATTTGAACTCTGGATATTAGTCACTACCTATAATGACAGTTTTGAGCTAACTTGCCTACTGTTGTAGGGTCAAATGTCAAATTATCCAGAGTTTGACACCCATGTTATTAGATTTTATAACTTGCTCTACATATGGACATCATAAAAACTAATAAAAATCCTGAAAATTTGAACATGTAACTCCAAGCAGTTGACGATTTAGAAAATTTTTTCTTGAATATTTTCAGTATGGAACATGATGTGACTCATAGAAGTTTTTGGACTCACGGAATCAAAAATAGCATCAGATTTGCTCAGAAATTAAGCCTTTTATGCGATTGTATTAGATTTTGAAAATTTTTATATGTGCATTAATATGGGTGAAAAAATTATGTGGCTGTTATGGTACGGGTTTTTTTATTTTGAACATGTGATGCAAGTTTTAACAAAATGTGAGGTATAGGTTTCAAACCCTTGATTATTTGACACGGAATTATCCTAATGTATTTTTTTAATCACCAAAATCACAGAATCATACAATTTTATTGAAATTTTCAGCATTCATTTTGAATTTTATAAAGAAATACAAAGTTTCATAGTGATTTTTAAAAGTGTGGAATTTAATAGAATTTAAATTCAAACCAGGCTGATATGCACTATAACCTTTTTAAATCTCTTCTTATTGTTAAAAGAATTTTTCTTGCAATATTTAGCTCACTCCCACATCAGGAAGATGTGTCTCTAAACAGAAAGTTGGATTTAATAATGCAGCACACAAGAGGTAGTGCGCTCTTATTCTACAAAAACGCCTGAGTAGAACTGTCAGCATTCCCCAGTATAGGCACCTCAGGCAGTTAGCGATAAACTAACCCTTTCTCAGAGAGAGAAGGTAAAATCTGGGAGGGTGAATCTTCTAGGATTACTCAGAATCATACCTCAGCCAAACAGAGGCAAGACTACTGCTGTCACAGTTAACTATACTCTGTCAAACTGATTGTCAAGGACGTATCCACGAGTGATAGGTATCGCATCTGAAATTAGCTCTCTGTTACTTGATGGTCACTGACAACATTTTAAGTAAGTGAGAAAACTAAAACTAAGGAGGCCTCCACTGTATTACTGAAATCATCCTTTTGAGAGATGAGCAGCAGTTTTGAGTTTACCCTATCAGTGCAGCCAGTGGAGAAGTTCGGAGGTAGGTAAAACCTGCGCTAACCCAATAGAAAATGAGGGATAATTTCCTCCTACACGCACGCACACAAAGATCTCCAACTGCTATCTCTTCCAATTCAAAACACAGAACCACCTTTCTCCAAACATCACCACTCTATTCGCATGATAAATCTTGCCCCCCTCCCCGATCTCTCTTTCTCTCCTCCTTTTTTCCAGGCGTTTATTGGATGACCCAGACGCAGAAAGAACCCACTTTTCAGAAGAGTGCTTTCTTTGTGAGACACTCTCCTCCCTTAAAGACAGTGCTGATGATAACGATGCATGCAGACAGACATGCAGGCGTGCAGGTAGGTCGCAGCAAGTCCAAATGGGTGAAGGAGGGTAATAACAACAATGAATGGAAGACCCCCCCTCCCTCTCTCCCTCTCTCTCTCTCTCTCTCTCTCTCTCTCTCTCTCTCTCTCTCTCTCTCTCTCTCTCTCTCTTCTAATTCTTATGAAATGCTCTGATCCGAAATGGGAAATAACAATTTACATTTAGGCTGACAAGCGAATTTAGCAGGAAGCTGAGGGAGATGAAGATGGGGGAGAAAAGTGCAGGAGAGGAAAGACAAACAAAACAAGCAATATAAAAACACATTAACTCTCAAAGTGATCATTTATTCATCTCTCTCTCTCTCTCATATATATATATATATATATATATATATATATATATATATATATATATATATATATATATATATACTAGCAGAGAGACCCATTGTGTCCAGAATTGACTAAGAATCAACAAATGTTTTATCCTATCGGTAAAATCGCTCTTTTTATTAATCAAATCGATTGATTGCCTGCTCTAGGGAGAGACACCCTCGACTGTGCAGTGTATTAAGAGAAAACTTCACATGCCTCTCGCAGGGACTTAGTCCATAATATATTGTAGTTTATATTACACTGAAGAGAATCTACTGTTGATTTTATAAAATTATCTGTAAATAATGGCTTCACTTAAAGTTTAAAATGCAAAAGTCAAGTATCATGATTCAATCCTGCTCTAAACAGAAACATTCATTTTTTTCGGATGAGATCTTAGTTCTTAATAATTATAGATTGAAAGAATAAATTACAATCTTTTAAAAAATAAATACTTATATATACAAGATGCTTATCATTAAGTTTCAAGGCTTTATTTCAAGCACTTGTACCGTTTGAATAATTTCTGAAATGCCCCATGGAAATCCTCTTGTGTGAGCATGTCAATGACCCTCGTCACAGCTTTTTTTTTTTTTTTTTTTAATTCAATTTTCACCCCAAACAAGGCACAGTGCCACTTTGAAGCAGGGGCTACTATCAGGGACTTAATTAGCGGGGTCATTATGAAGGGAGATGAGTAGAAAGATGTTTGTTGACATTACACTTGAACTTCTGCATATCGTTGCAGTTGGGAAAGCAGAATCCCGGAAGGGAGTTCCAAAGACCCGCAGTTCTGGGGAAGAAACTATTGGAGTAAAAGGCTTTCTTGCACCTAGGGATCTCTACTGTAAAGGGATGAGACTTAGTAGCTTGTCGGGTTTGTCGGGTGTAGTTACGTCGGGGAGGTACAAGTGTTTGCAGTTCGTTAGAGCATTCACCATTGAAGTATTTGTAGAACAGGCAGAGGGATGCAACATCTCGTCGATGGGACAGAGGCTGAAGCCTAGATGACAGTTCAGGACCTCTCAATTGTCTCATAATGACAGCCGCTACGGTTTCCTTGAGCTTAAAGAAAACTCAAAAGTCATAGGGAGCAAAGTCTAGACTATAGAGATGGTGAGGAACTGTCCTTATGCCATTCCTCGTCAAATAGTCTAGACTGGTGCATTCGCACAAATCTTCCACAGTTCCTCATGAATAATAGTGTGTACAGTTTCTACACTGATATCAAACTGTGCACATATTGTCTCTATAGACACATGACGATCCTTATTTGTGAATTCTTTATTTGGCCAACCAACTCTGGTAATCTGATTACGAGTGTAGATATGTCCATATTTCCCCAAAACCTCTGATGAAGGGGAAACTAAAACTTGCTGCTATGGCTTCAAATGATCTGAAATAATAGCAAGGGAAGACTTGATTCCAAATATTTCCCATATGTTATATCTCCCCTCTTTGGTTTTCATACATAAAATAAATTTCACAGTGTATAAGGATTATTTGATACTGGCGATATTCATAATCGTACCTTATTTCCAAAAGAGGGAAAATATAACATATTAGAAAAATGCTGTTATTTCAGATAATTTGAAATCATAGCAGAAAGTTTTAGCCTCCCCTCCATTAAGGCCAGAGGTTTTGGAAGAAATATATATATACTTGTAGCCAAATTGAATATTGAAATGCTCATATCTTTGGTTCTATGAGACGAAACTACACAAAAATTTGCAGGCTTTTTGAAGATTATAACACTAATATGTTTTCTGAGGGGAAGTTCTTATCAATTATTTTTTAAATTCTTTTAGGGATATTATTTTGTATATGTTCGCTGTAATGAGGATTAAACCATACTTGTTTTTAGTGTCTATTTGTCTTATTCTTCATAATTTTATTGCTATTATATGCTTCTTCATTAATTTTAATTTCATTCTTTTTATATTTATTTTTATACTTTACATTTCTTCTTCCTTTCAGTGTATATTACATTGTGTAGTTTGTTCTGATATTTTATTATTCGCCTTCTTTATGTATTTGATATTTCCTTGATATCCAGATCTAATTAAAACTTCATTATGATAATCGTTATTTTTATCAAATATATTCTCATTTTGTGATAACTCGGATATTCTTTTTGATATACTGGGGATAATAACATTTTTTCATACACTTAGGATAATTAGATTTATAATCTACATAGAATAGTGTTTGGTTCGTTTGTTATACGGTTCATAAGTATTGTCTTTGAGATTTAAAGGTATATCTAAAAAAATTCACTATTTTACAATTGCAGTTTGGTGTTTTTTCTAACTTAAGTTCATAAAAAATTGTTTAATTTTTTTCTTAGTTTGTTTCAAATTAAAATAAAATACTTAGATAATGATAAGAATTGTAAAGATAAATTTAAATTATTAGCATAACCAGTATGGTGTGAATATAAATTTTAATTAAAAATATTTGAATAAACTTTTTAATTACAGTTCCTTCTTAAGAAGTAACATGTTATGCAAAATTAATTAGTAGATCGTAAAATGTAAACAAAATTTTATACGAAACTATCGTAGATTGAGGAAAAAATGGTCGAGCATATGAGTAGAAACTAGAACTTGAGGGTAGATTAGTATTTAGATTAGTATTTGGAAATTTTATTGTCTTGATTTTTGCGAAAATATTATATGCATGCTCGATTATGACAACTGATAACCATTAAGCTTAATTAATTGAGTCAATTAATTTAGACTTTAATTGTATTAAATAAAGATTACCGGAATTTTGATTAAAATTTGGGTTAAAATATATTAATATATGTGTGTGTGTGTGTGTGTGTGTGTGTGTGTGTGTGTGTGTGTGTGTGTGTGTGTGTGTGTGTGAGAGAGAGAGAGAGAGAGAGAGAGAGAGAGAGAAAGAGAGAAAGGTGAAAAAGTCCGAGACTGATGAAGCTTGAAAGAAACTTTATTTTACTGAGAAGCAGTGAACGAGTCACTGGGAGTCTGCAATTTATTTAAAAAGAAAGAAGAAAAAGCAAAGAAAACTCAAGGGAAGTTATTCACTTCCGAAGAGTACAAACGAAAGTTAAAGAGTTCCTTTTCTTTCAGTAGAATTTATATATATATATATATATATATATATATATATATATATATATATATATATATATATGTATACAGTAACGTCCAAAACTAAGGGACAACACTTTAAAACCTAATATTTGTTAGAAATAACACGTGTGAAAAGCTGAAATTTTGAGAACTGGTAGTCGTTATCATTCATAATAACATACTAAAATTTGAATCATTTGCAAAGGATAGAAAAAGAATTATAACAATTATTTATTTATTTTCAAAATAGGAACATCCAAAAGTAAAAGATAAAATTGAGAAATTCTTTTTCTATTCTTTGCAAATAATTCAAATTTTAGTATGTTATTATGGATGATAACGACTACCAGTTGTCAAAATTTCAGCTTTTTGCAGTTGTTATTTCTAACAAATATTAGGTTTTAAAATTTTGTCCCTTAGTTTTGGACGCTACTGTGTGTGTGTGTGTGTGTGTGTGTGTGTGTGTGTATATATATATATATATATATATATATATATATATATATATATATATATATATATATATATATATATATTAAGCTTAATGTGTAAGAGGAAAAGAGAAAATTCAATTCCACAAGAGGAGACTTATCCGGATAATGCCAAGCTCAACAATTATTATTGGAGTTTATACAATAGGACAACAAGAGTATGAAATGGAGACAAAAAACTATATATTGGTAGATATAGAATGGATCATTTATTGAATAATGGAATACAGGCAAAATTTGGGGGATAGAAGAGACTCTTTATGCCAGGGCATTTCCAAGCCAAATGCTTCTCATCAGAAGAGTAGAGAAGGTGTTAGGTAGCATGTGGAAGATGCGGCGTCTAGCGTAAGGTTCATTAGGGATGAAAAAGATTAAGAGGAATTATAGAATGTTGGAGGAAGCTTTATTGAATTCTAAATAAATAAGGAGAATCTTATTATATATAGTATAATATATAAGATTGTATATGGTCTTTAACATAGTGTTGAGATTAAGAGGTAAATATGTATTAGGGTTAAATAGGGGGTGTATTATTGCTGCGTGGTAATTTACTTTAACGGTTTGTGGGGTGTCTATTTTCTATGAAGTGGTAATTTTGATTGGTGCCAGCTAAACAGCAAATGGCGGCTATAAAACCGCTCATAATTTATGTAAAATTGAAAGGTAATATGCGGCAATATATTTATAAATTTCTTCTGTTATGATATAGGGAGATTAGGATGGCAATGACTATGAGTGCGTTTAACTTGATGCACAAGGTTAAGGATATATATAGATAGCAAAGTGGAGGAGTAAGGAAACCATTACTACTTATGAGAGTGGTAAAAATATACCAAATAATAGTAGAGTAATTATAATAGTACGAAAGATAATAATAATAATGATGAAAATTATAATAATAGTAGTAATAATAAAGATGAAAATAAAATAGAAGTAAAATTGAAGATAAAAATAAAAATAAAAATAAAGATCGAATTAAAGATAAACATTAAAAATAAACATTCAAGATAATATTACCAATAGTTTTGATAAAAGTAAATTCAAAGTTGATGTTAATAACAGTGAAAATGAAGATAATGGTAGCGGTTATGGAAGCAATGACGGGGATAATAACAGGGATAATAATAATAACAGCAATAATAATAATAATAATAATAATAATAATAATAATAATAATAGCGGTAAAAACAAGACAGTAATAATAATGATGATAGTAACAATACTACCACCACTACCTCCACCATCACCACCACTACTACTAATACTAATAATGATAATACCGTTAATAATAATTATTGGAGTGCCTAAAAGAAAGGGATACAGACAAGTGGTGGTGGTGGTGGGGGGGGCAGAGTAGCAGGAAATGGGGTTGAGGAGTGAGTAAGTGGCCCCGTAAAAATAAAGTAAAATATAAGAATATATATATATATATCTATAATATAAAGCTGAATGTCTGTGTGTGTGTGTGTGTGTGTGTGTGTGTGTGTGTGTGTGTGTGTGTGTGGTCACGAATAGGCTCCTATACAGTTGACTATTTTAAAAAACTGATTACATATAATGATAGAAGATGTATCGAAACACAGGAATGGGTATGTTTGATCTAGCAGAACGGTGGTTCATTAAAATTGTGGGGTCTGTGTTTGCACCTGGTCCGCAAAGTATGGAAATAAAAAATTTAAAAAACGCTTACAAGTGTTTTTGATATAGATGTATATAATAATACTTTGATAAGTATGTTTTAACTTAAATAGGGATGGTATAATAAAATTGTGGGGTCTGCGTTCGCGCCTGGCCTCCATAGAATGGAAATAGGTACAAACTTTAATAAAGACTTTTCATATCTATCTGCATAAGTATACTTTGATAATTATGTTTCAGTTTGAAGAAATATGGTATAATAAAATTATGGGATGTTCGTTCGCACCTGACCTCCATAGAATGGAAATATGTCACAAAGTTTAACAAGGTTTTTTAATATAGATCCACAGAATATTGTGATAAGTGTTTCAGTGTGAACAGGTATGGTATATTAAATTATGGGGTTTATCTATTTTATTTTTACTTTCATCATATTTTGCTTTGGTTTTGATACCCCCAAATTCGAAGCTACCTCTTTACAACCCTTTCTTTTCATAACCTATCATACTTTCATAAATCAGAGTCCATTTTCTGTAGGGGCCCTGTCGGTGGGGCATTAGAATACGCCGACTGCCCCCTTGCAGAGGGTAAAAGTCCCTTAATGGGGGTCCTGGATATGACCTTAAACTATATCCAGTGGTGAGGCCCCAGCTTGTGGGCTTTGGGGAGTGTGGAGCCACCCTTTAATTACCATTGCTCCCAGGTCCACTCTGACCCGGAGTGGTAGTACCTGTTAGGGTCCCAACTATGGGTTAAATAGAAACTGACGTGAAAACAACAAATATATTCTATTAAAAAAAATTTCTTCAAAATTTTTGGATTCGGCATTAAATAACCCGAAAAGGGTTGATATGCCGTAAAACAAAAACAACCAACCAACCATTTTCTGTAGGCTATTTTTGAACCCAGTCAACGACGGGTACTTTTGCTAGTATATATATATATATATATATATATATATATATATATACCCACACACACATATACACATATACACATACATATATTCAAATATACAAACACAGAAAAAAAAAAAAAAGAAAAAATAGACGAAGAATAAGCCGGGAAAGCGTAAGAGTTCGGTGAACAAAAAGCCCTTGGGTATGAATTAAATTTAAGGATTGCTTCACTGGGAACGATAGTTTCAAGAGTCCACCTTAAAACTTTAAATTTCTTGAAGTTCGATAATAAAGGCCATCACATTTATGTTTATATGAACAAGCAAGGTCTAGAAATTCGAATACATTCTTTCTCGGTTATGAACACGAGGGACAGGTCCATCCAATCGGCATAACTACTTAATGTAGTAGTTCTAATCGCTAAGGGATGCAAGAAACATGGTTTATAGCTGTCCGTTAAAATTCCATATTTCTCGAAATATTTTGTTAGGGCGGTCTTGCATAGATGTGTTGGTCTGGTGAATTCTTTATTCCTCCTAATTTGGATGGCAAAAAACTGTATTTGTTTAACGGAGACTCTTGTGATGGAAATTGCCCGAAACTGGACTGGTTCAACTGCGTTCAAATCTAAGTTATATTATTAGTAGGAAGTGGCAACTAGAAGGAATTTGGAAAATACACGTGTTTGCTTGCAGACAGTTGGGAACGCGCTTGGCTGGTAGTCAGAGTGGGTAGAAGAGGGATGGGGATATGTCTGTATGGGTGACGGGGGTGGGTTGGGTTGAACCGGAAGAGCTTTTCTTAGGTTATATTTTCGGTACATTTAAAAGTTTTAATGCAAATACTACTGGGATGGAGGGCTTAGTGTAAATCTAATGGTGGAGACCAAATGCGCTAATGTTTAAATAATTTCTTTTTTGGGAGGTGGGCTTGCCAGTGGGGTATAGGGGTGGTGGTTAGATGGTTCTAAATTTAGCTTTTAAGTCTTTAACCCTGGGAGGGGGTTTCTAAGCTATTTTTTCATTAGGCCTAGGTTTTATATTGTTTAGGATATATTCTTGTTGCATCGTGTGCTAATTGGCGGTTTGGTTGCAATTTGATAGGTGGTATCAAGTGTACATATTTACGGGGATAGGGTTTGTTAGGCAAAGTTATCTGAGGGCTTATGTTTAAAGTAGATATATTGTGAATTAGGCATTGCCAAGATGCAGGCGATTCTAGGTCGGTAATTTATTTAAAGTTGTGTAATGTTTATGTATTCAGAGGGTGTGCTAATATTTTATATTAAAAAGTTGAAGTGTTTTATGGCGATTTTTTCAGATCGTGAGTGCTTATGGGTGGTTTAAAAAAAAAAAAATTTGGTTTGGTGTGTTGTCCAATAGTTCTATACTAGGGGAAACGGTTAGTGATGGATATTGTTGCATTTTTTGGATGGTGAGGAAGCACAATAAACTAGTTCCTGTCTGGTGGTGCATTTTCAGTGGGGTTAATTGCATTTACGTACCTGAACTTTCTCTTGTGCCTACAACTGCAAATTATCTCTTGTTCTGAATTGAGGATGTTTCATTTTTTAGGTGCCGTTATAATCTCGGTCGCCTCTGCGTTACATAGAAGGCAGTATTTGATCCTGGGCTGTATGACTTGGAGTTTCTTAGTATTTTCCATTTTAATGTAAAGTCTATTTTGTTGTTTTAAATTTCTTACTAGGTTAGATAGGGTAGTTTTTGTTTTAGAGTTCTCCTTAGAAAATGATTGTAAATGGTTCGCAATTCTGGCCTTTATCGGGAAGGAGGATAATCCTATATAGGTATGTATTATAATGCTTGTGCACGATGTATCTAAAGGTTCTTCATTTATCTGGGGGTGGCCTGAGTTTCTATGTTCAGGTTCTGTGGAGCTTATACCTATCTGTTTTGTGGTCAGTTGTTCAGTTTGGGTACTATTGCTTATTGGGTAATACGGATCCTCTCTGGTGTAAATGGTACCATAGGTTTGGGCTGTCAGGTTATTAGTTGTCATATTAGGCGGGAGTTCTGTTACTGTGCATGCATATATGACGTCTGAGTGTACACAGTCATTCTCCAGTGGGCAGCGATTTGGGTCGTTACAATTGCAGTTTGGTTGAGCTAGACTAGGGTTGCCATTAATTATTTTCTGCGCTGATTCTATTTTCTTATTATTAGTGCTTATAATAGTTTTTGCTACATTAGGCATAGTTGAGAAAGATAATTTAATAGAGTTTTTGTTTAGGATCTGTATATGTGCAGATGCTTGAAAGAATCTTCTACTAATTTAAAGAATTATTTTGGGATATTAGTTTGGACGTTATTATTATATGAGGGATTGAACCAAATATTGGAATTTCTTCTGATCCGATTTTTTGGGGGTGTCTGCTCAACTTGTATGAGCTTTTCATTGTTAGGAGTATTTGGCATATGATACTTATGATTCGATCTTGCCTTAATACTTTGCTTAGATTTGCGTTTAGTCATGTTGTGGATCACGATGCCTAAGGGGCTGGATAGTTTTTTAGCATTATTCGTACCGTACTTAATTGTGTCTTTGTATCCTGAGTTTGCTAGTGCGTTGTTATAAAAGGTGGATCTTTCGTTGAAAATTTTATAGTTTGCAGAGAGATTAGACTTAATGACGGATCTGGGGTGATTTGAGAATTTATGGACATAGTGCAGTGACAAATTTGGTTTATGGTAAGGGTAGTATGTTCCTTCCTTTAGGTTTAATGTTACGTCTAAGAAGTTTGAGGTGCTTTTTTCATTCTCTAATGTTATACTAAGGCCGAAACTTTTAAAAAATTCTCTTAGTTTGATTATGGTCCTATTGTACATTCTGGGTCTAGCCCCAGTTACTAATAGAGCGTCGTCCCTATACTGGCCTCCTTGCAGGTCGCTATTGCTGAATCTGTGTTTAAGCTCATTTAATAGGTAGATTCCTACCAGATCCGTTACTTGTGCAGAGTCTGTCGAGCCTATCACTATGTCGAATTGATCAGGGGTGTCTTTTCTAGTCCACAATTTATTATCAAATTGTATTAAAGTCTTTCCTGCTAGTAGTATTAGACTAATTTTTGAGTCAGAAAGGTCGGAGTTATTTCTGGCATAAAGAGTCCCTTCTATCCCCCGAATTTTACCTGTATTCCATTATTCAATAAATGATCCATTTTATATCTACCAAATATATAGTTTTGTGTCTTCATTTCATACTCTTGTTGTCCTGTTATATATATATATATATATATACATATATATATATATATACATTTATATATATACATTTATATATATATATTTATATATATATATATATATATTTATATATATATACATTTATATATATATATATATACATTTATATATATACATTTATATATATATATTTATATATATATATATTTATATATATATACATTTATATATATATACATTTATATATATATATATATTTATATATATATACATTTATATATATATATATATATTTATATATATATACATTTATATATATATACATTTATATATATATATATATATTTATATATATATACATTTATATATATATACATTTATATATATATATATATATATATATATATTTATATATATATATATATTTATATATATATTTATATATATATATATTTATATATATATATTTATATATATATATTTATATATATATATTTATATATATATATATTTATATATATATATTTATATATATATATTTATATATATATATATATTTATATATATATTTATATATATATATATTTATATATATATATTTATATATATATATATATATATATATATATATATATATATATATATGTATAGTTTTCCACATACAGTACTGTTTCGCTGTTTCATCAGTGCGGCTAAAGAAGCAACTACCTCAAGCCAGGATCGAAACCCAATCATCCAAACGACAGTCGGAGCTTCTAACTGTTGCGCTATAAGGCTGCTGCTATACAGGCAGTGAATTAACAATGTTTTGACATATATATATATATGTATGTATATAGTCATTCACATACAGTTCTGTGTTGCTGTATCACAACTCATCAGTGCGTCTAGACAGGCAACTACCTCAATCAAGGATCGAAACCCAACCGCCCATGCAACAGTCAAGGCTTCTTACCACTACGCTAAACAGCAGCTACTGTGCGAGTAGTGAATTAACGATGTTTTGACATCGTCCGAATACCTAAGCTCGATTTGTTTACACAAAGAGCATTGCTTAATATGCTAATGGTATATCATGTATCACTTCCCAATATGCTCAACTCAAGATAAGGAGCATTATAGTCATCCACATACAGTACTGTTTCACTGTATCACAGCTCATCAGTGCGGCTTGACATATATACATATATATGTTGTGTATTTAGGCAGCATGTTTTCATTCAGACAGATATTGTTAAATAGTGCAGAGTGTTTTCTTATGTCTCAGACGAATTTGTGTAGGAAGATTCCATAGTCGTTTTCGTCCATCTGTTTGTTTTTTGTTTGTTTGTTATTTGCAAATACTTACAACTGATTTTCTTCAGTCGTCTTCAGTCAGTTTTTTATTATTGTTTTGTTTAAAATCTGCATGCTTTTATATGCTTCAGTTAAAATTACATTTAAATTACTGGAAATAGTGAAGTTCTCGTGTGTAAAATATAAAGTACTAATCATAGCAGGAGTGATAAGTAGTAAAATGGATTAATCCTAATCGTATAAATACGACGCTGGTAAATTTAAAAAATATATCCATTTTGAATTTGGAAAGACGAATCTCAGGTAAGGAACACATTTTTATAACATGAATAGGCTAGCCAAATTAATCATGAGTAGGTAACTAGATCTAATATCTGGAACTTTTTTTTTGTGATTAAGGGAGGTGGTGTTTGATCCACACTGCTGGGGAGATATGATTTAATATATTGTTTTGTTTTTAAATCCCCAAAACAATGTTTCATGGTCAACAACTTATGATCCCTTAAATTAACATTGATACTATAGTGAATTCGAGAGAGCAAGTTGATACATTGATTGCAGGTGATTAAATGACTTACTGACTAAATAGTTTTCCAATGAATGATAAAAAATATCAAAATTAAATAAGATTTTTTACATAGTTTTAAAGGTTAAAAAATTTCCAAGACTATTTATTGGATATTTGAATATGTGTGGATAGGTTTCCTTCCTCTTATTGAAATACTTTTCTGGTACCAAAGGTACTCAAGTTTTTTTCACTGATAAAACACAAAAATAATTATACAAAATTATAATTTTAAATATGATCATTAAAACTAGATTGCAAGCTAGGTCTGAGCAGTCCTCAGAACTAGTGAGTTCCCCTAGGACTTACCACCCAAGGAGGTCGGATATATCTCGACAGGATCAAGCCATTGCCATTAATAATACAGAAGTAGGAACTCCTTCTTTCGAAGTGGCAAATGGGACTTATTCAGCCGAAAATAGTTTTAATGTTGCTCCTTGTAGAGCTTTATTATGTAAAACCTGTGATATTCTTATAACATATAAACAATATAAGTCAAATATGACTAAAATAATTTATCCAGTTATCAATCATTCTAAAGAAGATTTGTCATGTAGGTCACAAAGTTTAGTCTACCTGTTTTCCTGTAAAAATTGTAATCTATGATACGTAGGGGAAACTGTAATGCCTCTGAATAAACGCATGAATTTGCATAGAACTAGTACTAAGGGATCCATGTTATTAAACACTTTAAAGAAACCTAATGTAATGTACTTGCAATAACCCTTATCCCTGAGTGGCTTCCGGGCCTTGATAAGTTGTGATCACTGTGTAAAAAAAAAAAAAACCTGTAGTCACTTGTCTTTTTCTGTACAAGTTATTGAAAAACTTAAAAATAATGGATATAATAGTTTAGGAAATGTAGATAATGATATCCTAAAGATGTGTCAGGATAAGGAAGATGGCATAATTAAAAAAAATGCGAGTAATTTACCATATGGTTTGAATATTAAAGTTAAAATAAATAACCTACAAGATTCCGAAAATATAGATCGATTATATCCAGCTTTGCCTCGCTACGGTATTAGAGAAAGAACTTATGTTAATAGAAATAATAGAGAATCAGCTATTTCAGGTGAGGACTTCTTTAATAAAACTAAAGATATTATTATTACCAAAATTTCTGAGTCTTTCAATTATATTAGAAAACTCCTTAATCAAACACAAAAAAAGGTTTTGGAGGAAATAGCATCTAAAATATTATTACAGCCGGATGCGATATATAGAGAAGATTATTTCATTTGATGGTACGAATATATTCTGGATATAATCGACACTAAATTGTATAAGCCACCTGTGAAAGGTATCTATATATCTATAAAAGTGTGTGTGTGTGTGTGTGTGTGTGTGTGTGTGTGTGTGTGTGTGTGTGTACAGATTTCCCTACACAATATCTCTATCAATTTTCAGTCTACAGACTCGAAATTTGATATACAGGGTACTTAGATTTGATAAAATCTTTGTCATCCGTTTTCGGCCAGACATTTGGCTGTTAAGGGGTCAAAATTGAACGATTTGACCTTTGAGAACTCTACCAAACTCCTCTGCCAATTTTAGGTCTAAACACTTGAAATTTTAGATATAGGTTCGTTGGACATGGATCTAACTTAGCTTCATTTGAGCCCAAAACAATAAATTTTAATGGGTCATAATAGGGGTCAGTTAAAAAAAAAATGACCGCTTCGGTCTCTACCAAATTACTCAAACAATTTCTGGTCTAAACATTTGAAATTTTACATAAAGGGTATTCAGAGATAATGCAAGCTTTTTAATCGGTTTGGGTCGAAAATTTGATCTACCAATATATAAATGTATGTTTGCATGTCTGCCTAAAACTTTCGACAGAGGCGACAGATTTTCACAAGATCAGTATCGTTTTGAAGCTCGACCTTTCAGACGACAAATACCGAAAAATTGGCTAAAAACATTAATATCCTCCCCTTTAATTGGGCACTTTTCTACAGAGAGGGGGTCGCTTTTTTCGCCGATAGTGTCGAAAGTCATCACCTCTTTTCGATTGTCTAGCCTTAATTTAAACCTACGTCACTTCCGATTTCGCGGTGGTCGTAACAGCAAAGACGTCACGTTTTCCCCCATTCTTTTCCTCCTTCACAGTACGGGTTCGACCCTGCCTTCCTACTACCACTTTTTTTTTCCTCAACATACACCTCCAAACACCCAGGCAACGCCGGGCTGAAATGCTAGCAAAAAATAAACCTAGAAATGTCTGTGTAGTTTTGTATGAGGATATAAATTTACCTAAAATATTAAATAATAAAAAAAAACATACAAGTACTAATAAATGAGCTACAGACAAAAGAGCAACAACTAATAGTTATATATAAATTAGGGCCAACCATACGTAACAGGGTGTTCAATTATAAACAAAAAAACGGTAGAACATATGAATATAAATGATAATATCATAAATATTCCAAAATGCGAATGTAATTCCTCTCTTTTCTGTGATAATGAGATCAAAAATGTAATGACAGGAAATCTAAAGATAGTAAAAAATTCTAAATTACGAAAACTCCTTAGTAAAGGTCCAAATTATAGAAAACCTAAATGCCTAAATTACACTAAATGTGTTACGGAAGTAACTAAAGCACTAGAGCGTGTTATTATGTCCATGGTAAATAAATATAAATTGTTACAGTCTACGTTTTGTGCATGGAAAAATAATATACTTGAACGCGTAAATAAAAAGGTTAAACATATAAAAAATTAAATACCTTAAAAAACTAATCCTCTTCTTAAAAATTCAGAAATACTGTAGGAACTTAAAATACTTCAAGATAAGTTTGTTTGTTTTTTTGTTTTTTTTTACACGGTGGTCACCATTTATCAAGGACCGGAAGCCACTCAGGGATAATGGTTATTGTAAGTACAGTACGTTAGTGTGGATATTTAATGAAGTGTCTACTTAAGGGGGTGGTTCATCAGGAATTTGTTTACGTTGGACTTGAAGACATCCAGGTTGTAGTCAGGCGGGAAGCAGGCAGACGGGACAGAGTTCCACAGGCGTGCAGTTCTAGGAAAGAAGCTTTGTTCATGGAATCCACGTTTTGATTTAGGCACAGATAAAGAGTGGGGACAATTTTTCATAGTGGTTTCAGCTAGACGGGTGTTTTTCGTGAAAGATTGTCTAGGGGAGACCAGAGATTGGAGTTCAGACGAGTACTTGCCATGGAAATAACGATAAAACAAAGATAGGCTCGCAACGTCTCTTCTGTGGGAGAGAGGTTGCAGGGAAGAGAAAAGGGCATCCCCCACTAAGCCACAAAGTCTATTTTGTACTCTGTCAAGGCAGGATAGGCTGTTTTTAGCAGCTCCTGCCCAGATATGGCAGCAGTATTCCATCCTTGGACGTACTTGGCTTTTATATAGATAGAGAATTGCATCAGTAGTGAGATATCTTCTGGAGCGGTAGAAAGATCCCATCATCTTTCCAGCGACCTTAGCAACAGACTTGATGTATGTGTTCCATTTCAGATCAGGAGTGAAGGTCAAACTCAGAAGCTTGTACAAACATGGGGCTTCTCCTAGACTAGAGCCATCTATTTCAATTGACGCCATATGGGGATCAGAGCGTTGATGATGTAAAGATAGAAGCTTGGTTTTAGATGCATTAAAGGTAACCAGCCACGTCTTCCCCACTTTGTAATAGTTCCTATTGATAAAGCGGTAAATAATATAGATTTTATATGTAAAAAAATATTATATACAACGTTTATTGACAGAAGTAGGAATTATCGGTAAAGTTTCAGATATCTATAAATTAAATAATATTGATTTAGATAGCATTATTCTGAATAATAGCATTATTCTGAATAATAGCATTATTAGTGAAAAAGTAGGATTAAAGTTAGAAGAAAAAACAAAAAACTTCCATGTATGTATTGGATACCTAAAATGCACAAAAATCCTGTTAGCGCTAGGTTTATTGTAGCTTCAAAGACGTGCATTACTGAACCTTTAAGTAAAGCTATATCTAAAGTGTTTAAATTAATTATAAATCAAATAAATAATTTCCACCAGAAAATAAAATTCTATAATAATATAAATCTATTTTGGGTGGTAAATAATTCACAACCAGTAAAAGAAAAATTCGACAAGATAAATTCCAGAATAAAAGCAAAATCTATCGCGACTAATGATTTTAGTACGTTATATACTAAAATTCCACATAAAAACTTATAAAAGAATCAAACAATACCGTAGATTTAGCTTTTGAAGGTGGTAAAGGTAAATATATAAACTTTTCAAACTCTAAAGTTTTACTTAAAGGTTTGGTAATGCATGTCTTTGAAGCTACAATAAACCTAGGAAAAAACTCGAGGAACAAACTCACACGCACACAAGTTCATTTTAAATAATAGTATATATATATATATATATATATATATATATATATATATATATATATATATATATATATATATATATATATATATATAATTTAAAGGAGATTAGAACAATAGTCTAAAGAGCAGAGTGTATTTTAATGTAATAGTAAAATTACTAGTTTAATTAAAATACAGGGAAAGAAAAAGTGCTCGTTGTAATTTAGATATATAATAAGCTCGATAGGTAAATATCCTAGAGCTAATTTAATATTTAGTAATGTGATTGATAATTTAAAAATCAAATTAGAATTAAATTAAAAATCCGTTTCATTACAACAACAAAATCAATAATTTGATTTTGTTGTTCCTTCTTATGAAACGGATTTTTAATTTAATTCTAATTTGATTTTTAAATTATCAATCACATTACTAAATATATATATATATATATATATATATATATATATATATATATATATATATATATATATATTCTGAATTCCAACATAATATAAAAATTAAGTTATAAAATTAATTTATTTAATTTTTTAATTAGTTATAAAACTAATTAAATATTGGTCAGATAGAGGTTTTTCATTTACACAAAGTATCATAGAATCTACAATTGTGTAAATATTATTTTAACCATTTCAATTCATATGTAAATATTATTTTAACCATTTCAATTCATATGTAAATATTATTTTAACTATTTCAATTCATATGTAAATATTATTTTAACTATTTCAATTCATATGTAAATATTATTTTAACTATTTCTATTCATATGTAAATAATATTTTAACCATTTTAGTTCATATGTAAATAATATTTTAACCATTTCAATTCATATGTAAATATTGTTTTAACCATTTCAATTCATATGTAAATATTATTTTAACTATTTCAATTCATATGTAAATATTATTTTAACCATTTCAATTCATATGTAAATAATATTTTAACCATTTCAGTTCATATGTAAATAATATTTTAACCATTTCAATTCATATGTAAATATTATTTTAACCATTTCAATTCATATGTAAATATGTAAAAGAAATCAATTTAGAAGGAAGGATAGAATAATAATCTAGGAATGATATAGACCAAACACGGAAACGATTTCTTCAAAATAATGCCAGACGAAGCAAAATAGTCTTAATAAAAACAACAATGACTTTCTTCAGATACATCCATTGAAGTTGCACATTCAGCTATAAAAACTCCAAAGTGTGACGGCCTGCTGAAAATTCTGAAGTATGCATTAGGAAAATTCTGAAGCACTTCAGGATACGGAATTTTCCTGCTTGATTTGATTTTGGAGCCGCGGCAACAGCAAATAACTGTTTGCTATTCTGAAGTGTGCTCTTATGTATTTCTGTCTTTAAACAGTTTTGCAATTCATCAAGAGATAAACATCACTATGTTTGCCACCTCTTTTTTTTTCGAGAGGGGGGGGGCGGACGATATCTACATGAAGCTGCGAAATGATACTAACTACAATGGTCTCTTGCAAGACTTTTAGCAATTTTCCACATTTGCATTTTAACAATTTTCGATTTCTCTTTGTTCTGAAATGCTTTACGGCCGTTGCTGTATATAATTTGAAATAGTGGAGAAGGAGCAATATTGCCAAAATGGCCGACAATTGTTTATTGCTGTGCAGATCCGGTTTGAATTGCATATTGTTGCGCATGCGAATATTTTTTAATAAACGGTTGAAATGCGAAAAATTTTGGACAATTTGAGAAATGTAATTTTCATATACACCGAGTTATTTAAAATGGTTACTTTATGTTTTTCACTTTATTATTAAAGACTGAAAAATAAAATAAAAACTTATATATATATATATATATATATATATATATATATATATATATATATAGTGTATCACAAAAGCGAGTACACCCCTCACATTTCTTCAAATATTTAAATATATATCTTCATGGGATAATACTGAAAAAAATGATTTTTTTTACACAATGAAAAGTAGTCTGTTTACAGCATATATAACAGAGATATAAAGATGATTATAATAAATACAGGAGGTTCCTATTAATCTTATTCTTGAAAAGATCAGGGTTAAAAGTAGGAGGAAAACAGTCCGCAGAAAGAGAGTTCCATAAACCTGCAGTTACTTCTGTTCCTATACTATAGTATAAATAAGATGATTGTATTTTGTAAATAGGTCGTCAAATTTAGGCAAGTAAGAATAAGAAGAACAAAAAATAATTCAATAATAATATCAACGATACGTATTTCCAAATTGGCGGAGAAAGAGTTCTGGCAAGAAAGAAAAAAATCAATTTTTATGCACACTTTCCAATCGGCTCACACGTTTCACTTCTCTGACAAGAGGTGTCAGAGAAGCTCACGTTCAACTAATATTTCAGTTAAGCATTGCAATAGGATTTCAACTAGTTCTAATAAGAACTCCATTTTCAGATAAAGAACGTTCTAGTGTACACGAACAAAAGTAACTGCACGCAGGTGGAATTCTCTTCCTGCTCACTCTTTTCCTCCTATAGATTAAGGCCTTTTCAAGATTAAGACCGATAGGCATCAACTGTTTTTGCAATAATTAGCTTTCATTCTGATTAGCTGTATTCATCAAGTGGCTTCATACCTTGTTTGGAGCGATTTCTAAAAAATAAATACCTGACCACGATCATCTGGGGTTCTATAGGACTCTGGTAGGAATTATTTCAATGGCATTTTTTATTTGTGTTTTTTTTTTGGGGGGGGGGTGAATCCCCCCCCCCTCGACACACACACATTCACTTACATTGTGATAATAAAATTATATAATGAACACTTTTAATAGTAAAACATCCACAAAAAAAAACATTTGTATGCAAAATGAATTGATCTAGTCCAAACTTTTGAAAATCTATAATAATGTTAAATTTTAAAATTCATATTTCTGATTTTTTTAAATGAGGATAATTCATATTTGGATTATTTGGACTACTCTTCTCATCTTGAGTGTTGTTCACATTTCGGCTGATGTAACCCCCGACCTTCTTCAGGTGTATCCTGTTGAACTTGGGAATTTTTCTATCAAACTCAAGAACCTTTTTGTCAAACTCAGGAACGTACACTCGAAACTTTATTAAATCCTTGAGATTAGCTTATTTTCATCTCGTCAGCCATGGCCGGGTAGAATCTCATCTCGTCATCCATGGCCGGGTAGAAGTCTTAAGTAATTCGCAATCGTATTCTATCGCTCGTATTGAAGATTGAATAAATTATTCCTATGAATGTTACTCAATAAGTCCCAGGCCTAATTGATAAGATAACAACTTTTACGTATAACTCGACTTGATTCTGCAACAGCATCTCCTTCTAGACTGATACACTTCTTCCAACACTTCCCTAACAATTTGATGCCTTTCTTTTTTTCTTTTTTTTTTTTTCTTAGAACGATTTGTCTTTGGCATCAAGATGCACGCATGTTTGCAATATCACTTCATTAGATCCAGATCTCTTTCCTTGGATCATTCTTTTTAGGTCTGTAAACATCCAGTAGTTACTAAGAAGGAGTCTCGCTGTGAGCATCTTGCTTTTGCGATGTTTGGGTAGGGGAACAAAGCGCTGTAATTTTCCCATTGCTGAGCAGATGCTAGTAAAATTGTTGCCTAAAACTGCAATGTTGCCTGCATAGTCCAAATCCTTAAGTATAGACTCTTTGTTCGGTATCTTCTCATGAATATTCATATGATTCAATCAACAGCAAAGTTGAACAACGTAGGAGAAAGAACGCAACTTTGTCTGATATCAGAGTGAATTTAAGAGGCTTACAATTCTGACCATAAATGTGAAGCTTAGTGAAGCTTAAACTATAGTACGATTTCAGTAGGTTAGGACGTTTGGGGGCATACAAAAATGTAAATAAAAACTGAATCAAAAGTGAGTCGACAGTTAAATTGACTAAAAAAATATTTTCAATTTTTATATCATAATGAAAAATGACTAGGTGTGAATATTGCAAATAGTAAAAAAAATTAAAATGTGTTTTTAGTAGCGTTGGGACGATTAATCAGAATCAGGAATCGGAAAAATCACAACTTTTGGAATCGGTAAAGGAATCAGAAAATTTATGCCTATTTTCTGATGCCAAAAATGATTCTTTTAATGGTCTTTTTTATTTGATTTTGTTAAAGACAAAAGTTTTCACTGCTGGTTGTAATAATAAAATAAACACTGATTTTAAACGACCAGTAAAGCTAAAATTTATAGATCATCCACCACAAATGTACTTTTACACTTACAAAAATATCTGCATATTCAACATGTGCTTTTTTTTTACGGTAATCGGGAATAAATAACAACTTTATCGTTAAATAATGAGAGATTTATTAAGAATCGGACTCGGTAATTGTATCCAAATCGGGGGAAAATATTGACTAGTTTTTAGTTTGTACTTCAGATAGAAGCATTTATTGTTGTATAAAATAATCTTTCGTTTTGTTAAGAAGGAAACTTTCCTTTGGAATATTTCTCAGTTGGATTAAAAAATTGGCACTAAAAACTGAAGATATGGAGAAATGAGAAACAAAAACTACTACATTACTAGATAAAACCATTAAAAATGATGTTTGGAATATGAGTTAAGTAGATGAGAAGAATCAACGATTAATAAATGTTTAAAACTTTCGTTAGTAGAAAATTAGATTAATAGAATTAAGATTAAAGGCAGCCTGCAGCATTGCTTGAAGACAACACACTAATTTGGTATTATAAAACAAATTAGTATGTATTTTTAGAAAGAAACCCGAGTGAAATATATTATTTTCTTACAATGAACATGGTAAAAGGAGGAAGACAAATTAGCTAATCAGAATCAAATATCAATTTGTTAGATGCAATGTTATGTGAGGCTGATGTGTAAAACTTCACTGGCTTTTCTTCATATATATATATATATACTGGCCTGGGTGCTCTGCGTTGCCCGGGTGTGTCGAGGTGTGTGGTAAGAGGGTTGGTTGAGTAACCAAAGCCCTAAAAAATGAATTGAAACAACTCAAAATAGCAGCGAATACCCATGCGAGCGCAAAAAAAAATTAGGAGTAGTAGGCAGGCTCGAACTCATAGCATGCAAGAGGACATAGAGGTGAAAAAAAAGCAAACGGTCTTATCGATGCGCCCTCCGCGATTTTCACGTCACGGACGTTCGAAATAACCTGTTTTATCCGATGTCCTTCATGCAAGGCTGAATGACTTCAAAAATGTCGATGAAATAACTGACTCCTCCTTGTAAAAAACGGCCCAGTTGACGATGAAAGAATGAATGTTTTTAACCAATTTTTGGATATTATTTGGCCGAGAGACTGAGCTTTCAAGCGATATCAATTTTGTCATTGTTGGGCGTGTATATCAAAAGTTATAGTGATACATACAAAATACATACATTCTAACAGACGTTTGAGATTTATATAATAGACTAGCGGGAGTATCTGGCGTTGCCCGGGTGTGTGTGGGTGGTATAGTAAGGAAACTCTGGGGGGAAATAAAAATGTGCTAGTAGCAGAGGGGGGAGGAATCAAAACAACAGTAGGCAGTTTGGGTGGAGAGAGGTGTTGTTAAGAAACATTGTAGTAAGCAGGCAGGCTCAAACTCATAACACGAAGGAGGAAAAAAAGGTAACGTCTTAGCTGATGCATCCAAGGTGCAAGCAGAAGTCTAGACTGAGGCAATTTTTATTTTTGTTTCCTTCTTCACATTAAAAGCCGACGTTCTAACTCTGCCCTCGTGGGGAGGCAAATAAATATTGGATTTTTTTTTTCAGACAATTTAACGAAAACTCATCATAAGAAAATAGAATTTTAATAAAAATTAAAGCAACATTGGATATTTTTATTAAACAATTTAACGGAAAGAAGTCGCCGTAAGAGAAAAATAGAATTTAAATAAAAAAAATTGTTTGAATTAAAGTAAAACTATAACAAAATATAGTTTTAATTATTGTCATTGTTGAATTAGGTTGAAAAGTTGTGCCCCCTGTCGGTCGTTCAATAAAACCCAACAAAACAAAATGGCCCAGCCTGTGTAATGCATAAGTGCCTTATATTTTGATAAAATAAATGTTTTTACAATTTTATTTTGATAAAATAAATGTTTTTACAATTTTATTTTGATAAAATAAATGTTATTTGGTGCTTTTGCATTTAACGATCCGTGCAATTTATTAAATAGTATTTACAAGTTAAATTCAAGTTTTACGATATCATTTTTATTAAATTGTAAGGTGAAAGTACAGAATAGTTACAAAACACCATCCCCTCCCCATGTTAAATAAAAGTCTCTAAACATTAATATTATTATTTCAGCGCGGGTTGCTAAATGCAAAAGTACATGTTATTTTTGTTGCATTTCGCTTATAAATACCAATTTCACGAATTTCTTTTTTATTAATAATTAATTTTCTGTCTCCTCGTTTTTCATAATTTTTGGATATGTTAGTATTTTCGCCATGACAGTTACATAGGTACCATTTGTTTTATGTGAAACTCAGTATTTCGTTCACTTGAATAATATAGAAACACCAATTGCCTGTTAACCCAAAAAGTGTGGTTTCTTTTTGAATTTGGCCTTTTTTTTTCTTAAACATTTGGCCTTGAAAAATAATCATAGTTTGGCAACTGTGTATCTTGGCCGGTGTCATACATAAGTGCCAAACCCGCTATAACTTACTATTTTAAAGTTGTCATTTTTATTATTATTATTACAAACATGGTTTAAGTATAAATAATTTGTTTGGAAGAAATGCCAAAATCATTTCACTCTAAAGAATTTATGTGACTGAAATAGGAATTAACGCGGCAAATAATTCATTTTTTTTTTCATTTAATAACAAAAATTATCAGCATTACTTGGTTTTCTAAAGTTTTCAAATTTATTTCTTTTTCATTTGTACAAATTTTTTATAAATTTGATGCATTCAAGATTAGATAAATTGTTTTATATTTTTTAGATGAGGATTGGTATTAATTTTGATTGTTTGGACTATCGCTCTCATCTTGGTAATTGTTCTCACAATAGAATCTTTTTCGATCCTTAGATTTTGCTGAAAATTACCCAAAAGCAAGACCATATGAATATACATCTGGAAACGTAATATTTTATCCTGGGGATAATATTTTATCCTGGGAAAATCGTGGGGCTTGAGCCCTGGGGTGTTTTAGGGGTAAAAAAAAACCACCCCTATTGAGGCTAATTTTACTTTTCTCCAAAAATTCATACTTGTATCTAAATAGGGTTTTAAATGGCACCGAATTCAATGCATCGTTTCTCATGAAACGGTGTCGTTTTGGCTGTTTTACCCTGATGTCTTACATCAGGCTAGGGGCTTAAATGGGGAAAATAGCCAAAATCAGTCGGGGCGGGGGGGCATCTAGTTTTTGGCTTGTTGATTTTTTATTTTTGAATGAATGTTCAACATCAGAACTAACAAAGTTACCAGGTTATACAGTTCAGCATTTCTTTCTGTAAAAATGGGCAATCGACAATACCCCCACTATCAAACAATCATGAGGTTGTTTGAACAGCATCTGAGAAAGCTTGCCCACCAGTTTGACTGAAACTCTACCTTGGACCCAGTAGGCCATTCTCTCCCTGATTTTCCTCTGCGGACAAACAACGCCAGATGATCTAAAGATCACGCCCTCCCAAGTAAATGATATTATAAAAAAACCTAGACACCTCAAAAGCATGTGAACCAGGCCTCATCCCAGCTGTACTATTAAAAAAATGCTCCACTGAGGTCGCTCCTGTTCTCTCTAAACTCTTGAACAAATGCCTTAACGAATCTTGCTTTCCTGAATGCTGGAAAACTGCTTCAGTGGTACCAGTTTACAAAAACTCTGGCGAAAGAACTGACCCATTAAATTATCTCCCAATTAGCCTCCTCCCTTTTTTCACCAAAATATTCGAGTCCTTAATTAATCAAGCTCTAGTCCACCACCTTACAGCAGCTAAACTTCTGTCAGACTACCAATATGGATTTAGGCAAGCCCATTCTACTGCAGATATTCTAACTGTAATCTCTGAACATTTATACCAAGCATTGGATAAGGCAGGGGAGGGAGGTTAGTAATCCTAGATATATCTAGGCTTTTGACATGGTATGGCACGATGGTCGTTTCATGAATATAAAATCCTATGTTATTACTGGACGAATGCTTAGCATAATTAGATCCTTCTTAAATGAGAGAAGAATCCAGGTTGTCCTCGATAGGCATACGTCCAAAAAATTTGATAAAACTGCAGGGGTATCCAAGGGATCGACCCTTGGACCCTTATTATTTCTGATATTCATAAATGACTTACCTGATAAAATTGTCTCTGAGATGGGTATATTTGCCAACGACACCACGCTCTATAGCAGGCATGTGGGGAAAACTAATGAGCACATATCTAAGGCAATGGCCGAAACCCTAGAGGAAGATCTTCAGTCTGTAGTGAAATGGGGTCATAAATGGATGGTAACGTTCAATGCTGTCAAGACAAAGCTAGTTTCCTTTAATAATTACATGAAACCTAATAAACCTTGGCTTAACGTTCACAGGAAACATGAGTTGGAATAGATATATTGAGATCATTGCTAAAGCTGCTACAAAGAAGGTGGGCTCTCTCTATCGTGCTAGAAAGTTACTTATGCATGAAAGTATCCTGTACCTCTACAAAGCCACCATTTGCCCATGTATCGAGTGCTGCTGTCACATTTGGGCTGGTGCATCTGCTACTAGTCTCTTGCTCCTGGAGAGGATCCAAAAAAGAGTCGCCAACCTAATAGGTCCTGAACTGTCATCTAAATTCAGCCCCTGTCCCACCAATGAAATGTTGCATCTCTCTGCCTGTTTTACAAGTATTCTAATGGTGAGTGCTCTGACAAACTACAAGCACTTGTACCTCCTCGACGAAAATACCCCTGACAAACCTGACAAGCAGCAAAGTCCCACCCCTACACAGTTGAGATCCCTAGATGTAAGAAAGCCTTTTAATAGCTTCTTCCCCAGAACTGCAGGACTTTGGAATTCTCTTCCGGTTTCTTGCTGCCCCAACTGTACTGACATGAAGAAGTTCAAGTGTAATGTGAATAGACATCTCGCTGCTAAACTCTCTACATAGTACCCCTGGAACATAGGTCCCTGAAAGTAGCCCCCTACATCAAAGTTTTTTTTTTTTTTTTTTTTTTTACACAGTGGTCACCACTTATCAAGGTCCGGAAGCCACTCAGGATAAGGGTTATTGCAAGTACAGTAGATTAGTGTGGCGATTTAATGAAGTGTTTACTTAAGGAGGAGGTTCATCAGGAATTTTTTTACGTTGGACTTGAAGACATCCAGGTTGTAGTCAGGTGGGAAGCAGGCAGACGGAACAGAGTTCCACAGGCGTGCAGTTCTAAGAAAGAAGCTTTGTTCATGGAATATACGTTTTGATTTAGGCACAGATAAAGAGTGGGGACAATTTTTGGCAGTGGATTCAGCTAGACGGGTGTTTTTCGTGAAAGATTGGCGAGGGGAGACCAGTGATTGGAGCTCAGACGAGCACCTGCTATGGAAATAACGATAACACAAGGATAAGCTCGCAAGGTCTCTTCTGTGGGAGAGAGGTTGCAGGGAAGAGAGAAGGGCATCCCCCACTAAGCCACAAAGTCTATTTTGTACTCTGTCAAGGCAGGATAGGCTATTTTTAGCAGCTCCTGACCAGATATGGCAGCAGTATTCCATCCTTGGACGTACTTGGCTTTTATATAGATAGAAATATGCCTTGCTTGGAGTGAAAATGTAATAAAAAAATAAATTTAAAAAAAGATTGAGAATATGTTGATAACAAGGCAAGCATTCTGCCACTTGCATACAAGAGATCCCGGATTCAAATCCCGAGTTCAGATGTGTTCCACTGATAAGCCCAAATGGGGGCGAAACTCGAATCTTGGACTTTCGGTTAGTTGGCTTTCATGTGAGCTGTGACGCTGTTTAGCTGTAGAAATCATCATATCATCTCTCACATTCTGAAAATTTATATATATATATATATATATATATATATATATATATATATATATATAAAGCTGAACGTCTGTGTGTGTGTCTGGTCACGAATAGGCTCCTATATGGTTGACTATTAAAGAAAACTGATCACATATAATGATCCTCGAGCACTCGATCCGTTCTCGCTTCTGGAATGGTGTGAGCAACTTGGGAATCCATCTGGCAGACACCTTATGCATATGCAAATGGTCATGAATGATAGTTTCCACAGACCCTGTACCAATCTTGACATCTTGGGCTATTTGGCGAATAGTAATGCGCCGATCTTCCAAAATGGCAGCCTCAACTTGACGGACAGATGCCTCATCAATGGCAGAAGGGGGGGGGCGACCAGGTCTAGAAGCTGTTTCCACAGACTTCCGGCCATCTTGGAATTCACGATGCCAGCGTTTTACAAGGTCATATGATGGAGCATATCACCATAGGTTTCTTTCATTTCATCAGAAGTCTCATGTGGTGTGCGTCCTTTCAAATAGAAAAATCGGATCACTGCTCGACATTCAACAGGCTCCATTTCACACCTGATTCAGTTCAAACACCTGTAAAACAGAAACCACAATTAGTTCAGAACTGTAATTTGCCACATAACCAATAGAGATATAAATCATTACACATGCAAAATTTCAGCTAGATCAGACAACTGGAAGTTGGTCAGAGGCATTACTTATTGCACGCCCCTTGCATGTATGTATGTATGTATGTATGTGTATATATATATAAATATATATATATATATAATAGTATATATATATATATATATATATATATATATATATATACACATACATACATACATACATACATACATACAAGGGGCGTGCAATAAGTAATGCCTCTGACCAACTATATATATATATATATATATATATATATATATATATATATAATAGGATAGTTACATTCTAAGATCTAAATATTTATTTTTCATGCAGAACAGTTCGCATGTTAAAATTCCGGTACATTTTTTTTTACATTTTTTTTCTGTTTCATTTTCTATCTAAGCAAAGAATATCTAATTTTTCTGAAGCGTATATACATGAAAAGAGATGGTATTGACATAATGATAACTGTTTGTTTCTGCAGGAACTGTTTTGCATGAAAAATGAATCTTGGAATATAATTATACTGTTATTCTTTTATATGTACTCTGATGTTATCTTTAACGTATATTAAGCTTCTAAACAAAATGGATTGGTATACAACAAGAGTGAAATATAATTGATATATATATATATATATATATATATATATATATATGTATGCATGTATGTATGTATGTATGTATGTATGCATGTATGTATGCATATAGATAGATAGATAAATATACTCATCCACATACAGTACTGTTTCGTTGTATCACAACTCATCAGTGCAGCTAGTCATACATTTTTCCCAGCCGTGGATCGAACCTACAACTGTCGTGTTGACAGTCGGTAGCTCTAACCATCAGACTAGGAATTAGTGCCCGGAAATATTTCTCCTCAAATGTCTATTAAATTAATATTTGTCCATCGCACAGTGCTCTCAGACAGAGTGCTTCGCTGTATCACAGCTCCTCAGTGTGTGTAAATCAGCATCCATACCAACCCGAGATCGAACCAAAAACCACCAAGATGACAATCAGTAGCTCTAACCACCAGAACACGTGGACAGACGCTGCTAACACCTGGTATTTCTAAATGGTCACCCATTCAGTACTGACCAGGTTTAACGTTGCTTAAATTTATTAATTTCATGGGAACTTTTGTGTCAACGTAATTATTCCGTACATGGCAACACAAATTTCGAACATTTTCGTGAACAACACATTTTTCATATGCGAACATGATGATAATTTGCTGATTATTTATTTCCTGATTAAATATTAGAATTAGAATAATTGTTTGCTTCACTAATACGTTGGTCGGGGGAGGGGGTAATCTATGTTCCCTTAGCATCGGAACTGTACAGCAGATATAAGATAATTATATAGACGTGTAGTTCAGCTCAGAATGTTACAGATTAGATAAGTGGCATCTTGGTGTAGTAGCAACTCACTATAAAAGAAAATTCATGAGAATGCTTCCAGTCTTGTATTTTGTCTTTTATTCCGAGGATATTCTTACCAAATATTTCCCGCAGAGAAATTCTGGGAACTCAATGCAATAATAATAATAATAATAATAATAATAATAATAATAATAAAGTATCCAATAAGAAATAAAGAATATAGGAAGAACTCAAAGATGGAGATATGGTGGACAAAGAAAAAAATAATAATATACATATATATAAAGGGGAAAAAATAAATTGTATTTAAAATTGAGTTATATATTTCCATAACCAATTCTATTAACCCGGGGATATTTGATCTACAACCTATCTGTTGCCATAGTGACAGATAGGTAGAATGAAAAGCATAATTGAAAAACAAGAAAGAGAAATCCGACACAAAAGAATGAGAGAAAAGGGAAGAAAAGCAAGTTCAGAAAGAAAGATAATAAAATAATTATGATGTTGGCAATAATAATAATAATAATAATAATAATAATAATAATAACAACAACAAAAACAACAAAAACAACAACAACAACAATGATAATAATAATAATGATAACAACAACAAAAAAAGCAACAACAAAAAAACAACAACAAAAACAACAATAATAATAATAATAATAAAAATGATAGCAACAACACAAAAAACTACAACAACAACAACAACAAAAACAACAACAGTAATAATAATAATGATCAAAACAACAACAGAAACAAAAACAACAATAATAATAATAATAATGATAACAACAACAACAACAATAATAATAATAATGATAACAACAACAAAAACAACAATAATAACAACAACAACAACAATAATAATAATAATGATAACAACAAAAACAACAACAACAACGAGAAGAATAATAATGATAATAACAACAACAATATTAATAATAATGATAACAACAACAAAAACAACAACAACAACAACAATAATAATAATAATGATAATAACAACAACAATATTAATAATAATAATGATAAGAACAACAAAAACAACAACAACAATAATAATAGTAATAATGATAATAACAACAACAATATTAATAATAATAATGATAATAACAACAACAATATTAATAATAATAATAATGATAACACAACAACAATAATAATAATAGTAATAATGATAATAACAACAACAATATCAATAATAATAATGATAATAACAACAACAATATCAATAATAATGACAATAACAACAACAATATTAATAATAATAATAATGATAACAACAACAAAAACAACAACAACAATAATAATAGTAATAATGATAATAACAACAACAATAATAATAATAATGATAACAACAACAAAAACAACAACAACAATAATAATAATAATAGTAATAATAATAATAACAACAGCAATATTAATTATTATAATGATAACAACAACAAAAACAACAACAACAATAATAATAATAATGATAATAACAACAACAATATTAATAATAATAATGATAACAACAACAAAAACAACAACAATAATAAAAAAATGATAGCAACAACAAAAACAACAACAACAACAATAATAATAATAATAAAAATAATGATAACAACAACAATAACAACAACGACAATAATAATAATAATAATGATAACAACAACAACAACAACAACAATAATAATAGTAATAATAATGATAACAACAACAAAAACAATAATAATAATAATGATAACAACAACAAAAACAATAACAGCAACAACAAAAACAACAAAAACAACAACAACAACAGTAATAATAATAATAACAACAAAAACAATAATAATAATAATAATAATAACAACAACAACAACAACAATAACAACAACAACAACACAACAACAATAACAATAATAATAGTAATAATAATAATAGTAATAGTAATAATAATAATAACAATAATAATAATAATAATAATAATGGCGGTGATGGAAATTAAATAGGCGATAAAACAAAAGTTTCATTTCCTTTGTGAGCCTTCACATCATATCAAGACTTTTTAGATTATTTCTTGCCAAAGCACAATTTCTTTTGTAAACAGTTCCGTGCATGCAATTAGTTAAACACAAGTTGTTATTTTGCCTATAGTTAAAGGAAAATGTGTTATGTATTGTAACATTTCTAGAATGGAGGGTGTCTGATCCCCAATAATTGTAATCTATATAAGTTAAAAATCATAAATGAGTTTTCTTTGCGTCCGGACCTTCACGTTTCCCCAGTGATCTTCCAGACTATTGCACTGTTATTCTAGAATAGAAAATACAGCCAAAAATAATTAGATTGTAGGAAGATGAGTTTTAATTTAAACTATTTATAATGCCTACATCTTTGTAGTGACAAGGTGAGGGGGAGATTGAGGCTGTAGATTTGCAGCTTTGCTCCTTGCTTCATTTATCATTTCTTGATTGATCAAATGTTCTTCAGTAATTATTCCCACAAAAACGCAATGATTCCAAGGATTAACTGATTGATCCTTCAGCCATCCTTACATCCAGTGTAACTTAACAACAATCTCTTGGTGAAGATAAATCTTTAAATGATTTCTACCTTGACGCACACACAATATGTAACATTGTGGGTTCATACCGTATTCATGTCGAAATGATCAGAATAGATCTGATAGCAATTCGATCCTTTATAGCCGATTCCGTATTATTTGAATTCTTCCAACTACTGTTCTTATCTTGAGTGTTAATTTCACAATGTTTCGGTCGATGTAACCTCCGAGCTTCTTCAGTTCTATCTTGTCAAACTTGAGAATCTTTCCATCGAATTCAGAAATTTACACGGAATTTTGTCTGCAAGGATCTGTGACGTAGTGGATGAAGTACTTAGTAAAATTCAGTTCTAAAAGTTAGACTCTCCTGGAGGTTGAAGGTTTATCCTCATTGCAAGTGGCACTCAAAATACAACTGCAAATAACTTAGAACTTCTACGCAGTCATGGCTAATGGAACGAGAACATGGTACCCCCATGGATTAAATAAAGGGTTCCATTCAAAATTCTGTGTAGATTACAGAGTTGGGCAGAAAGATTCCTAAGTTTGAAAATATACACCTGAAGACGGTCGAAGGTTACATCAACTGAAAAGTTATTAAAATAACACTCAAGATGAGAACAGTAGTCCGAAGAATCTAAATAATACTTATTTAAAAAATTCAGAAACGCGATAGTCGATTTCATAGCATATATCCACTAGGTCAATCGCGAACAACCTAACAGCAAATTAGAAAAAGGATAGTACTCAGGAAAGGAAATAATTCCACCAAAGCCAAAAAGTTCAGTTTAATTTAGTCAACTCTTATTCAAAATGGAACATTGTGTAAACGTTATTGAGAAGTACTCAATCAATGCATTTACTATTTTCTGAAAAATGAATAAAAATGTCCGAAAATTCTTTATTATATTCTTGTAAAAGGTTTAACACATAAAGTTATCTTGTCAGATTTTCAAAGTCAGCCCTAAAAGCATTTAAACTGAAAAATCAAACTTTGTTATTGTTGTACTATGTTATTGGCAATATAATAATGTAGTTAACTATAATCTATTTTTAAAGTTGCTTAGTCCAGCACAAATAATTAGTAATATAAAATATTTTTAAATGATCATATAAAAATAGAAATCAGCAAGGGAGATAAGTCATATTTTTAACTGAGGAATATAAAAAGCGTTATCTATCTACCTTACAACCAAAATCTATTTCTTTTTATGTATGTTGTATTTTGGTGGGCTTAGTTTGTTAAGTATCCCAAATTCTTCTACTTTTCATTAGAGTCCAATCTAATTTTTACATAGACTTTCCGTAAGATTTTTTTTTGATACACAATGTTTTATGTTTTACCCTCTGGTTGAGAAAATGTCTTGATTCAAGACCATATTAGATGAAAATAAAATAAAAAGTAGTTAAATCGGAAAATGTTGTGAGACCGAAACTTACCTACATCATAGACGCTTCCAGTACTATATTAGGATGTGCAATAAGCCTCAAGGGGACAGTATTGTAATAATGTAGAATCAGCAGGAGTACTAGTAGTGCACAGCACATATAACTGTTGGAAATCACTAGATAGTAAGCTCCACTTACCCTTTATCCTATTTCTGTAACCTTTTCGATTAATATATCTTTCTTACACCTAATTGATGCTTTCCTCTGCGGTCCCAACCTTAAGCTCACATCAGTGATGACAGAAATATTTAATAAACGCACTCGCACCTGACCAGGTCCGCATCAATAGTGACAGAAAGATTCGAGAATTTCATTAAGAATTTCGTCCTCACCTCATAACGATAGGGGACCCATTTAATCATACAGCAGTGTTAGACGAGAAATTAAGCTGGCATTACATACAAAATATGCCTGTTACCAAAATCAGTGACGAACTAGCGATTCGACACCAACAGAAAGAGCGCTGCAATAGTTTTTGCAGATGTATAGGATAATCCCTAATCCGAATCCGTCTATGGGATGCTTGCCTGTAAAAGCAGTGTTTGCAAGAAAAGGCAAGTCTTCGATAAACTCATTCCACAGCAAGCAAAGTTCTAGAAAACCGTCTCGCCCCATAAGAAATATTTCTGTCCTGGCGATACAAAAGCAACATTACATTCTGGAAAGTAGACACTATTAAACAAAGAATTGGCAAACTGGTTTATATTGTCCAGAGACCGGAAACCAATACCATATAAACCAGCTCAGGAAATGCCTTTTTCATGAATCAGAGGAATCATCACAAAATATCCGTGAAGAGCCGATCAGCGTAATATTCGATCACTTCGATCCTGACACACTCCAAGTCTCGCGAGAGGTGCGACGCTTGGGAAGAAAAAGAAAATTTACGTAACGTAAATCCCAATTTTATCCAGTTTTATTTTTTTCCTTATTAAAAAAAACAAAAACTTTATTACGATGTGAGATAATACTCGCAGGGGGCAGTATTGTGATACCGTAGAAACAGCAGGAGTACTAATAGTACGCAGTGTGTATGACTACCCATAATAGACACCACCATATAGTAAGATCGGCTTACCCTTTATCCTATCCTTGTAGCCTTTTTGGCTAATATATATATATATATATATATATATATATATATATATGTATATATATATATATATATATATATATATATATATATATTTACACTTAGTCCGTGTTCTCAGTTTTCCAACCTTGAGTCCACATCAGAAAACAATCACAGTAAGCATAAAATGAACGAAAAAGTGTCTACTTTCAAATTTAAAAAAATATACATAGAAAACTAAAATAGTCACGTGGAGTTCACAAATAGAAAATCAAGTTAAGTCACGAACACAAAATAAAATAAAATTTGGTCAAAAAATTTAAAAACGATAAAATAATTTGAGACATAAACGATTTAAAGATCAAGTTCCGGAAGTCATGATTTTCAAGTTTTGGAATTTTTTTTTTTTTAGATCACGACAAAGTAAATTTAAATGGTGCAATTTAAATCAATGTACATTAAATAATCTTTATACATTAAATATTTTACAAAATTATAATGACACTTTTTTATATTATTATTTTTTTATTAATGAGTAAGCACAAAAGTCACAACAGGATAAGAGGTAATGAGTTGGATAGATTGTCAGTTAAATGATGAAGAAAAATATGAGAGGATTGAAAATAATAAATGGTATATATATATATAGTTTGATTTTTTACTCATGAATCAGCATTCATCATGGCTGAAAGCCACTCAAGGATGAGGGTTAATGAGAAGAGTGAATTGTCAGTTGAATCTGTGTTGGATACGCTAATCGTCGTAGGTGCATAACATCATACACTAGTGCATTGTTGTTGTAGGTTTTGTTAATGCTTGCACTCTTTCTCATTTGTTGATTGAGAACCACGTGCACACCAGTTTGGTTTTAAAGAATTTATTTGATAAAACAAAGAGACAGAAATCAAATGCATGGGTATGAGAGAGAGAGAGAGAGAGAGAGGGAGAGAGAGAGAGAGAGAGAGAGAGAGAGAGAGAGAGAGAAGGAAAGATATTTTGTAGGGTTTTGAAAATTATAGTTTACAGCAATATTTCCCAAACTTCAGGACACCATGGAGCCCCCTGATCAGGGCAAAGGTTTTTTTCATGGAGCACTCACAATATAATTTCATGGAACACTCACAATATAATTTCATGGAACACTCACAATATAATTTCATGGAGCACTCACAATATAATTTCATGGAGCACTCACAATATAATTTCATGGAGCACTCACAATATAATTTCATGGAGCACTCACAATATAATTTCATGGAGCACTCACAATATAATTTCATGGAACACTCACAATATAATTTCATGGAGCACTCACAATATAATTTCATGGAACACTCACAATATAATTTCATGGAACACTCACAATATAATTTCATGGAGCACTCACAATATAATTTCATGGAGCACTCACAATATAATTTCATGGAGCACTCACAATATAATTTCATGGAGCACTCACAATATAATTTCATGGAGCACTCACAATATAATTTCATGGAACACTCACAATATAATTTCATGGAGCACTCACAATATAATTTCATGGAGCACTCACAATATAATTTCATGGAGCACTCACAATATAATTTCATGGAGCACTCACAATATAATTTCATGGAACACTCACAATATAATTTCATGGAGCACTCACAATATAATTTCTAAAATAAATATGAAAAACATGAATTTCAAATTTTAGCTGGTGATAATGTTTACAACGATTTTTTGTTTTTGATTAATCAAAAATTGTTGCATTTTTTGTTAATTTGTTTTTTATTTTATTTTCATAAACCATCCTGAAACTCTTGACACCTGTAGTTGTGTATCATATCTCATTCCAGTAAAAAAGATTAATATTCAAATGTCTGCAGTCAATCAATTTTTCCATATAAAGCATTTGGTTCTCTTTAAGAAAGGGTTTCCAGAGCCCCTCAGCCTCACTCGCAGAGCCACAGAGCTCCTCCGTGGAGCCCACTTTGGGAAACCTTGGCTTACAGTACCAGAACTTTTTGCAAGTGGAAATTTTTTCTTCGATCGCCATTTTTCCATATGTATGCACGTATTTTACTGATAAAGCATGAGCGAAATGTTTCCTTATTCTCCTTCGAATAAGGCCGCCTTTATGTTTATGAAATTTCACCCCTTCATGTAGATTATCTTGTTCTTCTTTATAAAACATGCCAAACCTATTGAGTCTTCCTCTTTTCTTAGTTTCCCCATACTAGTAGCAGAGAGAGCAGACTTTTTTTTTATGTAAGGTTTTTTGTAATACAGGGTGACTCAAAATAAAAAACGGGCCCCAACTCTAACTAGGCCCCGTTTCTTAGTGTTTTGTCCAAATGAAATGAAACTTTGATCATAAATAGTTTATTACATTCAAAACATCACATCAAAACACTAGGGTCTTTGGCCTTTTTTTTCTCCGTTGACTGTAAAATGCTCAGAAAAAACAATTGAATGTCCTCTGTTTTTTTTTTGGGGGGGGGGGGTCACCCTGTATCACTACTATACTCCCTTCTGATTCTTCTATTATATATGAAACATTCAGGAGGTGATCTTTTGCGCAGTGGGTTTGTTTGCAGTGGTACAGTTACTGGATTTCCATTAGAAGTGTCATTAAAAGAGGCAGCAGCTGTCATAAATCTTTCACTTACATTCTCTAAAGACTTTCAGAACAGACCGGTCACAGATATTTTACATGGTGTGTCGACTGATATGTTTTGTGTACTAGTAATTCCAGTCATACCTCCCACTCCACTCTTTACCCACACTCTATCACCGGTTATGAAAACAGTTTGCTGTTGATTATGTTCATATTCCCCTGATTTCTTTCAGTCGTATGTTAAGTAAAACTAGACATTTTATAGAAGTTAGAAATAATTGTAAGAGTGAAATAACTGCAGTAACCAGGAAACATATTGAGTTGCAGAAAATAGGAACTTGTGACTTCTGGAAAATTTATAATAATGTGATGAATAAACCTCTAGCCGCCACATTGCACATTGTTCAGTTATCTCTATGAGATGTTTATTGGCTGCGATTCTTATTTTTTGGCCCTTAATTCCAAGCTGGCCTAAAAGGAGCATGCAATGCTCAACAGCTCAAAGGATTGTAACATAACCTTCACGGGTCAGCTCTTTTTTTAGATCTTCATATCTTCTATTGATGTTGTTTTTCTACCTGGCTCTCATAAGGTATTGTCAATTCAATCAAGATGAGTATTCTTGTTCTTGACGAGAGAATAATGTCTGGCTGTTGCCTCTTTTCTCTTATAATTTTTGAGTAATTACTTTGCCAGCCAGAGAGATCTGCAGCAACTATCCAATCATCATCGATTCCAAGAATATTTTGGCTATGTACTAGTGACGGGCCAGATCTTGATCCGAGCCATATTTTTCCTCCCTCAGTAAAAAAAACTTGTGGCTTTTGTTAGCTTCTTTGGGCTTCATGTTTACTTATTGTTGTGGTCAGTTCCTCCAATACCCTATTGAGCCGTCACATATATCGACCATTAGCAAGGGCCACTCTGCAGGAATTAAGAACATGTTCCATTGTCTGTAGTTTTTCTTTGCATGAAGGACAGGTTGAATCTTCCCCATCTTCCATTTGGCAAATTTAAAAATTTATATTCTTATGTTTTTAAAAGTTTTGTGACAAAAAATCATAAAACTTTTAGTTTCAACCCATGCAGCAACCAGCAAATACATAGAAATGTTTAAAAAAATTTAGCGAGACTTTTGGATTCTTTTGCTAACAGTTTTTCCTCTGATGAGAAGAATTTGCATTCTTTGAAACTCTGTGGATTAAGGAGCACCTAGCTACCAGCTTTGGAGTATTCTGCCAAATAATAAAAACTTTTTGTAAATTTCTACTTTACACCTCTGTTTTTATATATATATATATATATATATATATATATATATATATATATATATATATATATATATATATATATATATATATATATATTGCTTTTAAAACACAATTATCCACGACACATGTCTCGTCGTCCACGACCCATCAGAATGGCGGAATCTAGCGAAACCTGAAATCGGGACCCATGGTAATGAGCCTGACCTCTTTATCCGCTGGTCTATCTTGTCGACTGTCTGGACATATCGTGATTTATTTAAACGCTATTTGTTTTTGCGATACGTTTTTGAATGAATTCAATCATTTACGAACATTTGTGAACATTCAAATATATTCAAATCATGTGATAGATTTTAAAGAAAATTGGATTAAGGAATCAAGCACAATATAGGAATGCTCTTCCTTACAGAATCAAGTCCTTTTAGTTATCAGTATCGTGAAATGTAAATGAATGAATAATCCCATTTAAATACGATACACGTTCATCCACTATAAGTGGTAGATTTCATTGTTTATTAGGTAGAGCACTAGATTTCAACGACTGGGGTCCGGGTTTCATATCACACAATGCCTTGCCACAGTGATGAATCACAGAGATAACGAAACACGTGTCTGTGGATAAGTATATTTTTATATTAACTCTTATATCTCATTATATTCCAACAATTAACATTTATACTACCCAAAAACTTTTATTTAAGATAATTTTTTTTTTACTGAGCCGTAGTGGAGATATACACTCTATTGAGTGCCTTTCTAGTTACATTATACAATTTTGGTGAAAGAAAAATGGAAAGATGTAAGGAAATTATTGGATTGGGTGAGATTAGATATTAACCTGATAAAAAGGGAACTAGAACAACAGCTGTAAGGTGGGGGGTAGGTCGAAGAACTAAAGGAATTATAGGTGACAGAGAATAGGCGCATAAACGACACACACACACACACACACGCACGCACCACACACAATGGCATACGCACGCGAGTGAATTCTATTTGATCATATTTGAATGCTAACAGATGCACAAGAAACTTGATTTACCACAGAAATTAGAAAAGTCGAGATTCTTGCGGATATGGTTGGAATTAAATTCGAGAGAAAGGGCGGGGTGAACATATTTATGAGATGGTGAGTTTAAAGCAGATAGAAATTGGTAGAAAGTAGGGGATGATTAGGGTTAGAAGGGTGCGGAAAAGGAATGAGGAAGGCGAAAACAAGATCTATATCAGAAACAAAGATTATGTATGCATCAGGGTTGCTGTGTAGAAGTTTTTTGATTTCTGAAGAATCAGCAGACGGTTTGAAAATATATATATATATATATATTAAATTATAAAATATATATGGCACTTAAGCTACACAGAATATTCCGCGTTTCATCCACGCTAGGATTCATCAGGCATAAGCATAAGCCTGATGAATCCTAGCGTGGATGAAATGCGGAATATTTTGTGTAGTTTAAGTGCCATATATATTTTATAAATTACTACCGGGTGGTCGGAAAATTCCCCCCCCCCGCGCTGGCATATAATTACCTGTCCCCCCACCCACCCGCTCTCATATAATTACATGTTTTGCCCCCACCCCCACCCGCTGGCATATAATTACATGTTTTGCCCCCCCCCCTCCGCTGGCATATGATTACCTGTTTTGCCGCCCCGCCTACTGCTGGCATATGACAACTTGTTAAAACCTTCAAAATTCCAAAAAGCCCTCAAAATATTTATTTTCATTGAACTAATGTTTACACAATTCTCTTCTGATTAATGTTTACACAATTCCCCCTTTTTTAAATTTTAATTTAATTTAACAATTTCTTTTCAGTAATTTGAATAATAATAATTATGTAAACATAATTCTGAAAGGAATACTACATACTAATAAATGTTAATATGAAACAAAAGAAAACAAATATTGTTTTTCAAAACAAAAACGTATAATTCAAATTATAAAAAAATGTTAAATTAATTGGCTACACAAACAAATATAATAATAAATTTAAATGAGAACATTTGGACACCTGAAAATGTTATGAAATGATGAAATCATTTTTATTCACTGTTTTGTTGTTGTTAAATCCAATTTTTCGAAAAAAAAAACATGGCTGTATCAAAGAGAGGATAGTCCGATGTAGTTTTCTTTTCTTTTTCTTCATAATGTTATTATTTAGAAGTGGGGCCTCTCGAAGAGAAAAAAAACGTCTTGTATCGGCGCTTTCTTAAATCCTTGTGTGTAATCGTTTGGTTTAAGCGCAAAATTTAAGAAATTGAAAGACACATATTTTATTTTTTTTATAAATTTAAATGAGAATATTTGAAATTTGAATTTATAAATTTAAATGAAAACATTTGAAAACATGAAAAGGTTAAGAAATGATAAAATCATTTTTATTTAATTTTTTCTTGTTGTTATTTCCGAATTTTCGCAAAAAACATGGCTGTATCAAGGAGAGGATAGTCTGGTGTAGCTTTCTTTTCTTTTTCTTCATAGGAAGAGATAAAAACGTCTTGTATCCGTACTTTTTGAAATCTGTGTGTATAATCGCTCGGTTTAAGTGCGAAACTTAAGAAATTTGTTGTTGTTAATAATGTTTTAATCCTTTATAAAAAATAGTTAAAAGAATTTTTAAATCAACGTATTTATGAATTGAAAATAAGGCTATAGATTTATTTTTTGTAAGGGAACTATTGCAAGGCATCAAGTTAGTTGAAAATTTACAAACATACTTTTTGCGCTTTTTTTTCGGCAAAGTTATCAATAACTCTATCAAAATTCACTCTATCGACAAATTCCCTTGCTATGGAGAGGGTTGCCAAGTCTGTAAGCCTTGACTGGTTCATTTTTGATCGAAAGTAGTTTTTTATGAATTTCAGTTTCGAGAAAAAGTGCTCACAGCTGACAGCGCTAATAGCTCAGGTAAGGAAAATACGCAGCAAGATCACAATATTAGGGACAGAATCCCCAAGGTGGTATCTCTGTATAAAGTTCAAAAGTTCAAGAGGTCCATTGATTTTGTCTTTTCATGAAGCTTTCACAAAATATTGTAATCTCTTCCTTTCGGCAAAGAATTTATTCTTTTCTATATCTTCGTCAACTTCACAAAGCTGACAATCATAATTATCATCAAGCAGATTTGACAGTGTAAGAAAAACGTATTTACTTGCAAGATTGTGAACTTGTTGAAATTTGCAAGATATTTCTTCAGTTAACCTATCTATGACAGACTGAATTTTCCCATTTCAACTCAGTATCAAACCCGAGTGCTGCATCAATCAATCGTTCACCATCCATTCGTTTCTTTTTGCGGATACGCTGCTCCATGCTTATCCCCATTTCAGAGCAGAGTTTTTTTTACTCGTCTATTGCAGTGTCCACCAGCTTTTCTCTATTCTGGAAAAGGCAATTTCTCAACGCTGTCAGCCAGACAGAACTTTGTTGCATATCCAGCCCCTTTTCTTGAAGATACTTCTAGGCATTATTGATTTCTGGGAAAATAGTTTTCCAAAAGCTCAGAAATAAAAGAAACGAAAACAACAATAGCGAGTTGAGAATTAAAGATGCATCTGATCTTGTGGTTGCATTTTCTCCTTCTTCTGTGAGCTATTCTAGGGCAATGACGACTTCCAATAATTTTTTTACCATATCATTTACAGCATCAGTCCAAAATGCCAAAAGAATGTAACAGAGTGAACCGCTACAGAAGCGGCATGTACACAAGCCAGATTTAATGAATGGTTAGTGCATGGCACAAATAGAGCTTTTGAGTTGATTTCGGAGATTCGTTTTTGCACACCCGATCGGTGGCCTGCCCTAATAGCAGCGTTGCCAAATGCATGGCCAATACAGTCACCAATCTGAATTCCATCGTTCTCCAGTTCTCTCAGAATCAGTTTAGAAATCTCCTCCACGCTTTTACCTTTTGTCTCGATGGATCGGAGAGACGACTCCTCCACTGTCACTTTATTTTCGTCAATTTTTACGTAGCGCAACACCTCACACATCTGGTCCTTATGAGGTGCATCAGGAATGCTATCAAAAATTATGCAAAAATATTCGCTTTCTTTGATCTGATCGATGATTTTCTTTCTCAGCTGCTTTGCCAAAATGCGCACAAATTCATTTTGAATTTCTGGTGACAGATAAGAAATAGCGATTTTCTTTCCAAGGTTAACTTTCACCAAATGTTCATGAAGCACAGGATCATACTTGACCAATTAATTTAACAATTGTAAAAAATTCCCTTTTTTTTTTTTATCTCTTTCATCATTATGGTTTTCTTCCCGGTGATCCCGTAGTGCCAGATTCTGCTGCGAGAAACCTGATGATGTCCAGCAATTTAGCTAGAATTTCCTGCCACTTCTTAGTTTCCTTCTCGCTAAGCTGTTGCTCTACTTTGTCAACTATGTTTCCTTCAACAAATCGGATCTCTAGATCCTTTCAGTTTAAAAACGCTTGAGCAATATTAATTGGACGTAAAATGATTTTTCATTGCAGAGACATCGTAGCATTTTAGAACACTAACCAAAAATTACTATTTTCCTCATGGAAATAAATTCTGTAAGCTTTTTGGGGGGGGAGGGGGTCTAAGCGATTACACATAATTTTACAACCTTGCCAGTCAGACTTCGGCTTAGTGAACATTTCTAGCCTGGAAAAGATGATTATTCATCATTTTAGGTTAAATTAATGTATGAAAGTTTAAATTTAAAAATAATTATTTGTACTTTTTTCCGGCAAGATTTTCAAGGTGTCCATATGCAATCGTATAAAACAAAATGAAAGTCGAATTAAAACAAAAGGAAAATATCACCTTTAGTCAAGGGTGTTAGTCTAAAATTCTCACAATATTAGTAAAAAGTATTTCTATGATAATTATCTGTATCTTGTTTTTTGTTTCTTTTTTTTTTTTTTGCATTAAAACAAATCAATTTACTACATATGTATGACATTGTCAGTAGTAATAACAGGACAAATATTGATGAGTAGGGTAAACACATGAACACTCTTTGGATAGAATAGCTAAGAATACATTCACATCGGTTCTTAAGTTAAGAATTGTTTTCTATATGTTATTAAGGAACTCATGTTTAAAATGGAGAGGGGACTGTGTTGACTATTCTGTTCCTATACAGTTTTATTTTGCATAACAATCGTTAATTATTTTCAATTGTTTATGAAATATTCAAATAGTATTTTGCCAACTAATGACAAATGCAAATTTGCTTTGTTTTAAAAGAGAAATGCATCTTTAGCTGTTTCATTATTTTCAATCAATTAAAAGGAACACGTTTGAGAAAAATATTTAGAACCCCCCTTTCCAGTATATTTAATATATGTCCCTCCCACACACACACTAATTACATTTTTTGTTTGCGAAAATATATGCAGACATGAGAAGTTTTACAGTAATTTGAAAAGAAAAGACAAAAGTAAATCACTAATTAAATATTTAGAAATTTAAAAAGAATCGAAATCGGGAATCGTATCGAATAACAATTTAAGACAGAATCAGTAATTCTACCGGAATCGGGAAAAATTTGGACTCATCCCACCACTAGCACACACACACACACACACACACACACACACACACACACACACACACGTAGGAGATCGGACAAAACCCCACCAGCTAATTAAAGCAAAAACAGATAAAATCCCAAATGAATCAAAAACATTAAAATCACTTTTTATATTTTTATTTTAATTTAATTAAATTTAGGAAAATTAGATACCGGGGAACTAATTCAGGCAAGGTATGAAATAAATGTCAATCGAAGATAGAGTTTAAGACCATTCTTAAAGTCGATATAGTTTTAAATAGGATTCAAGTGCCTCTCACAGAAATATACATATTTTTAAATATTTACTCTTGTTTGAAAGCAAGTAAGTCGATTTTTCTAAGTTAGGAACTAATTCTGGCAAGGCATGAAATTAAATGTCAATCGAAGCGTTCTCAGGAGATGTTTCTTGTATTATCTTTTTTTTTTTTTTTTTTTTTTTTTTTTTTTTTTACACAGTGATCACCACTTATCAAGGCCCGGAAGCCACTCAGGGATAAGGGTTATTGCAAGTACATCACGTTAGTGAGATTTTATGAAGTGTTTAATTAGGGGGGTGGTTCATTAGGAATTTGTTAACATTAGACTTGAAGACATCCAAGTTGTAGTCCGGAGGGAAGCAGGCAGACGGAACAGAGTTCCACAGGCGTGCAGTTCTAAGAAAGAAGCTTTGCTCATGAAATCCGCGTTTTGATTTAGGCACAGATATAGAGTGGGGGAAATTTTTCACAGTGGATTCAGCTAGACGGGTGTTTTTCGTGAAAGTTTGGCGAGGGGGGACCAGGGATTGGAGTTCAGACGAGCACCTGCCATGAAAATAACGATAAAACAAGGATAGGCTCGCAACGTCTCTTCTGTGGGAGAGAGGTTGCAGGGTAGAGAAAAGGGCATCCCCCACTAAACCACAAAGTCTATTTTGTACTCTGTCAAGGCATGATAGGCTGTTTTTGGCAGCTCCTGCCCAGATATGGCAACAGTATTCCATCCTTGACCGTACTTGGCTTTTATATAGATAGAGAATTGCATCAGTAGTGAGATATCTTCTGGAGCGGTAGAAGGATCCCACCATCTTTCCTGCGACCTTGGCAACAGACTTGATGTACGTGTTCCATTTCAGATCAGGAGTAAAGGTCAAACCCAAAAGCTTGTCAAAACACAGGGCCTCACCCAGACGAGAGCCATCCATCACAATTGATGCCAGCTGGGGATCAGAGCGTTGATGATGTAAGGATAGGAGTTTGGTTTTAGATGCATTAAAGGTAACTAGCCACATCTTCCCCCACTGAACCACGCGCTCGAGATCAGAGGAGAGAGAATCCGAGAGAACTTCGTCATTTACAGCCTTTGATGTGTTGCCGTAGATGGTCGTGTCATCAGCATAGATGTCAACGAATGATTTAAGTATGTGTTTAGGGAGGTCATTGATGTAGATCAGGAAGAGAGTTGGGCCGAGGATTGACCCCTGAGGGACTCCAGCATTTATATTGCAGGCCTCCGATTTTTGTCCATCTACCACTACTCTTATGAGCCTATCAGAGAGAAATGATTTAATGATTTAGAAAACATTTCCAGTTATACCGTAGCTGGAAATCTTGTGAAGTAGACCCTTATGCCATACTTTGTCAAAGGCCTTTGATATGTCAAGAGCAATTGCCCTAGAAAGGAAGCCTTTGTCAAGAGATTCACTAATCCTGTGGGATATAACCGTCAGCACATCTGCGGTAGATCTTGCAGAGCGGAAACCATATTGTGTGTCACTAAGAAGGTTGTTTCTGCTGAGGTGGTTGACTATTTCTCTATTTAATATTGATTCCAGTAACTTACTCATAACACAGAGAAGACTTATTGGTCTGTATTGAGAGGGAGATGACTTATCACCTGAATTCTTAAATACAGGGCAAACTGATGAGGTCTTCCAGGGGGTCGGAAAGCACTTCTCCTTAAGGCAGCGCTTAAATAGTTTCGTAAGTATGGGAGCAAGTTCTGGTTGAAGCTTTTTTAACACTATAATTGGGATGCCATCAGGGCCAGTTGCTTTACTGGAATCTAGGTTTTTTATTAGCTTGGCGACCTCATGCACGGATATTTGTATATTACCTAGCTTGTTCTGTGTTATAGGAGGAAATATGGGGAGTTGATGGCCTTCGTCGCATAGGGTAGAATTAGCTGCAAAGTTCTTTGCAAATAGTTTGGCCTTGTCTGACGCTGACGCTTTACAATTATTATATTAATAAAAAAGTAAAAAATTAAAATCCTCTTACCAGAATTAATTCATCATAATAAATTTCGGTTTAATCATAAATACGTTAGTGATTATAAAATGTTGTTAATAGGTTGAAAAAAATCAATTACTCTGTGATTGTTTGAAACTTGAGAAAAATTCGGCAGTATTTAAACTATCAAATAGAAAGCCACTTAAATAGTATCTGAGGTGTAGCGCTTAGTTCCCATTTAAAATCATATCCTCTGATATAACGATCATAAAATCCGTTTACAGTTGATTTTTATTCCATACTTGCTTAATATTTCTACAATTCCAAACTTACGTAATTTTCTGTTGCTTATTTTCCGTTGTATCATTTAATTATCAGTGCTGTTTGAAAGTATTTTTCTTGACAAAAAAATTTTGTTTAATTTTTCAACATTTTTGGAACATGTAAATCAACTGCTTTCTTTTACCTAGAGAATTTATGTAACTTTTTTAAAGCTTGTTTGTTTTACAAATAAAATAAATTTACATTTTGATGTTATTATCATATCGTAAAATAGGGATACATTTTTCTGATTCCGATACCTCCAAAAGTTCAGATTTTTTCAACCTTTTCGGTATAAAATTTCAAATTTTGTTAGCTTTTATTTATTTCTATTTATTTTTTTTCTATTTTCTGTTTTTAATATCTCACAATGCATCCCCCTGACATGTGCCGCTCATACAATAAGGACACATTTTTCCGATTCCAATACCTCCAAAAGTTCCGATTTTTTACAACCTTTTCGGTATAAAATTTAAGATATTTTATTAGCTTTTATTTTTTTTTTATTGCCACTTTGATGTAGGGGGCTACTAATAGGGACACAGGCTACAGGGGTACTAGGTGGGGAGTTGGGCAGCAAGATGTCGGTTCACGTTACACTTGAACTTCTGCATGTCAGTACAGTTGGGGAAGCAGGAACCTGGCAGGGAGTTCCAAAGTTTAGCGGTTCTGAGGAAGAAACTACTGGAGTAGAAGGATCTCTTACATCTAGGGATCTCTACTGTGAAGGGGTGGGATCTTACTGCTTGTCGGGTTTGTCGAGGGTGTCTACGTCGTGGGGGCACAAGTGTCTGCAGTTCGCCAGAGCATTCACTGTTAAAGTACTTGTAGAACAGGCAGAGGGATGCTACATTGCATCGATGGGACAGAGGCTGAAGCTTGGATGATAGTTCAGGACCTATTAGGTTGGCGACTCTCTTTTGAACCTTGTCTAGGAGTAAGAGACTAGTAGCAGATGCACCGGCCCAAATATGACAACAATACTCCATACATGGGCGAATGGTGGCCTTATAGATGTACACGATACTTTCGGGCGTTAGTAGCTTTCTAGCATGGTAGAGAGAACCTACCATTTTCGCAGCGGCCCTGGCAATGCTCTCAATATAATTGTTCCAACTCATGTTTCCTGTGAACGTTAGGCCAAGGAGTTTAAAAGATGTACTTTCAGATAAAGAGTCTTTGGCCATTGTTATTGGTGGTAGAGAGGGTTTCTTGTAGTTATTGAAGGAAACAAGTTTAGTCTTGGCAGCATTGAATGTGACCATCCATTTTTGTCTCCATTCCACTACAGATTGGAGGTCATCCTCTAGTGTTTCTGCCATTTCTTTAGATATGTGTTCATTTGTTTCCTGTCGTGTCTGTTATAGAGTGTGGTGTCATCAGCATATATACCCATCTCACAGACAATTTTGTCAGGGAGGTCATTTATGTGCTAGGAATAATAGAGGTCCAAGGATAGACCCCTGAGGCACTCCCACATTTATATCATATTGTTTAGATGTACGGCCATCGAGGGCAACCTGGATTTTTCTCTTATCTAAGAAGGATTTAATTAAGTATTCTTCCAGTGATACCGTATGATCTGATTTTCCTGAGAAGACCTTCGTGCCATACCCTGTCAAAAGCCTTAGATATATCTAGAGCTACCGCTCTACCCTCCCCTGCTTTGTCAAGTGAATGGTATATACTCTCGGAGATTACAGTTAGGATGTATACTGTGGAACTAGCTTGTCTAAATCCATATTGTTGGCCAGTAAGAAGTTTAGCATCTGTAAGGTAATGGACTAGAGCTTGGTTAATTATGGACTCAAATATTTCGGCAAAAAGTGGGAGGAGGCTAATGGGGCGGTAATTTGCTGGGTCAGTTCTTTCGCCAGAATTCTTGAAAACTGGTACCATAGAAGCAGTTTTCCAGCAGGCAGGAAAGCAAGATCCATTAAGGCATTTATTGTAATGTTTGGAGAGGATTGGAACTACTTTGGCAGAGCACTTTTTTAATAGCACTGCTGGGATGAGATCAGGTCCACATGTTTTTGTAGTGTCAAGAATTTTTATAATAGCATGCACCTGAGAAGGGGTGATTTTCAGATCGTCAAGTATGGCGTCTGCCCGCAAAGGAAAGTCTAGGAGAGGGTGGTTAGCAGGGTCTAGTGTGGAGTTGAAGGAAAACCGACTGGCAAGCATATTAGCCTTCTCGGTTGCTGAGCAAACAACTTCATGATTGTTGGATTGTGGGGGAATTATTGATTGCCCATTATTTACTACATACACTGTTGTAAATTTTCCAGAAGTCATGGGTTCCTAATTTCTGAGCTTTGATGCGTTTTTGGGTGGTTTCCGTAAATTCTCTCTGAGCTGTCGCTATTTCTTTCTTACAGTTACTTCTGACTTCTTTATACTTCTGTCTGTTTGAACTGGATTTATGTCAGTTAAATCTGTGGTACGCGTGCTGCCTTTGCGCAATGGCAGCTGCTCATGTGAAAGTAAACCATTGGGGAGAGTGGGGCTTGCTATAAAATTTCCGCTTGGGACATGTGCTTCAATTGCTGTTTTAAACCATTCAGTGGTCTCATTTGCGCACTGTTTAGCAGGAAGTGAAAAGATATTTCGCCATGGGGCGTCTCTAATAATTTATAATATCTCGTTGTTTTGAACAATGGCTCTTCCATTTTGGCTCTAGAGTTTAGGGTGATTTCAACTATTATCACTACATGATCAGCATTCCCAAGTGGGCTGTGGGCGTTCGTAATACAATCATCAGGAACTGTGGTCAAAAACAGATCTAGAAGTGATGCGTGTTGTTCTTGCTGGTCAGGGAAACGGGTTGGAAGTCCTATGTAAATAAGTTCTTATTGGACCATCCTCTTATATAATTAAATCCTACTCAAGTTCCACCATTACTGATCATAATGGTTCTGTCTCATCAACTAACACATGTCAATCCTTATCCTAGAGTGACCTCCATTTTTGATTAGTAAAAAAAAAGTATAAAGTATGTATGTACATATGCTTGCACTAAAACCTCAGAAGCTTTAGACTAAGATCAAACTTGAAAGATGAATGCGATCTGGATTGTGACTAAAAAATTTTTCATATACAATTAAAGGTTGAAAAACCTCCAAGACACTGTATATATATATATATATACTAGCAAAAGTACCCGTCGTTGACTGGGTTCAAAAACAGCCTACAGAAAACGGACTCTGATTTATGAAAGAATGATAGGTTATGAAAAGGAAGGGTTGTAAAGAGATAGCTTCGAATTTGGGGGCATCAAAACCAAAGCAAAATATGATGAAAGTAAAAATAAAATAGATAAACCCCATAATTTATTATACCATACCTGTTCACACTGAAACACTTATCACAATATTCTGTGGATCTATATTTAAAAACCTTGTTAAACTTTGTGACATTTTTCCATTCTATGGAGGTCAGGCGTGAACGAACACCCCATAATTTTATTATACCATATTTCTTCAAACTGAAACATAATTATCAAAGTATACTTACGCAAATAGATATGAAAAGTCTTTATTAAAGTTTGTGCCTATTTCCATTCTATGGAGGCCAGGCGCGAAAGCAGACCCTACAATTTTATTATACCATCCCTATTTAAGTTAAAACATACTTATCAAAGTATTATTATGTACATCTATATCAAAAACACTTGTAAACGTTTTTTTTTTTAATTTGTAAATTTTTCATTTCCATACTTTATGGACCAGGTGCATACGCAGACCCCACAATTTTAATGAATCATCATTCTGCGAGATCAAATATACCCATTCCTGTGTCTCGATACATCTTCTATCATTATATGTGATCAGTTTTCTGTAATACTCAACCATATAGGAGCCTATTCGTGACCAGACACACACACAGACGTTCAGCTTTATATTATAGATATATAAGATTTTCAGAATGTGAGAGATTATATATAATAAATTCCACAGTCAAACAAATATAAATATATATATATATATTCCAGTTTAAAAGTATCCAAATGTAAAAAAAAAACTGTATTTAACAATGTTGTTGATAGTGCTCAATAAAATAGCAAGATATTATTTTGTTATTTATATTTCAATCTTAAAAGATTTCCTCAAGCAACCATGTCATTGTGTCTTTATCTTTTAATCTTAAAATACTTATCTCGATAACAGCCTGAGGCTATGATTGCCTAATAAAATCATTTTAGAATGAAACAGTAGGTCTATTGTAGCGAAGAATGGTAATTTTGTTTACTTAAATTGAATATATATACATATAATTATTTCAACAACTCAAACATTGCTACACCTCACACAATCATGAAAGACAAAAATCGGAATTCCTACACTCGAGTTTCATTCTCCTTTAGGCTCATCAGTAGAACATATCTGAACCCAGGTTTTGAATCGAGTCACTTGCAGGCAAGGAAAGTACCCTGCCACCTAAACCCACCACGCCACATGCAAGAAAGTCTATTGATTAACACGGAACAAGTGGTAGATATTGGGACTCTACGCCAGCAAATAGAGATCATGTTAATTAGTATGAATTTCATGTCAGGATCACATGGCGGCAAATGCAAATAGACCCACTTGCAGCTAGTATGATTGAGGCTGGCGTTCAAAGGTTATCTCCCTAAACAAAGCATGCTAGAAATATAGGTGTTGAATATGACAGAGATTACATCATGTGTTCGGGGAAAGAACAAAGTTTCTAGTCAGTCAGACTTGAAAGTGAGAGAGGCGATATGCGTCTGAAAATGTAGAGAGAATTTAAGCGCATACTGCCTCGAGACTCTGCCTGTACAGTGACTGTCTTTTAAGAAAGTTACGAAGTAATCTAAATTGGTCTCTCCTCTCATAATCAATCTTTTTCTAAGTAAAACATTTGATAGCCAACAAGTCTCCATTGTCTTCCATGCCTGAGTAGATTCGTCTTGAGTTAAACAGAAGATCAACGCCCACAGGGCCTCATGGCCTACACATAGAAAAACGAAGAGAAAAAAATGAAAGACCAGCGACCGCGCACGTATGTAAAATAACTTTGTTTTATCAATTGTTTTTTGCTCGTTCACTGGCGATAACGCACATGTATACGCGTTGTTGGAATGTGCAAACGGTTCGTTTAACTTTTGTTTATAAAAACGTTACAGAAGCAAACCTACTTCTTCAAAGCATGTGCTCAACCCTCACTGATTCAGCATTTTCATTATATTCTTCATCATTTAACTGACAATCTATAATATAAACCCTTATCCTCGAGTAGCTTTTAGCCTTTATAAGTGGTGGCTTAGTAGTAAAAAGAAAATGAAAAATACAATGTCTTTAAAAATAACCTCGAACTTAAAGCAAGAACTAATATAAAATTCTTTCTTTTTTTTTAAATCTTTGTGTTCGGAATCTTTTCTGGTCATTAATGTATTTGCAATACATTTGTGGTGATTCTGTTCCTCACAAAAGAATGGTTTCAAGGTGGATCAAGCTTTTTAAGGAATGTGTGAAATAACCTCAGGGATGACTCAAGAGTAGGAAAGCTATCCAACTGAACAGAAGGATAAACTGTGGCTCAAAATTTGACATTTGTTGAAGACCATCGTATTTTGATTGACGTGATAAGCAGATGGGGATTTCATAAGGTTCAGTATTTTGAATTTTGTATGAACATCTTGATCTCGGTAAGCCCTCTGTCTGCTGCGTGCCAAAAGAGTTGCATGAAGACCAGCCAACTGGAAAGACTGACATCTCCATGCGCCTTTTACGTAAGATCAAAGTTGGTGAAGAGGATGACTCCATGGAACGAATCATAACTGGAACGAGACTTTGACTTATGAATATCATTCCAACAGAAAGATCAGAATAGTTGTTTCAGATGTATGCATTCACACTTTTAGTAAGAAAGGAAAAAAAAAATCATTAATATAATGGAGATAATATGTTTGCATATTTCTAAAGAAAACTGTGAATACTATTTAAAGAGAACATCGTAATAAATAAATTTGCTCATTATTTGCGACAACTGCACTGGCACATAAATACAAGGGACGTCCCAAAAGTAATGTCTCCTATTTTTATTCCGCTCAAATGGATCAGAGGAGATTACAAATTACATTATTATGATGACTGAATTCATACATTCAGGATCTAAACGTTTCATCTCTCTGTTACAGATATTGACAGTGTGAGACTCTAAGAAAGCGATCACTGTCATGGACGTATATCAGAAGCAGAGATGTGTCATTCCTCCATGTAGAAAAACTTGAATCGGTCAACATTCATAAGGGCCTGTTGGACGTTTATGAAGCCGATGCAGTTGATATGAGTGATAAAGCGTGATCTGGACTTTTATTACTAAGGCATAAAAAGAGGCAGCAAAAATGCATTGAGAATGGTGGTGACTATGTAGAAAAATAAATTCTGGAGTACAAAAGGTTGCTCGTTTTAATGGTACCACTCCTGTAGCTCTTCAATTTTTTTTTTCTTTCAGTTAAAAAATAGGAGGCCTTACTTTTGGAGCGACCCTCGTATACTGGCTACTATTCATTTAGATTAATATTCCCAATTTTGGTTAGAGAACATTTATTATTATCCTAAAGCTGAGTTAATCAGCGTTTGTTTCTCTTGGGTTTCCTTTTCTACATCACTATATCTTGCCTGATCTCTGTTCTTATTTCATATAAAATTAATCACTCTTCTTTTTTTGGCACTTTCCACCTCGCTTCCCTATTGTAAAAATGGAAAGAATGAAAAGGTTGATAAAAATCTATTATAAAAAGTAAAAAAACAAAAAACAATAAACGATTAAACACATAGAGAGAATGAGAGAGAAGGAGAAGAGAAAGACGGGAAAGCATATAACAAGTAAAAATGACTAATTTGGGATTTATTTGCATTTTTTTTTTTTTTTGTAGTAAGTAAATAACCGTTCTGTCGAGTTTTATGTAAAACTTAAACAGAAAGAAATATTTACTTCACACATGAACAATTGTTCGTAAGGAAGGTTTGCTTTGCTAAAAAAAAAAAAAGAGTTGTTTTTTTCGTACAGCAGCCGCCGATAGCGTAGTGGTTAGGAGCCTTGACTGTCGTACAGACCGTCAGGTTTCAATCCTGGCTTGAGATAGTTGTCTGTCTAGCCGCACTGGTGAGCTGCGAAACAGTACTGTATGTGGATGTATATATATATATATATATATATATATATATATATATATATATATATATATATATATATATATATATATACTAATGTTGGGACGATCAATCAGAATCGGAAAGATCAGGAGTATTGGAATTGGAAAACTTTCTACCTAGTTTCCGATGACAAAAACGATTCTTTTAATTATTTTTTTTAAGATTTTATAAAAAGTAAAATCTTTCATTGCTTGTAGCAATGATAAAATAATGAATACTAGCAGGACCGTGGAAATTCCACGGTAGTTAAAATCTTTTAAAATACATCAGTAAGAAATTCCTTATTGTAATATTACAAAAATGAACTTATGGAAGCAAGTAGAACAAACAAAGAAGGTAGGAAAACTGGTCCCTTATTGAATAAATATCGATTGAAAACACATTTTATGATCATTCTTGAAGGAGATATTGTTTTTTAAAATAGACATTAGCACCCCCATAATATTAAAAAAACATATTTTTACTTGTTTAATGTTTTTTTAAAATAAAATCGATTTTCTAAGTGTCCGTTTTCTACCTAACTGGCTAAGTTCTTAGTGGTTTCACTTATTTTAAAGCGTTTATTATGTTCATACAAAGTTAATTACAATTTTTTTTTTGTTCTTATTTTAACGATGGTTTTTGGGGTCATAAAAACAATAATAAAAAACAAAACCAAAAAATTAAAAAACAGGGAGCGATTCGATTCTTCGTTACTTTTTTGTTTTGGTTTTTTAATTATGATAGTTTTTTTGTTGTTGTTATGTTTTTCTTTTCTCTCATACCAAATGCACTCATGCGTTATTTAAAATTATAATTTTATCAATTATCAACATTTATTGTCGTCCTGTCAAATTTTGCACAAATTAACTAATAAATTAAAAGCGAAATAATTTTTGGTGCGAGAGATGCCATGTGCTTACAATCTCTCGTTAACTCTTTTTAATTTTTTTAATTTTTACTTCAAAATTCTAAAATCAATCATTAAGAGAAAAAGTAATCACTAAATAAATTTATTAATCAATTTTATTGAAAACTCCGCGATCGTTTATCAAGAATCTTTAAATTTCATTTTTTGTTGGTTGTTTTTCGGAGGGAGATATAGTTTTTACCCCCCCCCCTAAATTATATTTTTAAAAATATTAAAATTTATTATTTTCTTTTTAAAACCAAATCTCCCTCAGTAATTTCTTTAATTTTCTATTTTTTAGCGATTATCAAGAAGATGTGATATACCGGACATTATTTCTCGTTCTCACGTAACACTCGACATGTTTTTTGTTTGTTTTCTGTGTGTGTGTGTGTGTGTGTGTGTGCGTGCGTGCGTGCGTGCGTGCGTGCGTTCGTTCGTTCGTTCGTTCGTTCGTTCGTGTTCTTTACCGAATAAACGATTCCAAATAAATTAAACAACAAACAACATAGTCGGCGAGGTAGAAAAATCGATTTTACCCTTTTATAAACAACAGTAAATAAGTAAATTCTTTTTATAATAATATAAAAAAAAATATGCGGTCTCGTTTATGAACATAATAAACGCTTTAAAATAATTGAAACCACTAAGAACTTAGCCAGTTAGATATAAAACGGACACTTAGAAAATCGATTTTATTTTAAAAAAAAAAAAAAACATTAAACAAGTAAAAAATTTTTTTTTTTAAATATTATGGGGGCCTATAGCCTATTTTAAAAAAAACAATATATCCTTCAAGAATGATCATAAAATGTGTTTTCAATCGATATTTATTCAATAAGGGACCAGTTTTCCTAAATTCCTATTTTGGACCTTCACCTAAATAATAAATAAATAATAAATAAATAATAAATAAATAATAAATAAATAATAAATAAATAATAAATAATAAATAAATAATAAATAAATAATAAATAATAAATAAATAATAAATAATAAATAATAAATAAATAATAAATAATAAATAAATAATAAATAATAAATAAATAATAAATAATAAATAAATAATAAATAATAAATAAATAATAAATAATAAATAAATAATAAATAAATAATAAATAATAAATAAATAATAAATAATAAATAATAAATAAATAATAAATAATAAATAATAAATAAATAATAAATAATAAATAATAAATAAATAATAAATAATAAATAAATAATAAATAATAAATAAATAATAAATAATAAATAATAAATAAATAATAAATAATAAATAAATAATAAATAATAAATAATAAATAAATAATAAATAATAAATAAATAATAAATAAATAATAAATAATAAATAAATAATAAATAATAAATAATAAATAAATAATAAATAATAAATAATAAATAAATAATAAATAATAAATAAATAATAAATAAATAATAAATAATAAATAAATAAATAATAAATAATAAATAAATAATAAATAATAAATAAATAATAAATAATAAATAATAAATAAATAATAAATAATAAATAATAAATAAATAATAAATAATAAATAAATAATAAATAAATAATAAATAATAAATAAATAATAAATAATAAATAAATAATAAATAATAAATAAATAATAAATAATAAATAATAAATAAATAATAAATAAATAATAAATAATAAATAAATAATAAATAATAAATAATAAATAAATAATAAATAGTAAATAAATAATAAATAAATAATAAATAATAAATAAATAATAAATAATAAATAAATAATAAATAATAAATAAATAATAAATAAATAATAAATAATAAATAAATAATAAATAATAAATAAATAATAAATAATAAATAAATAATAAATAATAAATAATAAATAAATAATAAATAATAAATAAATAATAAATAAATAATAAATAATAAATAAATAATAAATAAATAATAAATAATAAATAAATAATAAATAAATAATAAATAATAAATAAATAATAAATAAATAATAAATAATAAATAAATAATAAATAATAAATAAATAATAAATAATAAATAAATAATAAATAAATAATAAATAAATAATAAATAAATAATAAATAATAAATAAATAATAAATAATAAATAAATAATAAATAAATAATAAATAATAAATAAATAATAAATAATAAATAAATAATAAATAATAAATAAATAATAAATAATAAATAAATAATAAATAATAAATAAATAATAAATAATAAATAAATAATAAATAATAAATAAATAATAAATAATAAATAAATAATAAATAATAAATAAATAATAAATAATAAATAAATAATAAATAATAAATAATAAATAAATAATAAATAAATAATAAATAATAAATAAATAATAAATAATAAATAATAAATAAATAATAAATAGTAAATAAATAATAAATAAATAATAAATAATAAATAATAAATAAATAATAAATAATAAATAAATAATAAATAAATAATAAATAATAAATAAATAATAAATAAATAATAAATAATAAATAAATAATAAATAATAAATAAATTATAAATAATAAATAAATAATAAATAAATAATAAATAATAAATAAATAATAAATAATAAATAATAAATAAATAATAAATAAATAATAAATAATAAATAAATAATAAATAATAAATAAATAATAAATAAATAATAAATAATAAATAAATAATAAATAATAAATAAATAATAAATAAATAATAAATAATAAATAAATAATAAATAAATAATAAATAATAAATAAATAATAAATAATAAATAATAAATAAATAATAAATAATAAATAAATAATAAATAAATAATAAATAATAAATAAATAATAAATAAATAATAAATAATAAATAATAAATAAATAATAAATAAATAATAAATAATAAATAAATAATAAATAAATAATAAATAAATAATAAATAATAAATAATAAATAAATAATAAATAATAAATAAATAATAAATAAATAATAAATAATAAATAAATAATAAATAATAAATAAATAATAAATAAATAATAAATAA
>NC_136487.1:23755681-23845681 GCF_053919585.1 Euprymna scolopes | reverse complement strand
TTTTGGAGTACTAATAAATAAAAAAAAAAATATTAAAGGTTATTAAATTCTGTTTGTTTTCTTTATTGGTTGTTTCTATTTATATGAGCTTTGATCCTGTGCAGAGAAATACGATTCAATTGTAGAACCCATTAAAAGAAAATTAATTTAAAACAATCAATCATTTCATTGATTACATATTCAATTGTTCTTATAATTACTGGCATGGATTGTGAACACGGAATGCAGTTTCAAACTCTGTTCGGACTGAATGTTAGATTTTCTTGAGGAAAATCATGAATCTATCTCCATTCGTCCAAGATGTAGATGGAAAAACTTGTTAAGGAAACTACTTAAGGTGAATCATAACACTAATATGACACTTATAAAATCCTAGTTTAATGCCTATAAAGATTAGCAAGAAACACCTATAATCTCGATTGTTACCCTCCTATAAACATCAGTATAAAGCCTATAAAACTCCACAGAGCAACATCTATAAAACATCAGCATAACATTTATAGGCATGTATAAACTATAGAGGGATGGTCTCCGTGAAGTTATATTCGCCCTAATTACAATTAATGAATGGAGGAATATCAAGGATTTATAAGATAATGAAAAAGAAAAAGAAATCAGTATTGCTCTCCTAAATCTCAGGCACAGGTGTCTTCAAAATCATTTTTATTAAACTCTCTAAGTTTCTCTTCCACTTTTATAACCGTCTTTAGGTTGAGAGTTGATGGTTGTTAAGTAGTTAATAACACAGACTGAAAACCTGGGTGTGCCACGTTCGAATCTAATTTGTTCCACATAAATACTTTCATCAAACTTTCACCTGAATTTGTGTCTGCCCCCTGGGCTTCCATTCTTCAACACCTGCCATGGACAATTCATATTATTTGGATTTTTTGGACTACTATTTTCATCTTGAGTGTTATTTTTACAACGTTTCAATCAATGAAATCTCTGACCCTTTTCAGAGGTATCTTGTAGAACTCTGGAATCTTTTTGTCAAACTCTGGAATCTACATGGAGTTTTGAATGGAATCTTTTATTTAATTCACGGGGATAACATGCTCCCGTTCCATCAGCTATGACTTATTATCTTTGGAGTGTCGTTTGCACTAAGGATTAAACCTTTAACCTCCAGAAGAATCAAGTACTTTATCCACTAAGCCACGAATCCTTGCTCAAAGACCAGTGGCGAAATGGATAAAGTACTTAGTAAATTCACTGAAAATACAAAGCAATAACACTCAAAATAAGAACAGTAGTTTGGAAATCAAAAAAATCCAAATAATTAATCCTCATCTAAAAAGCTTGTCAAAAACATAATATTATGGATAAATATCAATTTTATATGTGTGTGCTCTCCTTCATACATATGGATTGGCTAAGTAATGATAATTCTTATGCAAATTTGTTTAGTGCGTCATTGCAATAAAAAAATACACAACAGTGCCACCTAGTTGAAACAAGTTATATCCTCTAGTCTACCAAGTCGGGAAGAGGAGATAACTCTTAATGGAAATCATTAACAAGAAATCTAACTTTAAGGAGGTTGCATTCCAATTTGAGGTCTTTTTTTCATTTCTTCACTACAGATTGCATACCATGCAAAGCATGTCTCAGATTAGCGTGTCTTAATGTCAACTTTCAAGGAAGGAAATTTGATACAGATCAGCTAATATATGTGTAAAAAAAGATGAACACAATCAAAAATGTGTATCATTTGTATTATTCAGACTACTGTTTTCATCTTGAATCTTATTTTTACAATGTTTCGGCCGATGTAACCTCCGACTTTCTTCAAGTGCATCTTGGTGAACTCGGGAATCTTTCTGTTGAACATGGAAATCTGCATGGACCCTTTCTTTTATTCATGACGGGGTAAAAATACTAAGTAACTAACAATGTATTCTTTAGTATCGCCTGCACTGAGGATTGAACCTTCAACCGCCAGAAGAGTGTCACTTAGAACGTAATTTTTTCTAGTACTTTGTCCATTACACCATAGACCTTGCAGAGTTCGACAAAATATACCCGAAGAAGGTCGCAGGTTATATCGACCGAAACGTTGTGAAAATAACATGCAAGATGAGAATAGTAGTCCGAAGAATTCAAGTGATACAAAGTAATTTTCATCTTAAAAATTAAAAAAAAGCAATAAAACACATTTTGTATAAAAAAAACACAACAGACCAATTGCATCAGCAGACCAGAAAACAACAAATAACTGAACAGACCTGAGCATGTGCATCAAATGATTAATGATACAGGTGATTCACCCTGGGTTTGCCAAGTTCGAATCCCATTCGTTCTGCAAAAAAACGTCTCCACTTAGGGAGGTTGACAACCTTCATGTTATCTCTCCTGTAAGCACCCGATATCCTTTTAGAAAGAATTCTTAATAGGAAGATATCCGGAAACAAATGCCAGCAAAGTATCCTCCTCCCCCTTCTCCTTCTCATCCCCCTCCTCCTCCTCCTCCTCCTCCTCCTCCTCCTCCTCCAGAGCCTCAAAACAACAACAACAACAACAACAACAACAACAACAACAGTAGTATGAGGAAAGAAATGAAGTATGCTAATCAATTCAATGTCACTAAATCTTCAACAGGAGCACATTCAAATAAACTACTTTGATTATCATTCATTATTTTATTACGATTAGGTGATTAACATCCCTCGTTTTTATCTTCTTTGCAAAATTGTAAAACACAAAAAAATATAATGTACATTTCAAACCAGAACACTGTTGCCAGCAATAAGAACTTTAAAACCAGCATCAATGTTTATGAATAATACTACTACTACTACTACTACTACTACTACTAATAATAATAATAATAATAATAATAATAATAATAATAATAATAATAATGACAACGTACTGAGGCATGCTGTGTTCCTCAACATGCACCTCTTCCTCTCTCAGATGGATGATGGCCGTATCCTCAAGGGCATCTTGTATGGCGAGCTGGCAACAGGAAAGCACCCCAAAGGTCGCATGGCTTCTGCTACAAGGACATATGCAAATGCGACCTGAAACTGAAGGGCATCGACCTCAGCAGCTGGGAGTAGCTAGCAGATGACCTGACGAAATGCTGTAGAGAGTCGGGACAACAGAAACCTGATATTGAAGGACAGAGGTGCGGCAGAGACTTCTATTCCTGAATAGGGTTCCAGAGCCACGTTCGAAGATGCCCAAAGACAATCCACTAAAACACCAAGACGCATGTCATTATCTCCTGAGATAGAAGATCGCGCAGTACTACAATTATGTATTATATTCTTATATAATAATATTTACATTTTATTAATCTTCATATTTCATTTTTCATCTTCCAAGTAATCTGTACAAGTTTTAAAACCAAGATCATTTGCAAACATATCTAAAAAGCTTCCACAATATCAAAAGAAATAGAAATAAATTCTTTAAATTTGATTCGCGTGGAGCCAAATAGTAATCGACAGTCTGGCTGCTTACATAATTATGCTAGCATCAAAAATGATAAAATTAAAATCGTCGTCGTCGTCGTCGTCGTCATTATTATTATTATTATTATTATTATTATTATTATTATTATTATTATTATTATTATTATTATTATTATTCATAATTGTTTTTTGATACATCTTGTGGTGGCGATAACATAAGGATAATCAAGAAACAGTATTCTGTTAAGGAAATAAAGGAATAAATATACACTGTAGGTTTAAATAAAAAGAAAAGGAGTTTATTAATGTATTTACAGAAAGACAATGTGTGGTGTTTATCGTGTTCAGGCCAAGGAGAGTGTCTCTTCTCGTATGTCCGGTGACCAGTGATACAGTCCCTTATTTAAAATGTTCCGGTGGTGATCACATCTCACCATAACATTTTTACATTATAACACAGAGAATTAATAACAATACTTATTATAGGAAAGACAGAAGCATCTCTCTCAGAACCAAGACGAAGCTACTAAATGCACTAGTCATCTCAATCATGCTTTACACATGCTAGGCATGGACACAGAACGCAGACCTTCAAAGTAGGTTCCAACCAGTAGAAATGAGAAGCTTCAGAAGATTCCTTGTCATCTTATATAAGGACCATGTCACTAACAATGAAGTCTACAGAAAGGCCACTCAATAAGTACTTAACAGTGAAAAAGAAGAAACTCAGATATCATGGCACATAACTCAGAAGGACTTGCAAAGACCATTCTGCAAGAAACAGTTCAGGGGAAAAGATAGAAGAAGAATTGGAGAGACAACATCGTTGATTGGACAGGAAAAAGCTTCAATGTTATCCAGACACTCGCCCACAATCGCATCAAGTGATGGTCCACTGTTCATCCACAATGCAGTGTCCCTATATATGTTGCAGGATCAATGACAGTAAATTATAGAACTTTGTTTTGTATTCTTCACCTTCATTATTTATTTTATAATATTTTCAAAATTGAATTTTCAATTATAAACAAGTTAATGTATTTTTCCTGTAAGTTATCTCCTTTGATTTTTTAATTTATGCTTAACACCAGAGAGAGTTTGGACATTATATATATATATATATATATATATATATATATATATATATATATATATATATATATATATATATATATATATATATATATATATATATATAATTGTGCACCAGAATATGGAGAAAAGGTGAAAGAGAAAAAATCAATGGAATAGATTTGCAATAAAATAATTTGATAAAAAAAATGATACTTTTTTTTAGGAAATTACATATTCTGAATGTATTTTATTTCATGAAAGCAAATTAATAGGATCTGGAATAAAACAACAGTTCACTGCTAATTTATTTACCTAATTTCATATCATGAATGTTTATTATCTTCAAAAGTTTCTCCAAAGAAAAACATTTTTTTGGAGAAATAATTTCGGATATTTACCCTTTGTTTCTTTTACTTTTCAAGTTTAAATTAGTCATTAGGAATCACCCTTTTTGTTTGCTTTTTTTTTTTTCACTGATCTTTACTAATAGATTTTAAAATACATGTTATTCCTTTGCTAGTTTTATTTTTTTATTTTTTAGTCATACAAAAGTTCACATTGTCGCTTGTTCAAGTGAGATTACATACTTTTTAAAATATACTTTAGTAAAGTACGTTATTTTACTGCCATGGCAAAACAATGACAAATGCTCAACGATAACACTTTGAGCTGATTTTAGTTGAATCCAAAAATCACTTTGATTTTGTTCAATCAAGTCAAGTTTTTGAGCGATGATCACATGTAGTTTTTTTTATGTTTCTTCACATATACGCATGTGTGGAGCAATTTAGAAGAAGTTGGTGGGGGTAAAATGCCATGTCGAATAATTATTTGGATTAGAAATGATTATTTTCATCATAAGAAGTATTCAAGTCTGTTAGTTCTGGATGATTCTGTAAAACAGAAATAAGTTTGAAGTCATAAAACATCGAAATCTTCCAAAAATTGGTGTGGCATTACACGAAGAAGGACTGGTCTGTGCAGGAGGAATTATTGACTTGAAAAAAAAAAGGAATGTCATCAACGACCCTCTGATGGACAAAGAAAGAATACGCTTCCCACCGCTGCACATCAAGCTCGACTTAAACAGTTCACTTAGACTCTGGACAAGGATAGTCACTGCTTTACTTACTTGTGTTAGGTTATTCAACGGTTGACCATGGAGGAGTTGAAAGCTGACATCTTTAACGATCCTCTGATCTGGCAGCTCATCGGAAATCCAGAGTTCGTAAACTCAATGAATGAAGTGGAACTGGAAGCGTGGAAAGCATTTGATTTAGTAATGAAGAATTGTTTTTGGTAACAGTAATGCCAGAAACTATGCAGAACTTGTCAACAACACGCTGACCGCTTTTACAACCCTGGGCTGCAACATGAATGTCAATATGCTCTATGGACCGTTTTCCTGAGAACCTGGATTCAATGAGTGACGAGCAGTAGGTGGGTGGGGGGAATTCCATCAAAACCTGAAAGAGATGGAGACCAGGTATTAGAGTCACTGGGACGCAATTATAATGGCTAACTGCTGTTGAAATCTGAAGAGACACCTCCCTGCCACTGAGTATTTCAAGAGTTTGATGCAATGGAAGTTCAAACCTTGGAGGTTAAACAATGTTGAAGCAACATGTAATTTACGTGTACTTACCTTTATTAATGCCCACCATTTAGTTTACAGTAATCGATGTTTCTATCAAGTAATCAATATATTTTGTTGACAAAATATTTTTTTATCTTGAAAACATATTTAGAATGATATGTTTTGACAAAAATCAGCTGATAATGCTACAAAAAATATAAAGATAATAAGATAACTCCGTTTTAGAAATCTAGACAACATTCAAAAAGTAAAACATTGTTGCCCAGTATAACAAAGGAAAATTGGCTGCTCAGAATCAGAGTTTGATATTTCAACTTAAATGCTATTTAGGTTGGACTTTTAAAATCTCACAAGATAACTTTATATACTTGATTAAGTAAAGTAAACCAATGGATTCTGTCATATTTAATTCATCTCGACGTCGACTGATATAAATTGTTTTGGAAAAGAGAAGCTCCAGAAATGTTAAATAATTTTGAATCTATGTAATCATGACTGAAAAACTTAACCTTCTTTACACACAAAATTTGCTCCATAGCTGTTTTAGGAGTGCACTTGGAGAATCAGAAACACTTTCATTATCTTCGTTGGTTAAGGTTTTCCTTCATTGACCAAAGTTGGATAATCAAAGAAAACACGGAAGCAAGTGATTAGACAAGATTCGCACAGAATGGAATCTGGAGGCAACTGAGAATCGGAGAGTGAACTTGATTAATATCAAAACAAGTTTGACCCTTGAACAAGGGAAAAGTGACGTTAAAAACCACTCTGTGTGTGTGCGTGTGAGTTAGTTGCCTATAGACTCCAAATTATCTCGGCTTTTTGAAATTTCACAACAAAAGTAAAAATTGCCGATTGTGATTACTTTTTTTGTGATAATTGAAAAATGTTTTCATTCTCTTATTTGTCCGATGTTGCTGTATCATTTAAAAAAGATTAAACTGAACCAAAGTACGATATTATAGTGCTAATACCAATAGCAAATAAATATTGGCTGCTCAGAATCAAAGATTGATCAGTCAGTTTAAATGCTATTTAGGTCCAAATTTAAAATCTAAAATATGTTAGATTCAAAAAGGATGTTATCAATGTTTATGTGCTGTGTTCTATGTTGTACATGGTACAATATTTTTTATTAGTGTTTGCTATTTGCATCAGATTAAATTTACTCTAGGAACTTCAAATAAATATAACGATTAGAAGTGACTGTATGGTTACAGAGCTGACACTTATTTTGATTATTCCCTCCAACTTAGATGTATGGTGCTGTTTTTTTTTTTGTGTGATATATTCGTTCAAAGTAGTTGAGTGGTCTTTGCTACATTTCAAGTAATAATCTAGTAAGCTGCCGTACTAAATAGTGTTCATCGCTCGGAGCTGGTATATCCTTAGCATACCTTTAGTGTACCTTTTTTTTACAAAGAAGTCACTACTTATCAAGGCCTGGAAGCCACTCAAAGATAAGGGTTACTGAGTGTACAGTAATCAATGGGACAATATCGTAGTAATTGTTAGTAGTGGAAATTTGATGTTTTTCCCAGCTTGTTTTACCAATCAGTATTTACGGCTTAACCAGCTTACCATATTCTTGTAATGAGGAACCTGGATTCATTCATAATTATTGAAGTTGCTTCAGACAAGTTATGAAGACACTTGATGTAAGGAACTAAATAGAACAAAAGATGATTTACACAAAAACGGCATCTGCCTTATGGCTTTTGTTTTGAAAAGACTAAGGTTATAGGTAAGCAGAAAACAGTCAGCAGGAAGAGAGTTCCACAAGCCTACAGTTCTTAGAAAGAAGCTACTGGAAAAGTAAAATGTATTACAATGAACAGCGAATATGTGAAGGTCACTAATAATAATATAGATATTATTAATTAAAAAGCAAATGCTACCTGTGCCTATACGGTTAATTCCATTAGTTTGTTGTGTTTGGTTAGCACCACTCCTATTTCATACCAATTAAGTATGCTTCCATCCACTGGAGGACAGGGGTCACTTTCCTCATCTACTCCTTACAACACATATAGCAGACTAGTGACTGCATGCATCTGGTATCCACCAGAGCTGTACGTGGTATTCCATTGGTGTGAACAGTTACAACTGGTAATGCACCATTTACATCAGTTTGGCAGATGAGATTGGTGCTGAATTCTTCCCCCACCCCTGCTCGTTTCCCAAACAAAATCAAACAATGTGTCCACGCTGCTGACATTAATAACACGATATTTTTGCAGGGCTTGACACCAGTACTCTGACTGTTTCTCGCTTGCCCTTCTGAAGTGCTGATGGTGCCCATTAGAAAATTTGGGCAATAGCTTGTGCCCAAATTTTAACTCCACTAATGGGCACTATCAGCACTTCACATATTAAAAACTCTGGTGACCTCCTAAATAGAATAAAAAATATGGACATACAAAATAAAACCATGCATAGTTTAGACATAATTTCCCTCTACACCAATATTCCAATCAAAAAATGCCTCAATCTACTCCACAAGCACCTAATCAAAATTAAAGCCGATCGGCCTTTTTCCTCAGATACATTAATCCAAATAATAAAACTCATCACCGATAGAACCTATTTTCAGTTTAATAATTCTTACTACAGACAAAAATTTGGACTCCCTATGGGTTACCCACTTAGTGGTGTACTAGCTTGCTTATTTTTAGAATTCCTAGAGACCAACTCTTTTAAATACAGACTACCTAATAACTCCACATATTTTAGGTATATAGATGATATTCTTATTTTTCTCCCTAGAAACACACAAATAGAACAAATTAGAAATAAATTAAATTCAGTAGAACCATCCATAAAATTTACACACGAATCCGAACAAAACAACTCCCTAGCTTTTATAGACATACTCCTCATCAGATCAGAAACTGATCTGAGTTTCACAGTACATAGAAAGACCACATACAAAAACGATTATATTCACTACTACTCGTACCACAATGATAAAATAAAGACCGGCATGATTATTGTTTTTTTTCTTGCGTGCCTTTAGAATATGCAGCCCCCAATATCTTAATGATGAATTTCAATACATTACGAATGTTTTAAAAAAAACTACAGTACCCATCCTATTTCATTTCTTACGCAAAGAGAAAAACTACGAAAATACACTATAATATAAACAGACAGAAAAATAAAACAAATACTTCACTATTAAACAGACATCTTTTCATTCCTACCCACACTAAAAATACAAAAATCTACGACACTCTTAATAGACTTGGTTTTCACTTGATACGAACAACTTCCACAACAATAAAACAGACATTAAAAACTACCAAGCACTCTCCCAAAACCCTCACATCCGACGCCGGTATATATTCCATCCCATGTAACAACTTTCAACAAGCATACATAGGTGAGACACAGCGTAAATTGAAACTAAGACTTTACGAACACAGAAGAGATATAAGGAATGGTAACGCCCTAAATGCACTCTTTTGCCATTGTGCAGAACACGATCATTCATTTAATTTAGATCATGCGAAAATTATAAAATACGTAATAGATAGAGCTAAAAGAAGACTTTTAGAATCAGCACTAATATTAAACACTAATACTATTACGCAAAGAAAGGGCTTCTACCATTTAGCCCCTAGTATAGGGAAAATAATTATCAAAGAACAAAATATCAAAACAGATCCTGGTTAAGTTTAGAGAGGAAAAAAAAAGTGTACATATTTATTTAACGCATTTTTAAAAGTGTATATATAGACATTGAACAACCCAACCTTCCCATACAGACACATATGTTTTCCTTCCCGATATGGGTAGGATTCTAACACTGTTTTCTTTTCATTTTCGTATGGTCTATGATCATTTTCTTTTTTTGCCTTTTTCCTTTTAATATCCTGAAGATGTCCTCTGAAATAGGGACGAAACGTTGATTATTTCATAAATTCATTCGTTTTTTTTCTTTTTTTCAAAACAACACACACACACACACACATATATATATATATATATATATATATATATATATATATATATATATATATATATATATATATATATGTGTGTGTGTGTGTGTGTGTGTGTGTGTTTCATAAGTTTTGGTTTCAGTTTCGATTCAAGCTGATGCACCCAAGTAATATTAATATATTTTTTATTTTTGAAATCGAAATTTTATAATATATAAAAATCGATAGAAAATTAACTCCATAATAATATATACGAAATCTGCAAGAATTAAAATATTATATTTAAGCATACTTTACGACCAGGCTACACAGGGCGTTCCTGCTAGCTTAGATAAATACTTTTGCAGTTTTAACAAAAGAGCTACAATAATATCAGAGTGTTTCCATTTACACTGAACATCTACAAAATGTCAACATCAATATATTACATATGAATGAGTCCCCTGTGGAATTTCCACAGATCCCGTCAGTTCATGTTATTTGGATTTTTCGGATTATCGTTTACATCTTGAAAATTATTTTCGCAATGTTTCGGTCAATGTAACCTCCAACCTTCTTCAGGTGTATCTTATTGAACTTGGAATCTTTCTGTCAAATTCAGAAATCTGCACAGAATTTTGTAACCGACCCCGTTATTTAATTCACGGAAGTAGCATGCTCTTGTTCTGTCAGCCATGACAGGGTACAAGTTCTAAGTAATTCGCAATTGTATTTTGAGTGTCGTTTACACTTGGGATTGAACTGCCAACCTTCAGAAGAGTATAACTTACAACTGAATTTTACAAAGCACTTTATACAGCACACCACGAATCATTGCAAATTACCTAGGACTTCTATCCAGTCATGGCTGACGGAACAGGAGCACGATATCCTGGTGGATTAAATATATGGTGCCGTTGAAGAAGGTCATTGGTTACACTGACCGAAACGTTGTGAAAATAATGCTCAAGATAAGAACATAGTTTGAAGAATCCGAATGATACGGACTACCTGTAACTTATCACTTTTGTGTAAGAATCCTTATTAGCATAATTCTTTTTGCAGGTGTTCCAAAGTCAAGGTCAAAGATACTGTTTTCATAACTCGCACACGATCAAACTGATCAATGTTACTATCAATAGATCAAAATAATTTAATAAATATACATTCGTTTTTTTTCTTTCTTTTATTTTTATATTCCAGCTAAGAGATTACCGTTATTCTTCTCTTCGTCTTTTTTCTTACGATTTTCTTTATTGGATTTTATGTCTTCATCCGAGAATGCAATCTTGACAATCCAGCTATCTGCGAGTTTGATGCATTCGTGTACATCCGCAACCATCTTGAAATACATTTCATCCCCTTCCTATATGAATGCAACCAGGCGAATATCTATTAATCTCTACAATTTCATTATCATCAACTAGCAGGGCTATCCCATATTATCCAGTCTTATACTTATATATATATATATATATATATATATATATATATATATATATATATATATATATATATATATATATATACTAGCAGAGAGACCAGAAGTTTGCCTTGATTGAATGAGAATCAACGAATGTTTCATACTTCAATTTTATTAAAATTATTATTATTATTATTATTATTATTATTATTATTAATTGATTGATTGATTTATTGATTGATTGAATGAGAATCAACGAATGTTTCACGCTTCTTTTATTTAAATTTTAATTTTATTAAAATTATCATTATTATTTTTTTTTAATTTATTTTCTTTTTATTTAAACTTTGAATTTTATTGAAATCTTTGAAATCGCTCATTTTTCAGTCAAATTGATTTAGTGCTTGTTCTAGTTGGGGATCCAACTCAATTCATCAGGGAAGAAACTTCCCATGCATCCCCACAGTACCTTAGACAAAATATAGTGTAGTCCACATTGCACTGTAGAGAACCTACTGTTGATTTTATGAAATTATTTATATATAATGGCTTGATTTAAAGTTTAAAATGCGAAAATCAACTATAATTTTTCAATTGTGCTCTAAACAGAAACACTCATTTCGAACGCGTCCCTGTCTTAGCAAAGAACATACAGTTGATTTTATATGTCGAGTCCTTTTGCTTGCGCGGTGATAAAACTTCTCAAATGTACTTGTAATGTTAGGCTGTATAAGGGTGTTAATTTTGCTCAAAATTGCACTATTTCTTCTTTGATTGGACTTTTTTTGTTGTAAATTTTCGATACTGAGTGAAAACATTCCGATACAAAATCTATCTAAGGACACTCCCAGACATATAAAGTATATGTGCATGAAATTTTTAAAAAATCGTCTCAGCTCTTTTAGAGACCATAGGAAACGAAGGCATGCGCGCATACACACACACACAACTACACACCACACACACACTAATTGCCTTTTATATATATAAATAAAGATATAATTAAATATGAGTTATTCTCTTTACTGATTTCTTTTGGGGATCATATTTTAAAGTGTTTTAATATTGTCTGTTATCTGGGAGGGACTACCTAATTTTTGGTAGCAAAATTCGTTATTATATTGCCAATAACATTATGTAACAATAAAAAATGGAAATTAGCTAGTTAGAATTAAACAATGTTAAAAGATGAAATAATTGTTCAAAGAATATAAATTCAACATGAATTAATAATGTTGAATATCCTGTCGGATGTACCGGAAATATCACCTTGTAAGAATACAACGTACTTGACACAGACACGCACCTAGTCGGAAGAAACTAAACATGGCCGATTGATTATTATTAGCTAGCAGAGCTATCCAGTGTCGTCCAATCCTAATTTTCATAGATTAAAGAAAAAAAAATCTATATATGAGTTATTCGTTTTACTGACAGTTTTTGGAGGGGGTGGGGTCATATTTTAAAGTGTTTTTATGTTGCCAGTTATCTGGATGGGACTATCTAATTGTTGGTACCAAAATACGTTAATAATAACATGAGGCAACAATACCAGAATGAAATTTGAGATTTCAGCTTTAATAATTCAAGTCCAACTTTTAAAATCTCAGAAGATAACTTTATACGTTAGAAGATGAAATGGTTCAAAGCAAGAAAATTCAACATTTATTGGTGGAGTATGAAGAGAAAATAAAATAACGGATGTATATTTGTTGAATTTTCTTGCTTTGGACAATTTTTTTTTTCTAACACACACGCGCTGCTATATATGAAAATATGTATTATAATTAAGCAACACAGAATATTCCGCGTTTCAGTCTCGTGAGAATTCGTCAGGCTTATGCCCAAATTCTCACGAGAATGAAACGTGCAATATTCTGTGTAGCTTAATTGCCATATATATTTTCATAACTTAGTACCTAGCTCTACCTATGTATCGAGCACTGTTGAAGTAGATACTGAAAAAATTATACATAAAATTATCTTTGTATATTAATTTATGTAATTAAATGAGGTTATCATATATATATATATATATATATATATATATATATATATAGTATACAGCATAATCACGTTGACACACCGGTTCCCATCAGATCGTAGTGTATATGGCATAATCATATGACACACCGGTTCCCATCAGATCACCGAAGTTAAACAGCGTTGAGCCTGGTCATTGCTTAAATGGGTGACCAATTTGGCAATTCCAGGTGCTGTATGTAGGAGGACGTCGGCACCTCCCTGCAAAAGTTTCAAAAACCTAACGTCGTCATCTCCTCTAACAGGGATATACATGCGACTGGGGACCGCGTGTGAATTTCATAGTCCCAAATATAGGTTGGTGCTGACTGCACACATATATATAGTAGATACTGTATGTGCTCTCCGCTTATCTCGGCATTTGTTTCCACTCATCCTGTACCTACACTTCACTTGCCACTGGTATTTAACAATGTCGACTCAGGAGAGATGTGGTTGGTGATTGCACACCTTCTGCCACAAGATTTTCACGTGCAGGCAGCCCTTCGTGGGTATCCATAGTCTGTCAAAGACTGAAGCAGCCTGTATATATAGTAGAACCCCCGAATATTATTAAAATTAGTAACAAAATACAGTACAGTATATAATACACATGTATATATTCAAATAACACTATAAATAGCACCGTAAGATGGTTGGTTGGTTGGTTGGTTGTTTTTGTTTTACGGCATATCAACCCTTTTCGGGTTATTTAATGCCGAATCCAAAAATTTTTAAGAAAAAATTTTTAATAGAATATATTTGTTGTTTTCACGTCGGTTTCTATTTAACCCATAGTTGGGATCCTAACAGGTACTACCACTCCGGGTCAGAGTGGACCTGGGAGCAATGGTAATTAAAGGGTGGCTTCACACTCCCTAAAGCCCACAAGCTGGGGCCTCACCACTGGATATAGTTTAAGGTCATATCCAGGACCCCCATTGAGGGACTTTTACTCTCTGCAGGGGGGCAGTCGGCGTATTCTAATGCCCCACTGACAGGGCCCCGTAAGATGGAGAAAATACCGTAACCTGGGCCTGGAAAAACATCATATTCCACACCGCACCCTGAAAAAAAAGTATCCTATAGCCACCCTATCCCGGGGTTCTACTGTATATATAGACATTCATTCCTTGTAGTATGGGGGTAATTGTGTGTAGACGAATATGAACTTATAACACGGACATAGATAAACAGTGTGAGGAAAGGAGAAACCTAAAGCAAATGAAGCCCCGTCCTTTAGAAGCACCAGAAAAAAAAAAGCATGTTGAAAGGCATGAACAAGGCCAAATTAGATTGGATCAGAAGCAATTGAATTGAAGATAGAGTAAGTGTAGAGTTGAATGTAATAATCAAAGAGGAAAGCGACCCCGTGTGTGTGTGTCGTGTGGTCATACAACTTACCTTTGGATGAGATCTGAGAGAAAGAGAAATTAAAGATGGCAGCCATGGATTTAAAAGGTGTAGTCTCGTGGAATCTCACGAGATCTCATCTTCCACTGCACATGTATGCAAATGGAATGGGGCCAGTTTTCTGATAAAATGTCTGTTGGCAGAGGCAGTTGGGAGAGACGTGCTGGAAGTTGAGAAAGAAAGTTGTCAGTGACGAATTCTAGCTGGACTTTTGCGTATTATATTTGGTTTATTTTGTTCCGTTGTTTACCAGCCCATTTAACGTCAGTAAGAAAAAGAGTAAAAGAACATTTAAATCAAGAAGGATCTTACAAAGTGTTGAGGTCCCGTAAACGGTCCGGAAGAAAGACATAACTCTGTATTTAATGGAAACAAAAAAATATATTGAACAGAAAAACAAATACACTAAATAAAGAGTGTGGTTATATGTCAGTCCGACTGCCAAGTGCACATGATATGTGCATAAACTGCATGCTATCACCAAGAGACATATTTTCCTGTTTTGTTATATTAAGTTGAAGAGTTCATTATGATCTGTAGGGTGGGTAGACCACAACATACCGCCTAAGCAAAAATATCTCCGGCCTATTTGACTATCTTTATAACATTGTCAGAGAATCAACACATGTTTCGGTTGCAAAGGAGATTAAGAATAGGAAAGAACTTCAACGCGCATTTTGTTTTGTACAACAATATTTATTTTCTCATTTTTTCGTTATCACTGTGACATCCCCCACGTGATTCGTCTTCTCGAGCGTCATTCATGCCTCACACGTGATGGTGAACGTTTTCCACGTCTCTCCCGTGATCGTTTTATTTCTCTTTTTTTTTATAGTCTTTTTTTCTTTCCCGGTGACATCATTTCACATTTACATCCACACTATGTTACATGTTCACTGAAAAGATCCTTAGATGCCAGATAATTTTTGCTTTGATTGCTTTTGTCTCTGGACCACTTGCCTTTGGAATTCCCTTCCTGCTCCATGTCCATGACCATACCAACATGCAGAAATTTAAGTGTAATTTGAACAAACCCCTTGCTGCCCAACTCCCCAGTGAAATTGCACATTATAAATCTGAACCCTACCACGTTCGGTGACAATATTACATTGTTTGAGGTGGATAAAAGTTTTAAAAATCTTCTTTTTTTTTTTTTAAAATAAAAATTAATGTTTCCAATGCAGATAACCAAATTTTGCCAATATGAAATATAAATGTTTCCCTCGCGCATCTTTATCCATACCAGAATCTCGACTCAGCGATTTGGATTTTTTTTTCTTTTTTCTCTGCAGAAAATGGTGATCTTGTTATTCTAACTTAATCCAAACAGTAAACCAAGATTGCAAGTGTTTGTTTGGACAACGCAAGTTGTTATTTATGTTTCGGCTATTATTTACAACAACCTCAATCGATACGCTTTACAGCCTGCCTATATAAGCAGTGCGGAGTGTAGAGAAAAGGGAAGAGCCCTTTTATTATTTTCCTCGAAAATTGCAATGAACAAGGAAGATATAAAAATGTGACAAGTATATTTGCTGCAATTTATCGCTGTTATACTTGTCAAATATTATTCTTATAATCATTGTGATATGGCCGTATCATGTTGAAACACTGGTTCTTGTCTGATCATAGGAATTAAGCAACGTTGAACTAGGTCAGTACTTGGTATGTCTTCAGAAATTAACTCATCCATCTCATATTATATAAAAAACATATTTATTATTATTAGTAGTAGTAGTAGCAGCAGCATAGCTAATAGGGGAGCCAGTGTGGGGAGATTGATCGCACTCCCCCTTGAATATATCCTTTTTTTTTTTTTTTTCGAAATTGGTGTGTTTCTAACTTTTATTCTAGTTTTATTTTTACTTGCAAGATACATGATAAAGTGTTCAAAATTATCTTGAGAGACAGAGGGATAAATAAAAACCCGGTCAGAGATAGGTTAGTTTGGATGTCAATTTCTAAAGGCCATCCAATGCATTTCAGCATATAAAATAAACGTTAAACTGATGATGATGATGATGATGGTGATGATGATGGTGGTGGTGTTGTTGGTGGTGGTGGTGGTGGAATCTGGTGCAGCATTCACTTGTTTGTTGAGCTGGCTTCCTCTAAAGGAGTAAGTTTCGAAGGAATATTAAATTTACAAGCGGTCACCCACTTACATGTATATCCTAATTAGAGGAGATGATGGTGTTAGTTTCTGCAGGGGGGGCCTCCTCTCACATATCGTGCCTGCTATTCCTAACTGGTCACTCATCTGATACTGACCAGAATTAACATTGCTAAACTTTGGTGATCTAACGATAACCAGGGTGTCAACCTCATTAAGCTGTATATTTTTACTTTTAGTATTAAATGATTTATAGAGGTTTATATGTCACAAAATAAACCAAACAACAAAAGCAATCACTTTTCTAATACTCGTTTTTTTTTCTTTAATTTCAATTCACCACAAATGAGATTTAAAATAAATGATACTTGACTTTTTTAAATTACATTTTGTTTGAAGTGAAAATTACATTTTCACCCCAAACAAGGCACGTTGCCACTTTGATTTAGGGGGCTACTATCAGGGACATAAGCTACAGGGGTACTATGTAGGGAGTTGGGCAGCAAGATGTCGGTTCACGTTACACTTGAACTTCTGCATGTCAGTACAGTTCAGGAAGCAGGGACCCAGAAGGGAATTCCAAAGTCTAGCGGTTCTGGGGAAGAAACTACTTGAGTAGAAGGCTCTTTTACATCTAGGGATCTAGTGTGAAGGGGTGGGATTTGGCTGCTTTTCAGGTTTGTCGGGCGTATTTACGTTATGGGGGTACAAGTGCTTGCAGTTCGTCAGAGCAAGCACCGTTAAGGTACTTGTAGAACAGGCAGAGGGATGCAACATTTCGTCGATGGGACAGAGGTTGAAGTTTAGATGACAGTTCAGGACCTATCAAATTGGCGACTCTCTTTTGAACCTTGTCTAGGAGCGAGAGACTAGTAGCAGATGCACGAGCCCAAATATGACAACAAATATGACAACAATGCTCCATACATGGGCAAATGGTGGCCTTATAGAGGAGTACAGGATACTTTCTTTTTAAACTTAAATTCAAGCCATTTTATATGCAAATAAATTTATAAAATCAACAATAGGTTCTTTACTGTGCAATGTAAACTACAGTGTATTGTGGACTAATCACTAGGGCTATGACAAGAGAATATTCTTTTCATTGTTTTGACTCTCGAGTATATATCCGATACAGTTAATCAATTGAGAACCACATCACTCTATATTAAAGCATATAAGATATCAACTGATATATACTCGAGAGTCAAAATAATGAAAAGAATATTCTCTTGTCATAGCCCTAATAATCACTCTCAAGAGGCATGTGGAGCTTCCTCCCAGAGCACTGCGATGGGTCCGCAACTAGAGCAGAAACTCAACCGATTTGATTGAAAAATGGGTGTTTTCACCAATTTCGATGACAATAAAACATGGGAGTGTAAAACATTCATTGATCATTATTCAACCCCGGGCAACGTCGGGTCTCCCTGCTAGTATATATATATATATAGTCTTGGAAATTTTTAACCTTTAAAACTATACAAAAAAAAATTATTTTGTATCATTTGTTAGAAAACTATTTAGTCAGTAATTCAATCACATGCAATCACTGCATCAACTTGCTCTCTTGAATTCACTATAGTACCAGTAATAATTTATTTTTTAAGAGATCATCAGTTGTTTACCATGAAACACTGTTTCGAGGATATATATATATATATATATATATATATATATATATATATATAATAGAACAAATTCCAATTCAAGGCTATTTATTAAGAGCTCTGATAAGCTCCAATTTATGACTAACTTGTGAAGATGTTGGGTGTTAATATTACTTATTTTTCCTACTAGAACGACTCAAGAAAGGGTAGATTTTGAAAGTAAATGTTGTTGTTGTTGTTGTGGAGCGACATTCATCCATTCTTTTCGAATGAATCAGATAATTCTGTTATTGGCATTGGTTTCCCACATATTTTTCTAGTTAGAATTTTTGCTAGAAAGACATCAGGTACTTAGAACTGAGGCTCCGTGAAGGTTATCAGCATCCTTAAGTAAAAGAGTTTCTGTGGGATGAACTGGATTTGAACTTGGCACACCCAGCTTGTCGTTCCAATTCGTTAACCACTTAACCACCATCACCTCCTTGCAGATTGATGTTTCTACTAGAACATCTCAAGAAAGGACGGATTTTGAAAGTAACTGCTTTTAGAGTTGAAGAATCACCAAATTTTTGTTTTTGTTTTTTTTCTTTTTCACCCTAAACAAGGCATGCTGCCACTTGGAACATAAGGGGCTATTATTTGGATCGTGCCTAACAGGGGACTGTGGGGAGTTGAGCAACTAGATGTCTGTTCACAATACGTTTGAACTTCTGTGGGTTAATACAGCCAGGGCAGCAGGAAACAGGGAGGGAATTCCAAAGTCTAGCAGTCTGAGGGAATAAACTATCAGAATAGAAGTCTTTCCGGCATCTAGGAACCTCAGCACTAAGGGGGTGGGATTTTGCTGCTTGTCAGATTAGTCTGAAGTGGGTACGTCGAGGAGGCACAGATACTATAAGTTCATTAGAGCACATTCACGTAAAGTACTTGTAAAACAGTCATAAGGATGCAACATTGTGGCGATGTGACACTCTTTTTGTACCTTGTCTAAAAGTGAAGGACTAGTGGTAAATGCCCTAACCCAGATGTGGCAACAAGACTCCACGCATGGGCGAATTATTACTTTTTTATTGTTTATTTCTACACATTTGCTGAGACATTTAAAACCAAGTGTTACTGAAAGAATGTCACCAATTCTCACCAAGGAAAATTACCATTTTAAATAGAAAAATGATTTCAAAATCTGGCAACAAATGTACAGATTAAGAGGCAGAAAGAATTTGGAACTTGCAATATGAGAGAAGATAGAGGAACTCTACTATTATATAAAAGGAACTGTGTGTGTGTGTGCGTGCGTGTGTGTGGGGGGGGGTATGTACTTGTGTGTGTGTGTGTGTGTGTGTGCATGTGAAAAAGAGAGTTCCCTATGGATCCCAAAACGGCTGGGACGATTTTTTTGAAATTTCGCAAAAAATGTGCTCTATGTATCTGCCAGTGTTCTTAGATAGGTTTTGTGTTGGAAAGTATCAATAATCAATAATCGATAAAATCTGATGAAAGAATGGAACAGGCGATTTTGACCAAAGTTTACACTTTATATAGCCTAGCATCACCAGTCCATTTTGAAGTTTTATTTCCACACAAGCAGAAAGGCCTGTCATATAAAATTAACAGTAGATTCTTTGATGAGCTCCTTCCTTACATTGTGATTTCATGCCTTGTCTAGAGCGATTTTCATAAAAAAGAACAAGCATTTGTATCCAGAAATATATCCAAAATTTGAAAAAAAAATTTCAAAGTTAGGCAATCGCTTAGGCTTATTGATGGAGTGCTCTTATCAAAGGTCTATGTTCTTTCAGTTTAGAATACTCTTCGTTTAAATTACTGTTCTCTGAAATGTATGTACACTGTGGTGATATCTCTACAGGATGGAACGATAAATTCGTCGCCCTAAATATATATATATATATATATATATATATATATATATAGTCATCTACATACAGTGCTGTTTCGCTGTTTCACAGCTCATAAGTGCAGCTAGACAAGCAACTACCTCAAGCCAAGACTCACACACACACACACACACACACACATATATATATATATATATATATATATATATATATATATATATGCACGCCTATGGAATTGTCTTCCGTTTTCCTGCTTTCCAGCTGACTACAATATGATTGTTTTCAAGTCTAACGTAAACAAGTTTTTGATGAGCCGTTCCATGCAAGTTAACAAATTTACCAAATTTCCATTACTGACGATTACTATATTGTCCAATTTCTACTGCACACTCTTTAACCCTTATCCTCGAGTGGCCTCTTGGCCTTGATAAGTGGTGATTTCTATGTAAAAAACATACAATTTATTCCCCAAAAGTTCTGATTTCTTGATTCCAATTATATATATATATATATATATATATATATATATATAGGCTGGAACGATAAAATTGTCGCTCTAAAGAAAACAACATTACAGCTTTATTTTAAAAATCCTATTGAAAAAAACAATTCAGATAATTTGATTATGTAGTAGAGCTGATATCTATTCAATGTAGCTGCCTTCAGCCTCAATTACCGCCTCGATATGGGTCCAGAACTGGGAGCATGCCTTTTCCACAAACGCCAGCGAGAGCTCGGTGAATACTCAGAAGATCAAGGCAGTTAGGCTGACTTTGGTTTTGTGGGAGGTCATGTTGGTAATGTTCTTAACATATGACCAAACAAAGTAGTTCAGCGGGTTCAGGTCGAGGGGGTTAGTGAGAGAAAAAAGTCATAGCATTTCTTCTGTAGCCTGGGTCTCTTTGGACTTGTGGATCGTCGCTGAGTCCTGCTGCTACACCCAGGGTCTGTTAGCAGCCACTTGATGGCACCAGGGGATCACCACACTCTTCAGTGAATCCAGGTACATTTTGGTGTTAATTTTAGGCCGACTTTGAAGATGTGAGGTGGCATGATGTGGCCCTGATTTGAAACCATACCAAAGACCATAACCGTGGCTGGAAACTTTGTTGAGCCATGCCCTCAAGCTTTGGACTGTCCAGATTTGCATTTTGAGGGTACTGCCAATAGTCCTGTTGTCATAACTTGGATTGGTAGAGAGCATGAGTTGTACAGCGGCGCATCTCCGATTTCGCTCGTTGAACATTGTCTCAATTTCAGACATGATAGATGGCTCCTATCGCTCTTGGGATTTGTACACAACTGGCTAACTAATAGATGGTCTGCAACAACAAAAAAAAGAAAACCGTTTTCATTAAACGGAAATGGAATCATGTCGTCTTTTCTAGGGAGACAATTTTATCGTTCCATCCTCTATTTAGACACACAATGGACTCTTCCATTAAGTATATAATGCTTTGATCGTAATTCAATCAAGGGTCGAGTAGTATAACCTATATTCTTCTTTTCAACATATTTTTCCCCTCTTCAAAGATATAAAATACACCCAACTAAACCAAATCTTCACTATTATATAAAAGGAACTTTGTGTGCGTGGAGTTTCCTATGGACTCAGAATAGCTGGGCCGATTTTTTAAAAATTTCACACGAAAGTGTCTGGGAGTGTTCTTACATTGGATTTTTATCGGAATGCATCTGATAAGTATTGATAATCGATAATCAAAAAAAGCCGATCAAAGAAGAAAATCCGATTTTGACCAAAGTTAACTATTTTATACAACTTAACATCACAAGTGCATTTGAGAAGTTTTATCACCGCACAAGCTGAAAGGCCCAGCATATAAAATCAACATTAGGGTCTTTTATAAGACAGGGGCGCATTCGAAATGAATGTTTCTTTTTAGAGCACAGCTGAATCATGATACTTGACTTTTGTACGTTTAACTTTAATTTAAGTGATTCTGTAAAAATAATTTCATAAAATCAACAGTTGGTTCTTTGATAAGACAGAGGCGTGTCTAAATAAATGTTTCTGTTTAAAGCACAATTGAACAATGCTACTTGACTTTTGCATTTTAAACTATAAGTGAAGCCACTATTTAAAAATAAATCTATAAAATCATGAGCATATTCTCTACAGTGCAATGTAGACTAAGTCACTGTGGGGAAGCATGTGGGTGTGATTTTAACAAATCGATTTTATTAAAAATGGGCGATTTCACTGATATCGATGACAATAAAAGCGTGGAAGGGTTGAACATTTGTTGATCCTCATTCAATGCCGGACAACGTCGGGTCTCTCTGCTAGTAGTAAATATTTTTCATTAATTTTTTTTTTTTTTCAGATTAAAGAATCAACGCAATTTTAAGGAATACCAAAATCCAAGAACCGGTGAGTGTTCAATTTCAGTTGTTTTGTTATTAATTTGCAGTACAACATTTGTCATTTTTGTATAACTTATATAAGGATTTTCATTCTATTAGCATATCAACTTTTTCTATTTCTTTATTTAACAAAGTTTTTTTTTTTTAACTGTTTTATTGATTAACCGAATTGGAAAACATTTTTAACCACAATTAAAAATTATTTATTTTAATAAGTAGGCATTTATCATTTGTTCATCTGTCCGTTTGTCAATCACAATTATTTTAAATGTAATAAATACATTGCAGAATCTGTCTCATTTCAAAATATAAAGAGATCTTAACCATTTTTAGAAAGGAAAAATATGAGGTGCCTTCAATAAGTTTCCAGACTTTTTTTGTACAGACATTTAAAATTGTCGTAGATTCTTGAAAATTCCGTATGTTATTACTATAGATCTTATGAGATGACTTCCTAATGTTTATGATTTCAGGTTCAAATGAACAGCTACAGCAGGAATTGGAATACACCCTACTAAAGCCTGATTGTCACAACTGATGAATTTCAAAAACGCAATCTGGATGTGAAGACACTTTAGAAGAACGATATTCAATAAAATTCTGTTTTAAACATAGAAAAAATGCCACAGAAACGTATGGAATGCTTCAGACTGCTTTTGGACCATCTTGCATGAACCAAGCATCAGTTTTAGAATGGTATAAGAGATTCAAAGAAGACAGTGAGTCTGTGAGGGATAATGAGAGACGTGGGAGTAGTAAGAAAGTCAGAACACTAAAGTTGATTAGTCAAATAAAGAAGTTCATAGATATAGACGTTGTGTGTCTATAGAGAACAAGTGCAGAGTTTGATGTCAGTGTGGGAACTGTACACACAATTATTCGTGAGGAACTAAAGATGCGAAAGATTTGCACAAAGTTTGTCCTAAGGAATCTCAGAGAAGATCAAAAAGAAAGACGTTGTCATGACAGCAGGGAGATGGTCGAATTGATCAATTCAGATTTTGCAGTGCTTTGGTGATCTGCGATGAAAGCTAGGACCAAGAGAAAGAGTTCCCAGTGGAAGTATGTTGCTCTCCCAGACCCAAGAAAGCCAAACAGAACAAATCCACCGAGAAACTTATGATGATTCCTTTTTTTGATGGCACAGGCATGATCTACATGCACTGGGTTCCCACTGGACAGACAGTCAACAAGGAATGCTATGATGAGATTTTAAGGGAGTTCGGGTCAGTGGCATTTCAAAAGGTGTAGATATAGAACCAAGAAATATTTACAAAACAAATTTGCGCATATTGCATCCTGGGCAACACTGAGTCAGTGTAACCCACTGGATAAAACCGTACACACGGGTAAGAAAATGTGCACTAACCCTAAGTTCCAGTGAAAACACTTTTAGCTTTGTCCAGTGCTGGACTCCTCAGAATGTACCCAGACACTAACTGGTCATTGAAATTTAACACTCTAATGCCCTGAGTGCACAAAATGCAAAACGACCCTAAGTCCGTACGGCAATACTTTTAATATGTTAGTTAGTCTATAACCATACCAGATGGGTGTCTGCTGTCCGTTTGTTATCAGATGTTATGGTTGAATTCTTCCATAAATGTTCCAGTCTTGGTTGATATGCCGCTTCTCTCCATTTTAACCTAAGCATTAGATATCAGGACAGATCTGGAAACAACAGAGTTATTTTCAAATTAATAGGCAGTGAAACCATCGGAGATCATTAAAAAATAATTGTTTGAATAAAATAATTCAATATATTCTTCGTACAAAGGAAAAAAGGAGATTAAATAATTCTGGGCTTCTCTGGACTTAAGCAAAGCAAATTGTTTTCTGGGTGCAGAATTTTTAACCGAATCAAATTCGTTAAATGACTTTCTTTCACTTAGCAATTTTTGTTAAATTGTATCTTTCAGATTTTCAGATTTTCAGAGGGAAAAGACTCTTATCCCTCAGCCGGCCAGAAAGAAAAAGGCCGTTGATTTTGCCAGGCATCTAATTTTTATGAAGTCATCTATTTCTATTTCTAGCTCTCTGAGATCACCCTCTTCTCTTCTCCCTTTCCCTTTCTCTCCCCTTTTTCTTTTGAAATCTCTTTCTTTTGCACTTTCCCCCCCAAAAAATTGGTTATCAGGTATTTTTATTTTACAATCCCTTATCAGCGTCATTTAAATTATTTCTTGTTATCGTGTTAACTTTCTGGAAGGTCTTTCATTGACATGTGTTCTCGATACCCCTATCACTCTAACCCAGGATAGCAAACATGTCATTTTGCAATTTTTCTTTGTCCCCAAATTCATTATCAACAAAAAAATCTTTATTTAGATTTTCAAATATAAGACAGATGGCTGGTAGTTGACAATCTCTGCCGATACCAGATTTGTCTAACAATTGTCATTTCTATTTATCGTTGAAATATTCATTTTTTCTAATATCTCCAAAAAGAAAATATTCCATCATTCCTTGTGCCATGTGGGATTTTTGAAAAAGTGTCATAACTAGGACTTATCATTATTTTGACTCTTGGGTATATATCCGACACAGACACAGTTAATCGAGAACAACATCACTCTATCTAAAAAACATATAAGATATATACTCAAGAGTCAAAATAATGAAAAGAATATTCTCTTGTCACAGCAGTAGTCATGGCTATGCTATGAGCTTTTTCTATAAGTCATAAATTGAACAGTTTTCTTAAAATTTTCTTGCAATCATAGAAAAGATTTCACTTGGTTTACTGCTCCTTTCTATTGAACTTCACACCCTAATATATGCATTGTTCGTGAACTTTTTCGGGCTAATACTAAACTGCTTTGAAATCCTTTTAAAACCGTTTTCATGTGTATTCTATTCTGCAAGTAAGTTCACTGGATATTAACTTTCGTGTCATTTTATCCTGGAGTACACATAATTCCTGATGGATTATTTTACAAGAATTTGAGTTGATTTACGTTTTAAATTTCTTATTTTTTTTACTTTTCCTTTTCTTACTCTTCTCTTACTTCTGCTTAATTTGTCCTGATTTATTTATATTTTACTAACGGGATCTGTGGAAATTCCACATTCTTTCATGTGTAATATATTGTTGCTGTGCATCCTGCAGACGTTTAACGCAAGTGGAGACCCTGTAATATTATTGTAGCCCTTTTGTTAAAATTGTAAAATTATTTATCTAAATAATTTGGTAAGTGTAGTGTAAGAATATATCTGGTTATTATAGTTTATCTACAATATCCTTATAGCAGTCTGTGACATATTTCCATTGTATGGACGCACGATGCAAACAAAAAAACCCCACAATATCATTATACCATCTTTAGATAAAACAGATACTCCCCTTGGATGCTAGCCAGAAAACCAAGAAGGTATATTTTAGTCTCACGTACAACCCAAAAGCGACATCATTTATTTTTTATTTATCTTTTTTTTACATTGCGTCTCCAATGATCGGGAGATTTTATTTATTAAAAACGAGGATAGACGGTGACAACATACTATGAATATTTAATTAGTATATAGATACACTAATTCAATGTTCGTAATCTGTTATTACCTTCTGTCCTCGTTTTTAATAAATGTGATCTCCCGATCAAAAAAATTCTATAATTTGGAAACCATAACACACGTATGTTAAAGTTACTATGGTATTAATATATATATATATATATATATATATATATATATATATATATATATATATATATATATAACTAGCTGTACCCTGCCACGCGTTGCTTTGGCTTAATTTCGTGTAATGGAAAATTCTAATAAAAAGAGGAAATGCATGTTTCTTATATTCTTAGTACAGCAATCCACTCCAAAAAGTTAAAAAAAAAAAGGCGAAAATAAAAAAATATGGTACTCTTGCAGAATTGGATCCGGATCTTCGGGAGTTACCATCAATCATGGCTTGGGTTCGACCAACATTCAGTGGATTAAGTCGAAAGTTGCTAAACCATTGAAACGCTAAATAGTTTTCTTTTTTATTGTATTCAAAAATGTGAGTTTTTAATTAATATTTGGGTAAGGGGGGTGTTACTATACACAGATTCGAAAAAGTTGTTCAAAAACGAATAAATGAAAGCAAAGGTAAGGTAAATTACGTTTCTATCTACCTGGATAATTTTTTAGTGTTTTTATTTAATGTAAAATGTTTAATCGGCTGAAAAACGCAGTGTTTATCTATGTATTTGAAAAAGACGAATGGTCGTAGACTCTGTTGAATACGTTAAGTTTGGGAAAATCAGTTAAAAACTATACAAAAGAATGTCAGACACCTACTGATTATATGTTATTGTGACATAGGCTGACATATTCGGTGGGTTTCTGATAGTATTTTGTATAGTTTTTTAGTTTTAAATCATTTTCTCAAACTTAACATCATCAACAGTGTCCATCACCGTTTGTATTTTTCAAATACACTGATAAACACTGTTCTTCGAGCTGACTAAACGTTATAGTAAATAAAACGGGTTTGCATTACTAAACACAGAAACGAAAAAATTGTTGAAAAATAAATATAACAAATAAATGTTATCAAAGGCAAGATAAGTTACTTTTCTACCTAACTGGATAAGATTTTAGTGTTTTTATTTAGTGTAAAATATTTAATCTGTTTGAAAAAATGTAGTGTTTATCTGTATATTTGAAAAATAAAAATGGCGGTAGACTGTTGAACACATTAACTTTGGGAAAATGAATTTAAACTAAAAAAACTATACAAAATACTGTCAGCCACTCACTCAATATATGTTACTGTGACATAGGCACACATGTATTCAGTGGTTTTTAACAGTATTTTGTATAGTTTTTTTTTAGTTTTAACTCATTTTCCCAAATCTAATGTGTTAACACAGTCTGCCGCCATTTGTAATTTTCAAATATAACAGTAAACGCTGTGTTTTTTGAGCCGAATAAAAATTTTGCATTAAAAAAACAAAAAAATTTATCCATTTCGGTAATAAAGTGACATATCTTGCCTTTGATAATATTTGTTAATAAGGTCACGTGAGTCGATTAATGGGTGCTAATGCACTTACTGATCCGCGCCATTTTTTTAAATCGTATTTCCAAGCTTAATTAAAGTTTTATGGGTTTTTTTTTAGATTAGGTCCACCTCCACAATTTTCTTTTAAATGACGACTTTTTAAGGTTTCCGACTATACTGAATACAGAAATCGCATTGAAATTTTGCAGAAATAAGTAGTTATCGAGATATAGATAGTTGTTTTATGCATTGTATTCTTTGGCGGCCATCTTTGTTACGCGTATAGATTTGTTTATGACGCGCGCAAGCGTGTAAAAAAGATGGCTGCCAGAGATTACAATGCATTATACAAATTTTTAATATCTCGATAACTACTTATTTCTGCAAAATTTCAATGCGATTTCCGTATTCAGCATAGTCGAAAACATAAAAAAAGTCGTCATTTAAAAGAAAATTGTGGAGGTGAACCTAATCTAAAAATTTACCATTTTTTTCATTCAATTGTAAGGTTAAAGTACAGAATAGGTACAAAACACCCTCTTCTCCCAATGTTAAGAATGGCTTTTTAAATAATAACGTTATTATTTCAGCACGGATCAATAAGTGCACGAGTACCCAATTTCTTCATAAGCATTCATATTTTCTTATATAAAAACAACTTCTGAAAAAAAAAAAAACGTGCACATTCAATCTTTGTTAAAAAAAGATTTTCTTGAAAAAAAAAACAAAAAAATACGGCAAAAAAAGCAAAGAACAAAACGTTAATCGGTATTCATGCAGAGAGTGATCCGTGCTGAAATAATAACGTTATTATTTAAAAAGCCATTCTTAACATGGGAGGGGGTTTTGTACCTATTCTGTACTTTAACCTTACAATTGAATAAAAAACATATCATAAAACTTTAATTAAACGTGGAAATGCGATTTAAAAAATAGCGCAGATCACTCTCTGCATTAGCACCGAAAGTACAGAATAGTTAGAAAACATCCTCCCTCCCCATGTTAAGAATGGCTTTCTAAATAATGTTAATGATTCAGTACTGTTCCTTGTCTGCTTAAGTTTAACTTTTGTTTATTAAATTGTTAGGTGAAAGTCCAGAATAGTTACAAAACACCCCTATCCCCATGTTAAGAATGGCTTTCTAAATAATAACGTCATTATTTCAGCGGGGTAGCTTCTCTGCATAAGTACCATGTTTTGTTTTTAAATTGTTAGGTGAAAGGACAGAACAGTTACAAAATACCCCTATCCCCATGTTAAGAATGTCTTTCTAAATAACATTATTTCAGCACGGTATTTTCTATGCATACGTACTATCTATTTTTGTTTATTAAATTGTTTGGTGAAAGTATAGAATAGATGCAAAACTCCTTCCCTATGTTAAGAATAGCTTTCTAAATAACGGTATTATTTCAACACGGTACCTTCTCTGCATAAGTACTTTCTTTTGTTTATTAAATTGTTAGGTGAAAATATAAAATAGTTACAGAACACTCTCCCTTTCCCATGTTAAGAAAGGCTTTCGTAATAGCGTTATTTCAGCATGGTACCTTCTCTGCATAAGTACCATCTTTTGTTTATTAAATTGTTAGGTGAAAGTATAGAATAGTAACAAAACGTCCTTCCCATGTTAAGAATGGCTTTCTAAATAACGTTATTATTCTATTATTATATTATTATGGTACTTTCTCTGCATAAGTACCATGTTTTGTTTATTAAATTGTTAGGTGAAAGTACAGTACTCATGCAGAGAGTGATCCGTGTTGTAATACTAACGTTAATATTTAAAAAGCCATTCATAACATGGGGAGGGGAGGGTGTATTTTAACCTTACAATTGAATAAAAAAACATACAATAAAACTTTAATTAAACCTGGAAATACGATTTAAAAAAATAGCGCGGACCACTCTTTGCATTAGCACCACTTTTACCAACCAATCTTATATCGAAAAACAAAAAAAACTAAAAAAGCAAGCGACAAACTTTTTTTTTTTGGCCTTATATAATAAAGAAAAAATGTGTAAATTAAAAAATTTGGAAGATAAACAAATGAATTATGTTTTTTGTTTTTTTTTTACTTATCGAGTAAACAGAAAATGAAACCTACTTCTTTTCCGTCAATTCGTGGCTGTGAAATGAATCGAACCGGAAGTTCAGTTTTATCAACAAAGCAGGTTCGCACTAACGGTTAAAAAAATATATTTATTTTATTTAATATTTTAATAATTCATGAGGTAAATTTATTTTAATAACATAAAAACATCCCTCGACTCTAAAGATGGATTGTCTGAAAATTTCAAATAAATTAGTAACGTAGAAATATGTTTTTATTCACTTGTAACAAACCAAGAATTACATTTTTATATATATAGATTAAAACATTTTAACCAGAATTTCATTTTAATTTCTTTTGAATTCTTGAAGAATTTTTTTAATTTTTTAAATTAAAAAAATATTTTTTTTAACTTTTTGAAGTTTTTATATTAAAGAAAACATTTTCTCATTATTTTATTTTCTTATAAATTGTTTTTTGCATCTTTATCCTTTATTCTTTATCCTGTCCCAATCATACCACCACCTATAAATACTTTCATAAATCAGAGTCCATTTTCTGTAGGCTGTTTTTGAACCCAGTCAACACGGGTACTTTTGCTAGTATATATATATATATATATATATATATATATATATATATATATATATATATATATATATATATATATATATATATATGGATAAAAAATCAATACATAAAATATATAAATGTTTAAAATGTTTATATCTTTTCTGTATTTATTTCCTATGTGTTGACGTGAAGGATCCGTTGAAAATATGTGCTTTTGAAAGAAACATTTTCGTTTTTTTTCGAAAGACTTTTTGTGTCCCTGATTTATGAAAGTATGATAGGTTATGAAAAGGAAGGGTTGTAAAGAGATAGCTTCGAATTTGGGGGTATCAAAACCAAAGCAAAATATGATGAAAGTAAAAATAAAATAGATATACCCCATAATTTATTATACCATACCTGTTCATACTGAAACACTTATCACAATATTCTGTGGATCTATATTAAAAAACCTTGTTAAATTTTGTGACATATTTCCAGTCTATGGAGGTCAGGCGTGAATGAACACCCCATAATTTTATCATACCATATTCCTTCTGAAACATAATTATCAAAGTATACTTACGCAAATAGATATGAAAAGTCTTTATTAAAGTTTGTGCCTATTTCCATTCTATGGAGGCCATGCACGAACGCAGACCCCACAATTTTATTATACCATCCCTATTTAAGTTAAAACATACTTATCAAAGTATTATTATGTACTTAAATGTATCAAAAACACTTGTAAACGTTGTTTTTTAATTTTTAAATTTTTTATTTCCATACTTTGTGGATCAGGCGCATACGCAGTGCCCACAATTTTAATGAATCATCATTATGCCAGATCAAACATACCCATTCCTGTGTCTCGATACATATTCTATCATTATATGTAATCAGTTTTCTATAATAGTCAACCATATAGGAGCCTATTCGTGACCAGACACACATACAGACGTTCAGCTTTATATTATATATATATATATATATATATATATATATATATATATATATATATATATATATATATACCGTACTTTGAAATAATTGTGCCAACTAAAAGAAAAATGTTCTTTATATGCGTGGTTGCCAAAAGAGCACTTTTAGCTAGTTGACGCAATTACCCCGGCCTTGCCGCAATTATCCCAAAGTACGGTATATGTATATGTATGTATGTGTGTGTGTGTGTGTGTGTGAGAGAGAGAGAGAGAGAGAGAGAGAGAGAGAGCGAGGAAGAGAGAGATATGTCTTCTTCTTCATCTTATTGACAAGGAGTTTGTGGAAAGCAAGATAGTCTATTTGTAGTGTTTCAGGTAAATTCAAGCAATACCTGAATGAGGTAATGATTTTAATCATGACCTTGGGAAAATGCTTATCTCTTCTTGTGTAAGATTGTTGGGAAATACTGTGCTCTTTTTTTTATTTCATTAGAAAGAGGCAATTCGACTTGGGTGTTTTGATAAGCAAGTGTAAAGGATGGAAGTTGACAGTTTCAGATGAATAGCAAGATAAGTGTAAGAATTTATAGATATGAACGGAGTGAAATTGATTGCCTGATAGATATGAACGTATTAAGATGAGGACATAGATAAGTTTATGTGCGATATACAGTATAAAACGAGAGATAGATCGATAAATTTATATAAATATAATAGTCATATATATATATATATATATATATATATATATATATATATATATATATATATTATACTAGCAAAGAGACCCGACGTTGCCGGGGATTGAATGATGATCAACGAATATTTCACACTCCTATATGTTTATTGTCATCGTAATCTGTGAAATCGCCCAGGAGGAAGCTTCACATGCAGTAGCTTAGTCCAAAATATGTTATTCTACACTCGAGAGAACCGACTGTTTCTTTTATAAAATTATTTTATGTAAACTTCTTTCCAGTTAACGAAAAAAAAAACATTAGGAAATTTACGTGCCGGGTGTGAACCTACAGACCACGTCATGCAAAAAAAAAAAAAAAAAAATCTTATAAAATTCTTTGCAGTTAATGAAAAAAATTAAGAAATTTATGTGCGGGGTTTGAACCTACAGACCACATTATGCAAAAAAAAAAAAAAAAAAAAAAAAAAAAAACACGCTATCAACTTACCCACAGCAGAATTTTCACGGCCCGTTGTTCTATCATTGCTGAGTGACGACATGGAAAAAATAGTTTACCGATGATAGATAAATTAAAACAACGGTATCGATTATCGGTAATTATCGGGGGTATTTTGAGACAAAACTTAACTAAGATCACTCCCAGATTTATACACTAAAAAACTGTAAATTTTATAGAAAATCTGCTCAACGGTTTTGGAGTCTATAAGGAAGAAATTCACACACACACACACAAAGTTGCATTTATATACTTGTAGAAAGACAGATAAATATTTATATACATATATATTATGTAATATGTGTATGTATATATATATTATGTAATATATATATATATATATATATATATATATATATATATATATATATATATATTATATGTTGGCGCATAGACGCTGATGAGGGTACTGGTGTATCGGCGCAGTTGATCTTCAGTGTCATAATTCTCTATGAAATGCTGACCGGAGTGTCGACTACATGTTCTCTGAGTAATTTTTTTGTTACTGCAAAACCTACTCCATGGATGCGATTTTCCTCTTCTGTATTGCCCGTTCAGAAGAACGTGTAGTTTTATTCCGAGATGGAGACAGTTCCAGCTAATCTGGTCTCCTGTAGAGTGACAATTTCGACAGACAGCTTGGCAAGTTCACGGTAAAGTAATGCAGTCTTACGAGGCAGACCTTGTGCACGAAGGTTGAGATCCGGATCATGTGTGAAACCCGGGCACAGTGTACGAATGTTCCAACTTCCGAATCAGAGAGTAGTCTTTGAATTGTGATTTGTAACAGGTGAATGATTTACATCCGTGATTGCCTGACTACCCCATCGAAGCGGCGGACGTGACAGGGGTAGCACCTTACTGACTAGGGGCTGCCTGGTTTGAGGCAGGCAGTAGCCACTCACTGGGGCTAAATAGCCACTCCCACCGTTGCGGAGGATCCGAAGTGCCTGGTCCTGACGTCAATTGGACCAGACTTTTAACTCATAACTATCTTCCACCGTTGCGAGAGCCTGGGCGAAAAAACTTGTGCGTTGCCCAAGCAGCACGAGTGGAAATCGACTCTGGCTGCAGGAGATGGCCGTTGGCTCATAAGAAGCTCATCCGACCTTTGATAGGTCTTGTTTTTGGTCCTGCTGGGTGTCCCCACACTCTCCTCACCCAGGTTACCCCGGGCGGGGGAGTCGGTTTAGTCGCCGACGACCTGACCATGAGGCAGCTAGCACTGGGTTACATGGTACCAGTGGAAGTCTAAGACTCAACTGACACAAATATTATATGTATTATATTATATATATATAAGACTCAACTGACACAAATATTATATGTATCATATATATATATGACAGCCCCTTTAAGAAATAAGTTTCTTATAGTTGAGCACTTTCTGTTGAATAAAAGTCGGTCAATTTAGCTCTTATGCGTAGATCGTCGTATAACGACTTGATCACTGTCTGTCTGACGTAATGAACATTTAAATTTAAAATGTTTAAAATTCAACGCTATTTCACACGATTAATGGTAGCCGAATGGATACGGTCTTCGCTAATCGAGCCAGAGATGTCTCGTGTCGCGGGGTTCGAATCGTTCGACTGGTAGTAATTGTGACACCCTGCACTGAAGAATCCCGAAAGGATGAAACACTAGTGTCTGTAGGTATTTAATTATTATAGTAAAAAAATAATTATGACAGCCCCTTTAAGAAATACGTTTCTTATAGTTGAGCACTTTCTGTTGAATAAAAGTCGGTCAATTTAGCTCTTATGCGTAGATCGTCGTATAACGACTTGATCACTGTCTGTCTGACGTAATGAACATTTAAATTTAAAATGTTTAAAATTCAACGCTATTTCACACGATTAATGGTAGCCGAATGGATACGGTCTTCGCTAATCGAGCCAGAGATGTCTCGTGTCGCGGGGTTCGAATCGTTCGACTGGTAGTAATTGTGACACCCTGCACTGAAGAATCCCGAAAGGATGAAACACTAGTGTCTGTAGGTATTTAATTATTATAGTAAAAAAATAATTATGACAGCCCCTTTAAGAAATACGTTTCTTATAGTTGAGCACTTTCTGTTGAATAAAAGTCGGTCAATTTAGCTCTTATGCGTAGATCGTCGTATAACGACTTGATCACTGTCTGTCTGACGTAATGAACATTTAAATTTAAAATGTTTAAAATTCAACGCTATTTCACACGATTAATGGTAGCCGAATGGATACGGTCTTCGCTAATCGAGCCAGAGATGTCTCGTGTCGCGGGGTTCGAATCGTTCGACTGGTAGTAATTGTGACACCCTGCACTGAAGAATCCCGAAAGGATGAAACACTAGTGTCTGTAGGTATTTAATTATTATAGTAAAAAAATAATTATGACAGCCCCTTTAAGAAATACGTTTCTTATAGTTGAGCACTTTCTGTTGAATAAAAGTCGGTCAATTTAGCTCTTATGCGTAGATCGTCGTATAACGACTTGATCACTGTCTGTCTGACGTAATGAACATTTAAATTTAAAATGTTTAAAATTCAACGCTATTTCACACGATTAATGGTAGCCGAATGGATACGGTCTTCGCTAATCGAGCCAGAGATGTCTCGTGTCGCGGGGTTCGAATCGTTCGACTGGTAGTAATTGTGACACCCTGCACTGAAGAATCCCGAAAGGATGAAACACTAGTGTCTGTAGGTATTTAATTATTATAGTAAAAAAATAATTATGACAGCCCCTTTAAGAAATACGTTTCTTATAGTTGAGCACTTTCTGTTGAATAAAAGTCGGTCAATTTAGCTCTTATGCGTAGATCGTCGTATAACGACTTGATCACTGTCTGTCTGACGTAATGAACATTTAAATTTAAAATGTTTAAAATTCAACGCTATTTCACACGATTAATGGTAGCCGAATGGATACGGTCTTCGCTAATCGAGCCAGAGATGTCTCGTGTCGCGGGGTTCGAATCGTTCGACTGGTAGTAATTGTGACACCCTGCACTGAAGAATCCCGAAAGGATGAAACACTAGTGTCTGTAGGTATTTAATTATTATAGTAAAAAAATAATTAAAAAATAAATAAATATATATATATATATATATATATATAATACATATAATATTTGTGTCAGTTGAGTCCTAGACTTCCACTGAAATATCATATATTTATAAAATATACATATATGCATATATATTTATATATTCACATATATATATATATATATATATATATATATATATATATTATACCTATATATTATGTATAATATATACATATGTATACAGGTTTCAAAGGTTGTAACAACCGAGGATGGTAGTGAGGATAAGCTCCCACTTCCTAAAAAAAAATGCCCTCACGATGTTTGTCTCAAATAACCTTTGACAACCAAGTCCTGCTCCTGGCATTCCTGTGTAGTTTAGCTACTAAGCCCAGCGAAACCGTTTATATTAACTGGGAGAAGGAGCAAAGGAGGTCCACTGGCGCCTTAAAACCAGTCACTTCTGACAAGTGGGGTTCGTCAACTTTGGATTGTAGCTCACCTAGTAGAAGGCAACTTTGATTCAAAACCTTAGCTGCCTTGCAGGACTATCTCATCAGAGGAAAGGCTAGGGGAGTAACCCCCAAGGGAAAATCCGGAGACAGAGTTCCTAAGGTGGTGCAGTTAGAGCCAAACTATATCTAATGTCTTTCACTTGGATCCTCTGGCTTCACAAAGGTGGGGAACTGTTGCACGGGCAACAGCTATTCTCCCATATCACCCTGTCCAGGCTATGTAGTTCCACTGCTACACCATCGTCTCCTGTGAGATCCTATGCACATATATATAGTAGCAGGGAGACACGACGTTGCCAGGTGCCAGGAATTGAATGAGGATCAACGAATGTTCAACACTTCCAATACTTTTATTGTCATTGGAATCGGTGAAATCAACAATTTTTCAATCAAATCGATTGATTGTCTGCTTTATTTTTTAACTTTTGAAACAATTACTTTCTATTGGGTACAATACAATAATGCATAGAGAATTTACTCTATAATAATAAATATGAAATTTGCGTATAATTAAAATATGATATTTAAGCGTATTTTATAACTGGGCAACGCTAAGTGGCCTGCTAGTATATACAATTGAAAATTATTGAAATTCTTTCAATATTGTCATTATTGTTTGACTACATAGACTGTTTCCCAAGAAACTGCCATAGCTCTCGAAGGCAACCCCTTTTACACTATGCACAATGCTTCAAGCAAATTACAAAATCCTCCTCCTATATATATATATATATATATATATATATATATATATATATATATATATATATATATATTCTATATATCTATAAAAGCAAAAATGTGCGTGGACTCTAGGAACAGTTTTGGTTGGCTAATCTAATAATCAATACTCCTCCTAAACGATGGTATCAATCTTAATTTCAGCCTCAAATGAAAGACAATAATTTATTATTAATCTTGGGGGATGTTAATTTTTATGTAAGTGAACATTTAGAAAATAAAATTATACCAAACTACCCCGAAAAGAAATTGTATATACGAAAATTGCTATTTACATCCAATCTTACGTCTGATTTCTATAGCAACACACCCGCACGCACATATACGCTTTTTTTTTTAAACCTAAATCATAACCGCGCCTCATTTCTTTAAATAAATCGTTTTTAATTATCTCTCAAAATAGAGATATTTTGTATCTATGGGTATATTAGATAATCTGTTTAAATTTTAAAAGGCACATTTTTCCCCTATTTTCCTAGGTGAACCTTTAAAAGATACAATTATACGAAACTAACCCAAAACACATTGAAAATACGAAAACTGCCGTTTAAATGGAAATCTTATGGAAAAAATTATCGTAAAATTTCATGCAATAACAACTTTGAAAAAAAATTATTTTCCTTTTTTTTTCATTTTTTTCTTAACATTTTCCTTGTGGGTGGCGGGGTAATTCGATGATTTTTAAAAAATTTTATTATTTAGTAGAAGCATATGAACACTTTGAACGTTATAACAAAAAAAAAATACAGGCATAGATTACTTTTACTTTAACATGAATTGTAGCCCACCCCACCCCCACCCCCAAAAATTACTTTGGCCCTTTTCTTTCTTTCTTGCTTTCTTTTTACTACTTTTTTGTTTACAGACTCAACCCAATCTTGTATATTTAGCAAGGTATTACCAGTTTTCTTTTTTGTATTTACTGACCGTATTTTTGTTAAGATATTTTTATTTGCATCATTTTATTACTGACTGCTTACTTAAATTATTTATAGATTTCAGAAATATTATTTTTAATTCTGAACTTCTCTTGTATTTAATATTGTTTTACATTTTTCAACTGTTTTTTAAATTACGCTTTTAATGAAAACATTATCGTAAAATTTCAAGCAATAACAACTTCTTGAAAAAAATCCTTTTTTTCTCCCATTTTTTCCTATTAACTGAAATGTAGTTTTAACAAAATAATTTTCATCTGTTTAGTATTTTTCAAAAATTTTTTAAAAATATTTGTATACAGTAAGAAATAATTATAGGTTATGGTCAGTCAATATTCTGTGAGGCATTTATTAATATTTTTCTTGTGGGTTGGGGGTTTATTCGATGATTGTTAAAAATTTTTATTATTTAGTAGAAGTAGAACAACACTTTGAACGTTATAAAAAAAAAACATCAGGCGTGGATTACTTTACATGAATTGTAACCAAACCCACAAAATAAAATTACTTTGTTCCTTTCTTTCTTTCTTTTTACTATTTTTCTATTTGCAGACTCAACACAATCTTGTATATTAAGCAAGGTATTACCAGTTTTTAAAAACATTACTGACCATATTTTTGATATATTTATGTTACAATATTTTCTATTTACATCTTTCTATTACTGACTGCTTGCTTAAATTATTTATGGATTTAAGAAATATCATTTTTAATTTTGAATTAAAACACACGATTGATTGAAATAATTTCGTCAGTCTATTTTGCATTACTTTCATTACACTTATATTACAACTGTTAATTTTGAGAAATTTCCTATCAATTATGTCAAAAAAGGGAAGGTCATCGATAAGTTTGTGGTTCTTCCTTCATTGCAAATTCGAATGCAATTGGTGATAATTCAAATTTGCCTGGGCCTTCGACAAGTAGTTTTTCAAGCGCAGCATTAGACGGAGCACTACACGCACACCAATCTCCCCGTTTATCCAAATGAAAAGAGTAAAATCCAGGTTGTTTCTCAATCTTCAATGGACGAAGACCCAAGAGAAAGTTATTTGGAAAGACATGCTTCAAGTTCGGCTGAAGAGCAACGAAAGAATCGTCTTAAAAGAAAGGCATTAGGTCAGTCTGATGCCGCACTTCCAAAACCGAAGAACAACGAGACAGATGTTTAAGGAGAAATGCTTCAGCCATGTTCACTGCACGCACTTCAGAAAATGTAGAGCAACGAGACAGAGGGATGGAGGGTCAGATACAATACAGAGTCAATTTGGAAGGATATTCAAGAATAACAAAGTCATGCTGGTCTTTAAAAGCATTAAACTATATTTCCTCTTCTAATTATGCTGAACACCCTGACATAAAAATAGGTTTAATGTAATGTCTTGCGAAAAGATGGCCAAGTGAGCCAGCAGGAATATGCTGTTCAAATGGAAAGATGAAACTCCCACTTCTTGAAGAACCTCCACAACCGCTACTACGCTTGCTCATAGGTTCAAATTCTGAATCAAGAACCTTTATGAAATAAATCAGGCACTACGATTGTACATTTCAGACGACGTCTTTTGGATCCAGTTACCAATATAAAGGGGGGGGGGATTTATGCCAACATTCAAAGTACAGGAACAGGTCTACCATCTGATTGGATCTCTTCAGCCAAAAATAAAAAAATGGTGTCAAAGTTCAACATATTTCATTTTTATGTTTCCTACCAAATTACTATGGCAATTTGGGGTGTAAAGCCTCGAAATTCGAGATACAGGGTAATGTGAGGAAAATTTTTTTTATTGACTTGGACCCAGAAAAATAACTTCTAAAGGATCCAGACCATCACCCGGGCAACGCCGGAACGATATGCTAGTATATATATATATATATATATATATATATATATATATATATATATATATATATATATATATACTTGTTTCGACTTCTGAAGACTCATGTGGTTTAATTCAAGCAATGCACCAAATTTGAGGGTCGAATTCTGAACCTTCGGTCACTACGAACTGAAAGTCCAAGGTATTAGTTATCTTGTCCGGACTTGCTAGTTAATATTATTTAAGATAAATTTTATTGTTTAATTACACTAATCGGTTTGAGTAGAGGCTTCAATTCCGTTGGAGGAAAGCATTTTGCATATACTAATATGCAAATTAGTTAAAAACCATTTTTCTTACATGAAAGTATTTTCCTTTTTATATAAATACTAGACTACCCGTGACCCGTTGGGTCAGTATGTTATATTAGTTATGGAATTAATGTATGAGCATGACACTTCTGACGTAAAGAAAATAGTTTTTGTGGCATAACAGAAACATTTCTTTGAAAGTATATTAAAATGAAAAAAGAATATAGATAGATTTCTATGAGTCGTTCTGTTTATAATTGTTTATTTTTGAAAAAAACAAAAACTTACAGCCATTGAATTATAAGTGGTTTGCCATACTTATAGGTAAAAGTGCACTGAATAGATACCGTAATACTTCAAGTTAAATTCAAATTTTGATATATCTTTTAAATGAAATTGTTAGTTGAAAGTACAGAATAGTTAAAAACACTCTCCCCATGTTAAGAATGGCTTTTTAAATAGAAAATGAAAATAAAATGTAACTTTTTCATTTATTTTAAACAAACATTCATGACCCATTGAGTCAAATATTTAATTTATGTTAATAATAAGGTCAATAAAACTAATTAAGACAATGTGGAAATGAACGATGAAAAAAAAAAAGCAATTGTTTATTTGGATAATTTAAACATGAAAAAAAAAACAATGGGGACGCTGAAAACGTACACAGTAAAACAATACGTTTTATTGTGTTGATTATTTATTTGTAAAAAAAAACATTTTCGTGGTTATTTATTTATGTTTGTAGTGGACAAGAAAATGTATGAATGTTTTTAAGAAATGTGTATTAAAAAATAGAGAATAAATTTAAAAAAGAAAAAAAGGAAGAACGTGGGTAAATCGCCGTTGTAAAATGCTCTTATAGTTGTCAACGGGTCAAAGTTGATTTATTTGTAAGAAAATTGCGACAGTATACTTGTAATACAGAATAGTTGCAAAACATCCCCACCCCTCCCGTGTTAAATAACAATTTCTAAATAATAAGCTAATATTTCAGTCCGCAGGTCAAATTCGGCAAAAACAACAATTTGTGTTTATTTGTTTACGCTATTATGGGTTTATGTTTATTGACACATGCACAACCGGAAGTCGTAAACCGGATGTGTGGTTATAACACTCATTACAAGGTCATTTGAGTTTTATATATATATATATATATATATATATATATATATATATATATATATATATATATATATATATATGTATATACAGGGTGGCCCAAAAGAAGCTGACGGATTTGAAATTTAAATTCAACTGAAAGTACCACTCTATGAAAAATTTATAAATATCAACTCCTTGATGGTGTAACGACTCATGATGACTTTAGTAGAGTTAATCTAGATGCTCTGAAATCTTTTTTTGTTAGTTTGATGTGTCTATTGTTCTATCTTATATTTGACCAATTCAGCTTCTTTTGGGACACCCTATATATATATATATATATATATATATATATATATATATATATATATATATATATATATATATATATATATATATATAAAGCTGAACGTGTGTGTGTGTGTGTGTGTGGTCACACTCACACACACACACTCCTCTATACACACCCTCCAAAATAGTAAATATTGTATGAGGTTGAATAGTATAAAAGGATGATTGTCCATGTAAGGCATACAACTCATATATATATATATATATATATATATATATATATATATATATATATATATATATATATATATATATACTAGCATTCAAGCCCGGCGTTGTCCGGGTGTTTGGATGTGTATGTTGAGCAAAAAAAAAAAAAAGTGGTAGTAGGAAGGCAGGCTCGAACCCGTACCATGAAGGAGGAAAAAAACGGGGAAAAAAAACTGACGTCTTTGCGGTTACGACCACCACTAAACCTGAAGTGACTTAGGTTAACATTAAGGCTAGACAATCGAAAGGAGAGGATAACTTTCAAAAATATCAGCGAAAAAAGCAACCTCCCCCTATAGAAAAGTGCCTAGTTAAAGGTGAAGATATTAATGTTTTTAGCCAATTTTTCGATATTTGTTGTATGAAAGGTCTAACTTTAAAACGATCCTGATTTTGGTAAAATCCGTCGCCTCTGTCGAAGGTTTTAGGCAGATATGCAAACATACACACATACATACATTTATATATTGGTAACTCAAATTTTCGACCTAAACCGATTAAAAGGCTTGCCCTATCTCTGAATACCCTTTATGTAAAATTTCAAATGTTTAGACCAGAAATTGTCTGAGTAATTTGGTAGAGACCGCAGAGGTCAATTTTTTAAAACTTTGGCCTCTATTATGACCTCTTAAAATTTATTGTTTTGGGATCAAATCAAGTTATTAAGTAAGATCCATGTCCAAGGAACCTGTATCTAAGTTATTGCGTAGGGAAATGCATGCACACACACACACACACACACACACACACACACACACAAACAGACACACAGATACACAGACACGTTCACTTTTATATATATACTAGCATTTCGGCCGGCGTTGCCCGGGTGTTTGGAGGTGTATGCCGAGCAAAAAAAAAAAAAAAGAAAAAAAAACGGTCAATTTTTTTTAACTTTGACCCCTATTATGACCCCTTAAAATTGATTGTTTTGGGCTCAAATCAAGTTATTAAGTTAGATCCATGTCCAAGGAACCTATATCTAAAATTTCAAGTGTTTAGACCCAAAATTATCGGAGGAGTTTGGTAGAGTTCTCAAAGGTCAAATCGTTGAACTTTGACCCCCTTAACAGCCAAATTTCTGGCCGAAAACCGATCACATCAATTTTCCCAAATCTCAGTAACCATATCAAATTTCGAATCTGTAGACTAAAAATTGACAGAGTTATTGCGTAGGGAAATGTACACAGAAACACAGACAGACACGTTCACTTTTCTAGATATACTAGCATTTCAGCCTGGCGTTGCCCGGCTATCTGGATGTGTTTGTTGAACAGTGGTAGTAGGAAAGCAGGCTCGAACCCATACCGCAAAGGAGGAAAAGAACGGAGTAAAAACCTGACGTCTATGCTGTTACGACCACCGCCAAACTGGAAGCAACAATTTTAAAATTAAGGCTAGACAATCGAAAGGAGAGGTTCACTTTCAAAAATATCGGCGAAAAAAGTGACTCCCCCCCTCTTCTGTAGAAAAGTGCCTAGTTGAAGGTGAAGATATTAATATTTTTAGCCAATTTTTCGATATTTGTTGTATGACAGGTCGAACTTCAAAACGATACTAATCTTGGTAAAATCCGTCGCCTCTGTCGAAAGTTTTAGGCAGACATGCAAACATGCATACATACGTACATACATTTATATATTGGTAACTAAACATTTTCGACCCAAACCGATTAAAAAGCTTTCCCTATCTCTAAATACCCTTTATGTAAAATTTCAAATGTTTAGACCAAAAATGTCTGAGTAATTTGGAAGAGACCACAGAAGTCAATTTTTTAAAAACTTTGACCCCTATTATGACCTCTAAACATTTATTGTTTTGGGCTCAAATCAAGTTATTAAGTTAGATCCATGTCCAAGGAACTTATATCTAAAATTTCACGTGTTTAGACCAAAAATTGTCGAAGGAGTTTGGTAGAGTTCTCAAAGGTTATATATATATATATATATATATATATATATATATATATATATATATATATATATACATATATATATATATACTTAATTTAATTTAAAAATAAAAATTTTATATAACTTAAGTTTTTATGAACTGGTTTGCAAACGCACTTTTTTTTTAATTACATTTTCACCCCAAACAAGGCACATTGTCACTTTGATGTAAGGGCTACTATCAGGGATCTAAGTTCCAGGGGTACTATGTAGGGAGTTTAGCAGCAAGATGTCTGTTCACACTTCTGCATGTCAGTACAGTTGTGGAAGTAGGAAATTGGAAGAGAATTCCAAAGTCCTGCAGTTCTGGGGAAGAAGCTATTAGAGTAGAAGGGATCTTAACTGTGTAAGGGTGGGACTTTGCTGCTTTTCAGGTTTGTTGGCGATATTTTTGTGGAGTGGGTACAAGGGCTTGTAGTTTGTCAGAGCATCCGCCATTGAAATACTTGTAGAACAGGCAGAAGGATGCAACAGTTCGTCGATGAGACAGGGGCTGAAACTTAGATGACAGTTCAGGACCTATTAGATTGGTGACTCTCTTTTGAACCCTGTCCAGGAGTGAGACACTAGTAGCAGATACACCAGCCCAAATATGACAGCAGTACTCGATACATGGACGAATGGTGGCTTTGTAGAGGTACAGGATACTTTCAGGCGTAAGTAATTTTCTAACACGGTATAGAGAGCCCAACTTCTTTGCAGCAGCCTTGGTAATGATCTCGATGTATCTATTCCAACTCATGTTTCCTGTGAACGTTAAGCCAAGGAGCTTGAACGAAGTGCTTTCAGGGAAAGTATCTCTAGCCATAGCTATTGGTAGTTGGTAAGGTTTCATGTAATTATTAAAGGAAACGAGCTTTGTCTTGGAAGCGTTAAACATTACCATTCATTTTAACCCCATTCCACTACATACTGGAGGTCATCCTCTAGGGTTTCAGCAATACATGCTCATTAGTTTTCCCCGCATGCCTGCTATAGAGCATGGTGTTGTTGACAAATATACCCATCTGAGACAATTGAATCAGGTGAGTCATTTATGAATATCAGAAATAATAAGGGTTCAAGGATTCCTGAGGTACCCCCACATTTATATCAATTATTTTGGATGTTTGTCCATCAAGAACATTTAAGAAGGATCTAAGTATGCTAGGGATTCGTCCAGTAATACCATAGGATTTTATTTTCATGAGAAGACCATCGTGCCATATCCTGCCAAAAGCCTTAGATAGATCAAGGGCTACTGCCCTTCTCTCTCCTGCCTTATCCAGTGCTTGGTATAAACTTTCAGAGATTACAGTTAGAATATCTGCAGTAGAATAGGCTTGCCTAAATCCATATTGGTGGTCAGACAATAGTTTCGCAACTGTAAGGTGGTGGACTAGAGCTTGATTAATTAAGGACTTAAATATTTTGGTGAAAAGAGGGAGGAGACTGATTGGGCGATAAATTAATGGGTCAGTTCTTTCGCTAGAGTTTTTGTAAACTGGTATCACAGAAGCAGTTTTCCAACAGCTAGGAAAACAAGATTCATAAAGGCATTTGTTAAAGAGTTTAGAGAGGACTGGAGCAACCTCAGCAGAGCATTTTTTTAATAGCACAACCGAGATGAGATCAGGTCCACATGCTTTTGAGGTGTCTAGGTTTTTTATAATACCATGTACTTGAGAAGGCCTGGTTTTCAGATCATCTAGCGTTGTTTCTGTCCGCGAAGGAAAATCAGGGAGGGAATTGCTTGCTGGGTCCAAGGTAGAGTTTGAGGCAAATTGACGGGCAAGCATGTTAGCTTTCACAGTTGTTGTACAAACAACCTCATGATTGTTGGTTAGATGAGGTATTGTTGACTGTCCATTGTTTACTACACTATTGTAGATTTTCCAGAAATCACGAGTTCCTAATTTCTGTGCTTCAATGCATTTCCTGGAGGTTTCAGTATATTCACTCTTAGCTGTTTCTACTTCTTTCTTACAATTATTTCTAGCTTCTATATACGTTTGTCTGTTTGTACAGGACATGACGGATAAATCTACAATATGCATATTGCCTCTGACTAATCGCAGCTGCGCATGTAGAAGTAAACCATTGAGGAGAGTGGGGTTTGCTATAGAACTTCTGTATAGTAACATGTGCGTCATTTGCTGCTTTGAATCATTCAGTAGTCTCATTTGCGCACTGTTCTGCTGGAAGAGAAAAGATATTTCCCCATTGGGCATCTCTGATGTGATCTCTAATGGCATCTCAGTCAGCCTTATTGTAGAACCTTGTCGTTTTGAGCAGTGGCTTTTCAACTTGGGGTCGAGAGTTTAGAGTAATGTCTATCATTATCACAGTATTATCAGCATTCCCAAGTGGGCAATGAGTATTTTCCCCGAGTGAGCAATGAGCTTTTTCCTTATTCAAGTAGGAAAAGAACATAACCATGGCATGGACCGACTAAAAGAACACCTGAGAATGTAGAAAATACCAGACGGAATTATCAATTTAATAGAATATGCAACGAGAACTTGGAGACTTGAACCAACAGATGATGGGCAATGCATAATTGAAATTAAAATACAAGGTGATTCCTATCACTACTACTGTTCATTATAGCCATGATGCTCCTTAACAATATACTAAGAAAATGCCAAGCCAGACACAAGTTCACTAATACAGATGAAAGAATGAACCAGTTAATGTAGATGGATGGCTTGAAACTGTTTCCAAAACTAAAACGGAATTAGAGACGCTAATAAACGAAACCATAATCTGCAGCCAGAATATCCAAATGGAATTCACTATGGAAAAGTGTGTGCTGCTGATCATGAGAAGAGGAAAACTAACAGAAGATAAGGAACTACCCAACTAAACAGAGATGCGAGCACGAGGTGAACATGACACCTACACATATTTGGGAGTTCTGGAAGCAGAAACCATCAAAGTAATAGAAATGAAACAGAAAATTGGAAAGGAATAACTCAGAAGAACAAGGAAACTTTTTTTAAAAAAACTACATATAAGAAATCTAATAAAAGGTATAAACACATGGGCAGTGTCACTAATAAGATACTCTGGACCGTTTATAGGTTGAACCAAAGAAGAACTGAGGCATTTCGACCAGGAAACTCATGACTATGCCCAATGTATCCCAAGGATGATTCTGAGCGACTCTATGTGAAATGAAAGAGGGAGGAAGAGTAGTGATTTATATAGAAGAATGTGTACACAAAAAATGAATTCGAGAAATGCATAATGCAGAACATCGAAAGAATAATTGTCACAGCAAGAAACACGTACTGAAATGGAACACGTACATCAGGTCTGTTGCCAAGGATGCTGGGAAAATGGTGGGATCCTTCTACCGCTCCAGAAGATATCTCACTACTGATGCAATCCTCTATCTGTATAAAAGTATAAAAGCCAAGTATGTCCAAGGATGGAGTACTGCTGCCACATCTGGGCAGGAGCTGCTAAAAACAGCCTATCCTGCCTTGACAGAGTACAAAATAGACTTCGTGGTTTAGTGGGGGGTGCCCTTTTCTCTTCTCTGCAACCTCTCTCCCACAGAAGAGATGTTACGAGTCTGTCTTTGTTTTATCGTCATTTCCATGACATGTGCTCGTCTGAGCTCCAATCTCTCGTCCCCCTCACCAATCTTTCACGAGAAACACCCGTCTGGCTGAAACTACTGTCAATAATTTTCCCCACTCCTTATCTGTGCTTAAATCCAAACGTAGATTCCATGAGCAAAGCTTCTTTCTTAGAACTGCACGCCAGTGGAACTCTTTGCCGCTTGCCTGTTTCCCACCTGACTACAACTTGGATGTCTTCAAGTCCAACATAAACAAACTCTTGACAAACCGCCCCCTTAAGTAAGACACTCTATCAAATCTACAATACTAATGATTACTACAATACTATCTCATTGATTACTGTACACGCAATCACCCTTATCTGTGAGTGGCCTTCGGGCCTTGATAAGTGGTGACCCCCATGTAAAAAAAAAAAAAAAACACTGAATAAACAAGCAATGCAGAAAAAAAAGAGAGACAAAGGATGAGACGAGAAAAGAAAAAGTAGGAAGAGAAACAGCTACACAGACAATTTATAGGAGATAGAAAAGATGAAAATAACGAAAACACTTGAACATAGCTACAAAAATGAAACTTAAACAGATAAACTGAATCCCTAATAACAGCCACACAAAATAACGTGATTAGAACTTGGGCATTGCTACAAAAAGGAAACCTAAAGAGAGAAACTGAATACTTAATAACAGCCACACAAGATAACACAATCAGAACCAACCACATCAAAGCAAGGATCGACAAGATGCAAGAAAACAGTAAATGCAGACTCTGTGGACAAAGAGAAGAAACAATAAACCACATAAGCGAATGCAGTAAACTATACCAAAAAGAATATAAAAATAAACATGGGGAATTATACAGACAACCACATCTTGACCACCCAGATAAATGGTATAAGCACAAACCACCAACAGTACTTGAAAACGAAAGTCACAAAATCCCATAGGACATGGATATACAAATGGATAAACCCATTCAAGCAAGAAAACCAGATATCATAAGAGTTAACAAGAAAGAAAAGTTTTGCCAGATTGTAGATTTAGCCGTTCCAGCAGACCACAGAGATAAGATTAAGAAAACGGAGAAACAGAGCACATACATGAAACTGGCCAGAGAGCTAAAAGGGATATGGAAGATGAAGATGAAAGATAAAGTTAAGATAACACCGATAACAGTAGGAGCACTAGGAACAATACCAAAAAACTTTGAAAAAAGAATGTGAGGGATTGGAATCAGAGTGATGTCTGAGAAGATACAACGGATAACAATAATGAAAATAGTTGAAATATCAAGGAAAACCCTTAGATGTGGAGACTAACATACATGAATGAGTCACAGATGCAAGCCACACATATAAAAACTGCTACAGATGTAAAACACAAGGAAACTATAATTGTAAGCATACCCAACACCCACCCATCCACATCAAAACAAAAAAAAAAAAAAAGGAGGGAGGGGATTGGCATCAACAGGCAATATACCAAAGAGTTGAAAATACTTGAGAAGGATGGAAAGAACCGAGAATGGAAATCCCTTGCTAGACCTCCACTGGATGAGTGTGAAGAGGACTAGGACCTTGGGGAGGCTTATTGCCATCTAAATTCTAGTAAAAACCAATGGTCGCTGCTAATGAGAAATCAATGATAAATGGCTGTTGCTATAATGTAAATTTATCTGCAAAGGTTACTATTTTTGTTTATTAAACTGTTAGGCGAAAATATAAAATAGTTACAGAACACTCTCCCTTTTCCATGTTAAGAATGGCTTTCTTAATAGCGTTATTTCAGCACGGTACCTTCTCTGCATAAGTACCATTTTTTGTTTATTAAATTGTTAGGTGAAAGTATAGAATAGTAACAAAAAAAATTGTTTGCATACCTTATTTTGACGTCTGAATATCAGAACTTCGATTGTGTTTAATTATCCCGCTTTTGAGTTTTGAAGTGTGAAATTCGGTGAATATGTTAAGTAAAATAATTAATTTAAGTTAAGCAAAACAAAAAAAAAATTTTTTTTAATATTTATACGAAAAAAGCCATTTTAAAATCTTTGATAAATAAATTAACAATTTTTTTTTAGTGAGCTGAATAATTTTTTTTTCTTTTTTTTTTTATTACATTTTCACCCCAAACAAGGCAAATTGCCACTTTGGTGTAGGGGGCTACTATCAGGGGCAACAACTACTGGGGTACTATGTAGAGATTTGGGCAGCAAGGTGTCGGTTCACGTTACACTTGAACTTCTGCACGTCAGTGCTGTTGGGGAAGCAGGGACCTGGAATGGAATTCCAGAGTCTAGCGGTTCTGGGGAAGAAACTATTGGAGTAAAAAGATCTTTTACATCTGGGGATCTCTACAGTGTGGGGGTGGGATTTAGCAGCCTGTCAGGTTTGTCGAGGGTGCTCACGTCGTGGGGGCACAAGTGATTGCAGTTCGTCAGACCATTTGCCACTAAAATACTTGTAGAAAAGGCAGAGGGATGCAACATTTCGTCGATGGGACAGAGGCTGAAGCATAAACATTATTAAACAGAGCATGTTTTGAAGAATCGATACAAAAAAAAAAAAAAATTCGATAAATATTGTGCCCTTTGTGTTAAAAATGGCATCATTTTTTCGATCCCGTTTGAAAACGTTTGTCGCCTTTCGACTACGGTGGACCAAACGCGCTGAAATAATATTTTTTTAATCTGCTTTAAATTGCCCCCCCCCATTTTGGGGAGCCTGGCCCCCACACACATACACATTAAAAACCAAACTCATACAAATGGTAACCCATCTGGTACTGGCCAGCCTCAGCCTTAATAATACATTGAAATTTTCGTCACTGAAAAATAAGTTTTTTTTGGCCTTTTTGGTCTTCCATAGTTTTTAAACAAAAACGTAAACATTATTGATCTAGACTCTAGATCGACGCGAAGTAACTGGTTGCCTATATGAATAAGTGGAATTATTTGAAATCCTGGTACTTATATTATAATATTTTTGCATATTCTCATAGAAAATCAACCTAAATCTTAGTTAGACAACAAATAAATAAATTAATTAGTTCAAAAACCTTTTTTGTTTAAATATTTATGTACGTTTTTTGTGCAAGGCAAAAAATGTCAATTGTTAACTTTTGGGGAAAATTTAACATTTAAAATTGAATTAAAAATAGTAGAAAGAGTTTTACATTATTCTGTTTTCGATATGATAAAATTCAGGGTTTTATCTTTCTGGAAAAAAAAAGTTACTGATAAATAATGGATTTTAATAAATGTAATTTCGTTTTAAAAAACAACAACTTAATTTTTCGGCCATTACCAACCAATCTTATATCGAAAAACAAAAAAAAAACTCGAAAAAGCAAGCGACAAACTTTTGGGGGGGCCTTATATAATAAAGAAAAAATGTGTAACATAAAAAAAATTTGGAAGATAAACAAATGAATTATGTTTTTTTTTGTTTTTTTTTTTACTTACTAAACAGAAAATTAAATCTTTCGTCAATTCGTGGCTGTGAAATGAATCGAACCGGAAGTTCAGTTTTATCAACAGAATAGATTCACACGAATGGTTAAAAAAATATATTTATTTTATTAAATATTTTAATAATTCGCGAGGTAAATTTATTTTACTAATATAAAAACATACCTCGACTCTACAGATGGGTTGTCTGAAAATTTCAAATAAATTGGTAACGTAGAAATATGGTTTTATTCGTCTGGAACGAACCAAATTTACATTTTTATATATATACTAGCTGTACCCGGCAACGCGTTGCTGTGGCTCAAATTGGCGCAATGGAAAAAGTTCCAAAATGAGAAAAGCATGCTTCTTATAGGTTTAAATTTCCATTTTGCATGGGTACACAGTTTTTGTTGTTCCATTTTCTTAGCTGATATAGAGATTTTCCGGTTTGGTGACTCTTGAATATGTAACATAAATTGTCCATGTGAAAAAACAGTCAGTGTGTAACTGTAAGGCCCACAATTGTAAAGATTGTTCCATGTGCTTTGTTGATGGTTATTGCAAATAACAATAAAATTGGAAAGTGCAATTTGCTAAAGTGTAATGATGTATCCGGTGGAATCATAGGAATGCATGGAATGAAGATATATTCATCTGTGAAAGGTCCTGTTAAGATTGTTGTTTCTATGATATTGTTTGTTAATTTTTTTTTACTGCAAGCTATGTGCCATTGCAAAGCTTGGATTGGTTTATATTTCACAACATGATAATTAGTACACCAAATTTCAATTGCAATACATGCGGTGGCATCCCTGGCAAATATAACTGTTGGATAATTAACCACTTTATCTGCTTTCACAACAGTGTCGATGGATTTGTATTTGACTACCTCACTTGGAATTTTACATTTAATTATAGCGTTAAGTTCATGGGCATCTTTGTATTGACCTGCAAGAATAGCTCATTCATTCAGTCAAATGGAATTCTTATAATTTGAATATCTGCAAAAACCTTTTAAACTAACTATTCTTTTGATGAAATAAAATTACAGAAATTACAGGAGTTAAAAGTCAAAGAATTTTGCCCTTAACTCTGATCAGCTGGCACTTTTTCGTACCCAATTTCCCACAAGTGATGAAAAAGTTTTTGTGCGGATCGAACAGTCTGCAACTGTACATGCATATTTTGAGTTAAGTTTAATGTCTTCACATGGAACAAAAAAGTAGAGTATTTGAGGCAAGCATTTATTTCATTTGCTGGTGTTGATTGAAGAATAACAGGTAACATTTGTCTGAAATCTCCTGCAAGCAATATTACTGCATTCCCAAATGGTCTGACATTGCCACGCAAATTTTGTTAGGATCGACCAAGAGCCTCAAGTGATTTTTTGCGTACCATTGTGCATTCATCCTAAACAATAAGTTTGCATTTTTGCAATATTTTTCCCCATATTGGATGTTTTGTAGATCTCGAACATGAGATTTTTGAAAAATTGAATGTTTTAAAGTAGAATAAATAATTCTTCTACTTGGCAGCAAGGTCGCAGGTATTCCTCATGCAGCAAGGGTTAAGGCTATGTCATTTTGTTTCCAAATGGCTGCCAAAATCAATTTAATTAGAAAGGTTTTACCAGTTACTTCTGGTGCTGTTCAAGGTAGCAGTAATTTCCAAATAACTTCTATTCTCACAGTCAGTAAATTAGGTGACTAAAATAGGATTTATCCATGTTTTGACAATGCCTTATTCACTGTAATTAATTTAAGAGACTAAAATAGAATGAGGGATTAGAGATGGACAGATAGAGAGGAAGATATATAGATAGAAAAGAGAAAGTGAGAGGAAAATAGAGAAAGAGAAGGAGATAGAGAGATAAAGGGATTGATAGATAAACAGAGAGAGGGGGAGAGTTAGAAACAGAGAGGGATGAGACAGAGGAAAGGAGAGAGCTAGAGGGAGTTAGAGAGAGAAAGGGGCTCAAAGAGAGATGGAGAGGGTGATATAGAGAGAAAGATAGATTGAGAGAGGGAAAGGGAGAGATGGATAGAGAGAGATATTAAGAGAGAGGGGGAGAGAAACAGAAGGTGAACTACACTTCACCGTTTGTTTCCTCGTTCAGTAGAGAAGAAATCTTTCGAGACTGAGGCAATTTTAATGTTTTGTTATTATCCAGAGTACCCCTTTTGGGGGGGGGGGGCTAGATTTTCCTCGCATTAGAAACCGACCGGGTTATCTGTACTTTCACTTAACAAATTAATAAAAGAAAAACATACTGTAAAATTTGAATTTAACAGGAAAATACTATTTTTAAAAATAGCACGGTAACATAAGTGCATAAGTGCCACTTTATGTACTCCTTGGGCGTTGAGTTCCATGGGGACCAGCATAATTATTTAATGGTCGCTCCCTTAGCCCCCCCCCCAGTCAAGGCTAATGCATGCGCACGTAACATTTTTTTTATTTACTGACGTTGGCTTAGTAACTAAACGATTTATTGATAATTTCGTAACCCTTAAACGCATGCCGGAAGATTTAAATTGGTTCATTATTGTTGTAGTGAAAAAAAAAAAGGTTCATTCAACACAAAACCAAAAACACATATTAATGATAAATGATTTATTATTCTATTCATTGAAATTTACTAATTTTTAAATAAAAAAGTAAAAAAAAAAGTTAATAAAAAAATAGTTGCTTATGTGCGCATAAACAACTTATTTTTTTTAGATTAGGTCCACCTTATAATCACCCCCCAACCTCCCTCCTCATCTTAAGAACAGCTTCCAGAATAAACACCACTTTTGGAGGGGGGGGGCTATTTGCAAAATTTAACTGATATTTGTTGTCAGCATACCCACCCGAAAATACTATTAAAAAAAAGGAGGGGTTCAGTGCCCGTGGCAAAGAAGTAGATTTATTTATCAATAAAAGTTGCGGAGAAGTAAATTTATTTATCAATAAAAGTCGTCATTTAAAAAAGAAAATTGTGGCGGTGGTCCTAAATGTTTTGTTTTCGCACTATTCAACAATTTGTTCATCCGCGCATGTAAATTAAAAAATATTTGTAAAAGTGAGAAGTTATCAGTAAATGATTTAGTTTTTTTTTTTTAAATTTATTTATGTATTTTTATTTTTTTACATTAGGTCCACCTCCACAAATGTTAAGAACGGCTTTCAGAATAAACACCCTCAACCTCTCCATGTTAACAACGGATTTCGGAATAAACACCATGGGGGGGGTGATATTTAAAAGAAAAGTCGATAAAAGTCGTCATTTAAAAAGAAATTTAAAATCAAATGTTTGTAAAAGTGAAAAATTATTAATAAATGTTTAGTAACATTTTTCGGTGGTAATGCAGAGAGTGACCCGCGCTATTTTTTAAATCGTGTTTTTTTTTAATCAATTGCAAGGTTAAAGTACAGAATAGGTACAAAACACCCTCCCCTCCCCATGTTAAGAATGGCTTTTTAAATAATAACGTTATTATTTCAGCATGGATCACTCTCTGCATGAGTACCCATTTTTCTTTTAATATTCATAAAAAGTAAAACTTTTTTCAAAATAAATAAATAAATAAATGTTTGTAAATGTGACACATAATCGTTTAGTTACGGCAACGTCAGTAAATAAAATATGTTACATGCGGGGCGACTATTATTTTTTTCTACTGGTCGCCATAGAACTCAACGCCCAAGGAGTACCAAAATGAAATTTTTTTTGTCACATAAATAAATTTCAAGCAATTTTTGCAATAAATAATAGATAGCAACTTCGTTAATTTTACGACTCGCCCCAGCATATTATAAACACCCTAACTTCCCCATGTTAAGAACGGCTTTCGAGGTTTATGGAAGGGCGTTTTTTTTTTGTTTTTTTTTTAACATGGGGGGTTAGAGTGTTTATAATACGTTGAGGCATGTCGTAAAAATGAAACAGTTTAGAAAAAGTTAAAACAAACTTTTTTATGTAAACAATGCCGTGAAAATAAACTAAACAATTAAAACGTAATGTTTCATGAGTGAAAAGCCTTAACATAAATAAACTTAAAAAAATTGGTAAGTACATAAATGAATTTAAATTTTTAAAATATGGGATTATTATTTGTGTGTGTGTGTGTGTGTGTGTGTGTGTGTGTGTGTGTGTGTGTGTGTGTGTGTGTGTGTGCTAATGCAGAGAGTGATCCGCGCTATTTTTTTAAAATCGTTTTCCACATTTAATTAAAGTTTTATGATATGTTTTTATTCAATTGTAATGTTAAAGTACAGAATAGGTACAAAACACCCTCCCTTCCCCATGTTAAGAATGGCTTTTTAAATAATAACATTATTATTTCAGCACGGATCACTCTCTGCATGAGTAAGTTTGTTTTTGTTTACTTATCGAGTTAACAGAAAATGAAATCTTTCGTCAATTCGTGGCTGTGAAATGAATCGAACCGGAAGTTCAGTTTTACAACAGAACAGATTCGTAGTAACGGTTAAAAAAAATATATTTATTTTATTTAATATTTTAATAATTCGCGAGGTAAATTTATTTCAATAACATAAAAACATATCTCGACTCTAAAGATGGGTTGTCTGAAAATTTCAAATAAATTGGTAACGTAGAAATAGGGTTTTATTATTTTAGAACGAACCAACATTTACATTTATATATATATATATATATATATATATATATATATATATATATATATATATATATATATACACACATTTGTACACATGTGCATATATATATATATATATATATATATTGTCACATATACAAAAAACATTATTATTTATAACTGGGTAATGCTGGGCAACTGTTAGTATCTAACAAAATCGAATCGATAGGGTGGGTGCGGTTAGAACTTGGTGGGGGGGGGGGGTCTCGTTACTTTTATTTAGTGCTTTTAGTAGCGATCCGGTGGCCTCCTCAGTGTAATTTTTTCACAGCTCACTTTAAAAATAGTTCTCTTCTGCAGGGAGATGGCTGTTAGAAACTTGTATAATGAGAGATGTAAAGAGAAGTTTTAAAAGAAATATGTTGAGTACATTTTAATACTGCTTTGTTATCCATGGACTCAGTCAATAATTTTAAACAAGCTTCAAAATGAGATACAAGTTTGAAAAGCATTTCTTGCAAAGCATGAAAATCGTTAAATAAAACGTTTTTATAAACTTGAAAAATTAAGATACAAATTTTGTTATTCATGGACTCAGTCAATAATTTAAAAAAAAACTTAAAATATAATCTTAAAAAAAAGCATTTCTTGCAAGGCATGAAAATCGTTAAAAAAAATTTAATTTGATATTTATCAATTTTGAAGTAGACTTTTATAAATTTTAAAAAGAAAATTATAACAATTTAATTTAAATTGGATCTAAATATTACGTGGAATTTATTTTGTTGTGTACATTTTGTTGCCTTTTTTAAATGTTTAAATGAAAATTATATATATATATATATAGAGAGAGAGAGAGGGAGAGAGAGAGAGAGAGAGAGAGAGAGAGAGGGGGGGGAGAGAGATAGATAGATAGATAGATACAGTGGCGCCAAAAAGAAAGTCAACACTTACAATTTTTCAAAGCCCGCAAATTTAAGCTAAATTGAATGTAACTGCTTAAAAACAACCTATACCTCATTTAATTTGCCTTTTATTCCTCTATAGTTTTTCCTGTTCATATTTGACTTTTAATTGAAGTATCCTAGTGTCAAAATTTACTTCAAATCGAGAAGGCAAAAAAAACCCTCCAATAAATAGAAAATTGTTATTTAAATGTAACTTTAGAACATTAATGCAACACAAATACAACAGGAATACAATGAACTATTTCATATTTAGTAGCGTAACCCTTCTGCAATTTGACAGCCTGCAATCTTTTGGGCATTCCTTGAATTAGTCTGCGGTAATATGAAAGGGCATCACTTTTCTTTAATTTTTGTCCAAAGTTCTTCCAGATTTTATATTTTATCATTGCGTAGCTGTTGCTTGATGTAATACCATATGTTTTCGTTAGAATTTAGGTCTGCAGTTTGTGCAAGTCAATCCAAACACGGAATATCATGCTCTTCAAGGAACCTCTTGACATTGCTAGCTGAGTGAATGGGAGTATTATCCTGCATAAGGATGGAATTATCATCCAAATTCTGACCAAAGTAGGGTAGAAAATGCTAAGTCAACATATTAATATACTTGGTCGAATTAATTCGGCCTTGCAAGCGAAGTATAGGCCCTGGACCATTGGCACTTATAACGCGCCATATCAAAACTGAACCTCCACCAACTTGCAGTGTTGAAACTGTACACCTAGGATTATATATATATATATATATATATATATATATATATATATATATATATATATATATATATATATATATATATTAGTGTTGGGACGATTAATCAGAATCGCAATATTTGAGGGTCTCTGCATCGGAAGAATTTGAACTGATTTTCCAATTTCAAAATGATGTTTTTAATTATTGTTTCTTTAAATTTGATTTTGTTTGAAGCACAATCTTCCATTACTGGTAATAATGATAAAATACTATATATTTATTGATTTTAAATTACCACTGAAGCTAAAATCGATAAATTGTCCCCACAAGCATATTTTTATATTTAAGAAAATATCTGCACATTTAACATGCGTGTTTCTACTTGTAATCCTAGAAAAATACAGCTGTATAGTCAAATATTTAGAGATTTATTAAGAATCAGAATCGGAATCGGTAATTGTATCAGAATCGGGAATTTAGTGCAGTAATCGGTAATTGTAATCAGAATCAGAAAAAATATTGGAATCGTCCCATCACTCATATATATATATATATTCTCTCGTTGGAACTACACAACCATCACTTTAAATATATATATATATATATATATATATATATATATATATATATATATATATATATATATATATATATATATATATAATGAAAAGTAGTTTTAAGAATATATTCTTTTAAGAGTCTAGCAGGCCATGAAAGAAAGTAAATAAGTTTAAATATTTGAGAATCACAGTCATATGAAAGTATCTAGAGATGACTTTGAGAAAGTACACAAGCTTCTTATGAAAACCATCTCCACAAAACCGTTTTCAGCCTTTATATCTGCTTATCTACAAATATCGTTACAGATGTCCCGATCCAACCTTGTCGCTTGTTTATTGTCTGTCTGTTGTGTGGCCTAATGACCTTTGTTTTGTTTTTTTTATTATTTTTATTCGCCCCAAATTAATCACTGATACGTAAAAAGATACTACTCATGAGGAACTACATTTTTAAGGGCATTTTCAGTTGTTCTTTTTATACATAATACTAAGTCATCGCTTATCAAGGCCTGAAGGCCACTCAAGTATAAGGTTAATCCATGTCAGGTTAGATAACGCTGTGATAAACAGTGATGGGGGATAGGAAGAATATGGTTCATCAAGAACTTGTTGATGTTGGACTTGAAGTAAGGAGTTGTGCAGTGAGATGTTCGTTCACGTTGTATTTCAATTTCTACATGTTGGTACAGTCAGGGAAATAGGGAGCTACGTTAGCTAGTTTAGCTATGGAGCTTGCATAGCTAAGCCAAATGTATACAAAGCAAATATGTGAAAAGAATACCGCTTGTAAGCAAATAGCAATCGATTTGAAAAAGCGGATAAATAATAAACAATAAGTTGACCTCAAATGTAAGAGATGATGCAATCGAAGTTTCAGAACAATATTTTATGATATAGGTAACAAGAAAAATCAAAAAGTCGGGGAGTCGATTTTTAGTTACTGAGAGATTCACGGGGTCATAGATGGTCACTTTGCTTCCTGAAAAGCCAAGAGGACGATACCGCCGTAAAGGTGTAAAAACTAATGAAGACAACTGACACCGATCACAGGAGTGGGTCTGGGGCGACATGGAATGGAAATAAAATGATTTAAAGTTAACAATAAGTTGTCTTGCATCTAACGTGGAAGTATCTTTATTACAGAGTTTCAAATCATGTATGAACGACCAGCAAACTGAGATTAGTAGTGTTATATAGTCAGATAGCAGCTGTCTAATGTTTTTGTAACGTTCATTACCGAACGGTCATGTTTTATTGAACTGTTTATTGATGTTCCTGTTATACACAAACTCACATGCTCGTGCGCACACACACACACACACACACACACACACACACACACACACACACACACACACACACACCACATTTATACGTTGATACGCAAAATGTTACATGGACGGTTATTTACTTTTTATTTAAACACACGCATTGATGTTTGGACATATATTTTGGAATCAGAAAATCGGTTCAAATTTTTCTGATTCCGAGACCCTCAGATATTCCGATAATTGTTCCAACACTAACATATATATATATATATATATATATATATATATATATATATATATATATATATACTAGCAGGGGTGCCCGGCGTTGCTCGGGTGTTTGGAGGTGTATGTTGTGCAAAAAAAGCAAAAAAACAAAAAAAAAATGGTTAATTTTTTAAAACTTTGACCCCTATTATGACCCCTTAAAATTTATTGTTTTGGGCTCAAATCACTTTATTAAGTTAGATCCAGGTTCAAGGAACCTATATCTAAAATTTCAAGTGTCTAGACCCAAAATTGTCGGAGGAGTTTGGTAGAGTTCTTAAAGGTCAAATCGTTGAAATTTGACCCCTTAACAGCCAAATTTCTGGCTGACACCCGTCACATCGATTTTCCCAAATCTCAGTACCCGGTATTTCAAATTTCGAGTCTATAGACTAAAAATTGACAGAGTTATTGCGTAGGGAAATGTACACAGACAGACAGACACACAGACACACAGACACACAGACAGACACACAGACAGACAGACACGTTCACTTATATATATATATATATATATATATATGCGCATATATATTATGCATACATATGACAAGTATAAACCTAGTATGTAACAGCTGAAATGTCGTAGATAATGTGGAATCTGTTAGATTATAGGTTCTATTTTGCCCAAGAGAGACTCGTGACTGGTGCAGCAGCCCAGGTATGACAGCAAAAAAAAAAAAAAAAGGTAGACGAGGAGGCGTTCCTAAATTAATGCCTCCTGTTTTTTTTTATTCCATCCGAATGGATAAGAGGAGATTACAAACTGGCAAGTTCTTCTTTGGTTCAGTTAAAGAATGTTTTTTATTACCAGCTATCCTTACCCGATATGGTTAGGGAGTCTTTTACTTTTATTTTTGTTTCATTTTTTTTTTCTTTAAAATGCTGATACATATCATGCTATAATGGATATCTAATATAATCACAATAAATCAAATAGTTTGCAACCGTATCCATTTTAACGTTACCCAACACGTTGTTGCCTCAGTCGCAAAGTAAACAAAGAATAGAAAAAAACTTCAACTCACTTTTATCTCTTGTACAACAACTTTTATTTTCTCATTCTCCTACACATGACTTCTCATTACGACTGTGACGTCTCTTATATGATCGTCTTCTCGAACGTCATCCATGCCATTAATGTGATCGTCTTCTTGAACGTGCTCTCTCCTTTTTATAGTCTTTTTTTTTCTTACCGTAACGTCATTTTGTTCACAGTTCAGTTTTTTTTGCCATGTTACACATAGCCCTTGTGTTCCTATGCAAGTTAAGAAGGAGAAAATTAAAAAAAAAAAAACTAAAATTATTTTAGTTCTTCTAATTTATTTTTAATATTCAACTGGTCTATTAAAGAGGTCTCATTCTTATGTCTTCATAAAAAGAGGTGTCTTCATTTAAGTAGTATAGCCCCCCCCCAACCCAACCCAAATTTGCATTAGCTCTGGATTGTGCATCAACATTCACTGTCTCTAAATTCAACTGTTTGAAATCCTTACTAAGAAATTCTTATCAGGCAAAAAGGGATTCAATCACAAACCTTATTCTCACACTTTTCCACAGGAAATAGCCTGACCACTTGACCTCTAATTTGTCACTCAAAATCAGTTATTAATAACAACACCAACTATGCTTACATAGGAAACTGTGGTTACATATTATTACACACACACACACACACACACACACACACACACACACACACACACACACATACTTATTATATATATGACCCGTTGGGTCACAATCACTATTACTCTCCATTAATTTCATTTGAAAATTTAAAGCAATAACATATCTTTAAAGATATTATTTCATCATTTCTCTGAATTTTTGAGATGAAGATTGATAATTTGTATTATTTGGATTCTGAATATTCTTCTCAATCTGGACGTTATTCTCACAACGTTTCAGCCTGTTTAACCTCCAACTATCTTCAGGTGTATCTTGTTGAACTCGAGAATCTTTCTGTCGAACTCGAAAATTTTTATGGAATTTTGAACAGAACTCTTTATTTAATCCATGAGGATAGTTTGCTCTCGTTCCATCAGCCATGACTGAGTGGAAGGCTTAAACAATTTGCAGTTGTGTTCTTAGTATTGCCCGTATAAAGGATTGCACCTTTAACCTCAAGAAAAGTGCCACTTAGAACTGAAATTTATTTTGTAATTTATCAGTTATGCCAAGATAATCTGTTGTATTCTGGCATTTGAAATAAGAAAGATGGAGGGTGTGAATGAGAGAGCAAACACCTTTACAAAAGTTATCACGGGTATTTTAGTATTGTGGCTGCCTAATTGATAGGAAAAGTTAAAGAGATATATAATCAACTAAAACTAGATCATAGAATTAACAAAATCTGTGAATAAAAACTCTAAAAGAATTCTGATTCCAATGCCTCTGGTCAGTCTCGAAAGACAAAGGATACTCCCTGTAGAGGCAGCTGCACATGTAATTTTGAGGCAAGGATTACGCAATCCCCAACGACCTCTCTCCTGAATCGGCACTGCGCGAGTCCAGTGGCAAGGAGAGGTCCAGGACGACTAGAAACAATGTCGAAATAAGCGGAGAGCCCACAAAGCACCTGGAAGTCCCAAATGGTCCCCCATCTGGTACTGGCCAGGCTCATCGTTGCTTAACTTCGGTGATCTGACGGGAACCTGTGTGTCAAACGTGATTATATCGTATAAAAGAATATCACAAATATATTTATAAAACATCATCCTGAAATATGAAAAATTAGAACAGTTTAGAAGCAATGAATCTGAAGTTAAGACATATAAATAAAGAAATGAGAAAGTACTAAAAACTTAGTAAACAAGTTTTAAAATATACAAGTTAAAATCTATGCAAATTTGTAAGAGTAATTCTTTTAGCGCGTTTATTCATCCATAAAAGAAATCTTCTATTTTAGAGAAGTCATTCGTCTGTTACTATGCATGTCTGACTAAAATGTCAAAACTAGAATATTTACACATATCTTTATTCATTCTACTGCTTTGTAGCAAATTTTATCAAAAACATTATATCTGTAAACGATACACAAATTAAATAAAAGAAATCATCATCTTATTCGGCCTAACATTCGTTTTACATGCTGGCATGTGTTGGACGGTTTTAAAAATTGGTTTCCAAACTAACCATATCACTAACCAGGTTTTTATTTATCCGCTTTCTTTAAAGTCTATTTTTATTTCTTTCTCTCATATTTTTCTTAGTCTTCCCTGTAAACTGAACTAGTTATCTGAACTGTCTTCCATTTAATAATCCAATAATTCTCATTCATTGTTGCAACCATACCATCAGAGTCTCCTGTTCTGCACGCATCTCCCTATAGTGTCCAGATTTAATCTTTCTCTGTGATCATCAGATCTAAGCCGGTCTTTAAGACTCGCATTACACATCCATTGTATCATTTTCATATCATTTCTATCCATGCAATGCATATCCTCAACACTCACTGACCAAGTTTGACTTCAATACATTATCACACTAATGGCCGATAGATTCCTTTTTATCGACAACATTAATGCTCTGCAGGTAAGTAATGAACTTATTTCGGCCTCTAATTCTTGCTACCACAATATTTCCTCAACATTCACTGGCAAGAATTCACTTCCATATATCGTCACACTGAGTAAACATGACTGTGGAGTTTTCCTTGATCAACAATGGTAACGCTCTGCTGGTTAGTAATGGAAAAGTTCTCTGCCATAATTTTTCACATATCACCAATAAGAAGGTCAGACGGCTTAGTTTTAATAAATCTTGATATATTCATCAAACCAATGGTTAAACAAATCCATCAGAATTGGTACAAACATGTGTGACAGCCTCAAATACAATTTATAGGGAAGATCGTCAAGTTCTGGTGATTTGTTTCTGTGAATCTACTTCAATGTAGCCAAAGCCTTGCGTTCTGTAACTCTGCCTTCACAACCAGTTGCTCTAGCGACATCTAAGGAGAGTCAGCCAAATTCCTAGACCATGAAGTGAGGCAATTGGTGGAAGTGCTTAAAATGCTCCTGAAATCCTTTTCAAAGTCCAACCATACAGGTGCGTAACTTTTCCAATGTATCTATCTGAGCATTATCTTGAAACTTCCTTCTGCTCATCTGTGTTAGTGTTCACTGTCCTTATCCCAGCCCTAACTTGCTAGCCTCCTGTTATTTTACATGTGTACCTGTAGAAAATTAGTTTATGGAAATGAGGAAGGCAACATGCTGGTAGAAATAAGGACACAAACACATCATTAATGCTGGAGCAAAATATTTCGGTCAAAAGGTTCAACATATTCGTTTGGTAAAATGAGCTTTATTTCATAGAACTCAACATTTTATACATTGAAGGAAGAGAAATGAGGAGTAGAAAGCCAGTAGTAAGAGAGGGAGGCAATAGATCCTGTGTCTAGTAGGTAGATGATGGTGGTGAGCAAATGGAGGAGTGAAAAAAGGAGTAGAAGGGTGAGTATGTGAAAGAGAGGGGCAGGAAGGAGAGAGGAGGTGAAACAGAGGGTGGATGGAAGAATAAAAATGAATGGATGCTGAGGAAAAATATTTAAAATATGTGGTGGACAGAAGGAAATAAATTAGAAACCCGGAAAATAAAGTTAAAATAAAAATAAATGACAAAATAAAAAAAAAGTAAAAATGAACACAAAATGAAACCACATGGTAAAAAGTAAAAAGTTTTTAAAAAATGAGGAAAAATAAACGAAAAGACAAAAAAATGAAAAATAGAAATAAAGAAAAATAAAAAAAATAAAAAAAAAGTAAATAGAGGATAAAAGTCCGTGGGGACAGAGCTGTCAAGATTATCCACATAAATTGATTTTCCATTTTTTCTGAAATTTAATTTCGTGTGTGCTCTCTCATGTGTACTTGTGTAATCTCAAGAACAAATAAAACCACAAAGCGAGTTTTAAAAACCAATTGTATTTATTGATGTGTCGCTTTTTAAGCAGCAAAATCTCACACCTTTACTGTAGAGGTCCCTCTTCCCTTGAACCGCTTGACTTTAAAATTCCTTCCTAGTGTCCTGCTTCCCTGACTATACGGACACGCAGAAATTTAAATGTAATTTCCCCCCCCCCCACTCTTTATCTGTGCCTAAACCCAAACGTAGACTCCAAGAACAAAGCTTCTTTTTATAGAATTGCACGCTTGAAGAAATCAGTTCCGTTTCCCTGCTTTCTAGTCTAATGTAAACAAATTCTTGATGAGCCGTCCTCTTAAGTAATCCAATTTACCAAATTTTCACTACTAGCAATTACTACGATATTTCCCCAATGACTACCGTATACTCATTAACCCTTATCCTCGAGTGACCTCCGAGCCTTGATAAGTGATGAAACTTTTGTAGAAAAAGAAAATAAAAAGACATCTTACTGCTCAACTCCCTACTATATAATGTCCCTGTATATATGGTTCCAAAAAGTAGCACCTTATGCTCACGTGGTAATATGCATTGTTTGGGGCGAATAAGAGTAAAAAAAAAAAACGTTCATAAAAGCAGTCATTGAAACAAAGAAAACAATGACGGGTAGAAGAAGAGATGAAGTCTTAACTGGCACATCAGCACTGAAACCTGATCAGTGAATCCCAACAATGGATTAGACAAACCATGAGGATCGTGGTGAACGCACTTTGGAGATTCAACTACCGCCCCTGGTAATTCTATAAGGGGCTCTTATTCATTCCTTTCCAATACCAGGGTGGCTTCTAAAAATTATGAAATAATCCTCCATTTTTAAACTTAAGTTGAATTAATCAACGTTAACTTCTCTAAGGCTTCCTTCTTTTATACTTTAATTACACAAACTACACGCTAAAACGTAGCTTAGGTCTGGGATTCGATTATGTCTGAAAAATAATTCAGTTTTAAGTCTTTTAATTATTCGTAATTTGTAATTAACTGAACAAGTCACCTCTCTGTCTCTTAGCTATGTATTTCTTTCGTCTATAACTCTATGTTGATTTAACCACTTTCTAATATTTTTTTTTAATGTCACTGAACATTTTGTCAGCATTGTCATCAAATTTACATACGTGCATCTTTACATGTTACAAATGTGTATGATAAATTAGATGGAAAGATAGTAAGTCTTTTTACTTCGATATAAGAATACTTTTATACGGTATGATGGCATCCGTTCTGTCTTAAGAGACAATGGACACTCTCTGTGAAGATGCTTACACATGTTGCACAATCCCTGTCCACTCCTCTTTTGAGTTAGCACTGCTTGATTCCAATGGTAAGAAGAAGTCCAAGAACAACTGGAAACAATGCTGAGATAAGCAGAGAGCACATACAACAATAGTCACCCCATTTAGTTCCGCCTAGGATGAACGTTGCTTAACTCTATGTCGATCCAATCACTTTCTAATATGTTTAATACCACTGTGAACATTTATAGAAAAAGATGATTCACTTTTGTCAGCGTTTCCATCAAATTTGCACACGTACGTATGTATACGCTACTAATGTACATAATACATTAGATGGAAAATTACTTTGACATAAGAATACTTTTTATATAATAACACTAATACTGCTTTTATATATCATCATGCTATCCGTTTAGTCTTAAGAGGCAATGGATACCCTCTGTGAAGATGCTTACACATGCTGCGCCATTCCTAATCACTCCTCTCCTGAGTCGGCACTGCTTGATTCCAATGGCAAGGAGAAGTTCTGGAAACAATACCGAGATAAGCGGAGAGCACATACAGTAATGGTCACCCATTTTAGCCTCGCCCAGGATCAATGTTGCTTAACTTCAGTGATCTAACAGGAACCAGTGTGTCAACGTGATTATCTTGTACAGTATTTCATACAATAATAATAATAATAACCATAAAAATATTGAAATCAAGAAATTCATTATCTTTTGTTATACAAGATAAATGCCTTAAAAGATGCCATAGTTTATGAATTTTTTAATAAAATCAAAGTAGAATAAATAGTGATGGTGGTTATAAATTCATGGGTCATGAGTTCGTCTAGTCCTAAAAATAATAGTTTTTGTGAATTTATTTATAAATCTAGAGGCATACTCTGTTCAGAATCTCATTTGTTTGTTACAAGGGGAAAGGATAAGGATAGAACATAAAGAAAGTGGGAGTTAAATGAAGTATTCTGTTCAGAATCTCATTGGTTCATTACAAGGGGAAAGTATAAGGATAGAATATAAAGGAAGTGGGAGGAAAATGTTGCAGTTATTAAATGAGTAGTAGTAAGAGCTACAGGCAAATAATGAGGGAAAGATTTGTAATTTTTTCTTATTTTTTTATTCAGATTCAAGAAAAAAATGTTATTTGTTGCAAAAACATTGTCTCATTATATTTATTTTTTCATTTTTTGCAAATGATGGAATTTACTGAAGCAGGATTTAATTTTATACTATCAAAAGATAATGATTTTTTTTTCTAATTAACAGTATGGCTGCTGCATTCTTTTTGTATTGCTCTTCTAATTTTTAAGATTATAATTCAAAAACGTTATTTATTCAAAATACACTATATAATAGTATTAAATATATACCCATTTTTATTTCTTGGCTGATTTTATAATTATAGAAAAAGGTTTTTATATATTTAAAAAAAGAATTTTATAATTATAAAATGAAACTGTCATCATTTATTTTAAGCATACAAACACTAAAATACCTGCATATTGTACAGTTCTGGCTATAAAGACTCACGGCCTCTCTCCATCTCTTTATTGACAAACTGGCATAAAATACCGAAATGATGATTCTTGCTCTCAGCTCAATCTTTATATCGTAATTAGATCTGTTGGTCTCTTATGCGTCAAAATTTAGCAATATTTTGGTGTGGGTGTTTTAAAAACGGAACTTTCCACATGAAAGTAGATTAAGTACAGAAGCAAAACTTTCCATTATAAATTCTAAAAGTAGTATTTCAGCTGACGTGTTCAGAATATAACATTATAGATAGGAAATTTCGAATGGCATGTAGTGAAGAAAAGAGTGAAATCATTCTTTTTAATTGGTGGTCTGAACAAAGCTAGACATATTAGATATATGCAGAGTTCTATATCCCCACCCCACACCGAAGCATCCGAGCAGGCGTTTATGTAATACTTCATACAAAGATGTTGAGGGGATTCCAGTCAGGTGAGTCGCATGGTCAACTCTCTGATTCAAACAGACAGCAAATCCTACTTTCTGGTTGGTGGGCCCATATTATACTCAAGCAGCACCTAAGCGAGTTGAAGATGATAAGGTTAGATTTTTACAGTTCTTGCAGGGAGGTGTCCATTTCTTCCTACATATAGTGCAAATATTCCCAAATGATCAACCATCTGATACTGACCAAGCTTAACATTGCTTAACTTTGATGATCTAATGAGAACCGATGAGTCAATGTAATTATTGTTGCATCATATCACATCAACTTCCGGCTGGTGTGATATGATGCCAAATCTTTCTGCCATATGAATCGACTTATAGCTACTCAATTGATTCCGTGCATCAGTGCCTTACTTATGCAGCCATCGACTCAGCTTGAATCCTTTATGGAAGAAGAATGGCAGTATTGCCATATTTTCTTTTTAATTATACACAGGCAGCAAAAAGAAAAGAATTTTTTCAAAACCTGCAAATTTAAGCTAAATTTAATGTAACTGATTAAACAAACTATACCTCATTTGATTAGCCTTTTATTCTTCTATAATTATACCTGTTCATATTTGACTTTTAATTGAAATATTCTAGTGTTCACGTCAATTTAAGAAAAATAACTTAAAATTGAGGAGGAAAAAAGAAAGTCCACACAATGGAAAATTGTTATTTAAATGTAACTTTAGGACATAATTGCAACACAAATACAACACAAACACAATGAACTAGTTAATATTTAGTAGCATAGCCCTTCTGCAATTTGACAGCCTGCAACCTTTTAGGAATTCCTTGAATTAGACTGCAGCAATACTCCGGAAGAAGGGCATCCCACTTTTCTTTAATTTTTGTCCAAAGTTCTCCCAAATTTGAAATTTTATCATTGCGTAGCTGTTGTTTGATGTAATGCCATACGTTTTCGATAGGATTGAGGTTTGAAAATTGTGCAGGCCAATCCAAACACAAAATATCATGCTCTTTCAGGAACCTCTTGACATTGCCAGCTGTGTGAATGGGCGCATTATCCTGCATGAAAATGGGATTATCATCCAAATTCTGACCAAAGTAGGGTAAAAAAATGCTCAGTCAACATATTAATGTACTTGGTCGCATTTATTCGATCTTGCAAGCGAACTATAGGCCCTGGACCATTGGTACTAATAACGCCCCACACCAATACTGAACCTCCACTACCTTGCAGCGTTGAAACTGAGAACCATAGGATTAATTACGGACCTACTTCCTACCATCACTGCCTAGCCTATTGAAATTGCTTTCATCACTACAAAGCACTTTTGAACAATATGAAGAGTCATGATCTTCATTGCCTCTGACGAAGTCCAGATGGCACTTTCTGTTTTTTACAGAAATCATTGACTTGCATCTTGCAACATATCCTCACAAATTAAATTCCTTTAATCTGCTTTTGACAGTAGAAAGAGAGCACTTTTTTTTTTTTTTTTTGCACTGTTGTTGGATTTGGGGAGCCGTTTCAAATCTGTTTCTTAGGCTGCGGATCTTGATAGTATTATCTTCCCTGTTAGAAGTAACTCTACTATGACCAGATTTAGGGGCATCACAAACACTGCCTGTGTTTTGGTGCTTTTACAGTCTTTTGTACCGTTTTCTTATCACATTTCAATCTGCATCCGATTTCTCGATTGGATAAACCAGAAAGGTGTAGATTAATGAGCTCCTGACGATCACCAAAAGAAAGTCGTGGAATATGGAGTAAATGTTACGTTGTATAACCTGGAACAACAACAATTACGATTAGAGATGCTTTGTTGTCTGTTGGTGGATATTTTAAACTGATTTAGGGACGATAATTTAAGCTGGTTTTAAGCAAATTTGTTGCTGCGAACTTTCTTTTTGCCTCCTCAATTTTAAGTTATTTTCTTTAAATTGACGTGAACCTAGAATATTCCAATTAAAAGTTAAATATGAACAGGTATAATTATAGAAGAATAAAAAGCTAATCAAATGAGGTATAGTTTGTTTAATCAGTTACATTAAATTTAGCTTAAATTTGAAGGTTTTGAAAAAATTTCAAGTGCGGACTTTCTTTTTGCCGGCACTGTACATTGATAAGAGCTATTGATAACTCAGGCGAATTAGGAAAGCAAATATAAAGTGTAACATAGCTGAATAATTTCTCTGACATGGAAACGCTTGGATCTTCTAGTTGGTGTGACTTATTGCTGTCATATGCACGACATTCCTGCACCTACTTGTTTACTACAGGTTTTTATTATTTCACTTACACCAGTTCAGCCTGAGGGCGTCAATGTATGTGGGCAGGCATAACATGTCATTCACTGCTGATAACAGAAGACTTGGATATTGCCTGCATCGACCTTGGTCATGGTCATAGTTGCGGCATTTATCCAGGGTTGGACAGGTTGGCTTTTTCCAACAAGTCCACCAAGTCCTGAATACCAGCTAACCAGGCACGGTAATCCAAAACTGTTTCTGTTATAACTGCAAGCCATTCATGGTTCCAGCGACGAACCCTATAAAGTTGAGGATCTAGAATCAGTTCAGCATCATACTTCACTGTTCTGAGCAAGGTTTTGAGTTGACCAGCACATCGTTTCTTACAGTTTGGGGGTGGTGTTGGGGCAATGACTTCATGGATGAAATTAGTGCCATTGGAGGGCATGGCTGAATCAACAAAGACATTGAGATTTGGGGGAGGAATGGATCTTGCAAAAAGTATGAACTGTACTGTTGGAGATAAACTGTTGTTAGCAGAGGATGCAGCATAGACATTGATGATCAAATACCTCCAGTTTGTGTATCTCACTTGCCGCCATAGGCCAAGTCTTGCAGCAATAAAGTAGAATAATGTAGACAAAGGCTTGGTAAATCCTGACTTTAGTGTTCAGTCTTATTTCTTTTCAAGATCAGAGCCACAATCGAATTCGACAAAAGACGGTGCAAGCATTACTGATATGTTTGAGGATGTCTTCCTCCTCTTGGCCTATTGCGGTGATGATGGACCAAAGTATTTGGACTGATGTACCTCTTCAAATGTTTCTGTCAAGGACAACCGGCTATTTTTTCATTTCATCGATCTTGCTGGGATAATTGTTGATGTTTAGACTTGTTAAAAAAAACTACAGTGTTTTGACATCAACAGAGTATCAAGCATCACTTTTTTCCGCTGTTAATCCAAAGTCGGATTCTGATTTCTCTGTCTTTTTTCTACCTTTTTGAATATCCTTCTTAATCTCTGATAGTCTGAAATATCATTTGTGTAGATTCCAAAGTGAACTCAATGTCCCTTTCACAAATTTCAAGGTTCAAAATTTTCCAGAGTCATTTTTTTACCAAAAGAAAATGAAAAAAATGATCAATATTCTCTAGCAAAAAAACAACAAAAAACAGCTAAATTTATTGTGGTGTTGTAAGAATACCCCCCCACCAAAAAAGAATTGACTAAACTAATGCCATATAAGCATAGATGCCATGCAAGATATGTCCCCCAAAATCAATCCAACAAAGTGTGGGACAGTATGATACTGGTATCTTTGCTCTGTCGAGCTGAGGTATGGACCTGTGCCGCAATAGGAGATCCACCCTCCCAGACTTTACCTTCTCCCACTTTGAGAATGGATTAGTTTATTGCTACTTGTCTCTTGCACTCCTACCGGGAAATATCAATGGAGCTCTACAAAGATTTTTGTGGGTCAGTGTACACCTCTACTATATCTATATATTAATACGGTAGTATTTTTAGCGTATATACGTATGTGTGTCATGGTTTCCAGATTATAAGTCATTGGATTGAAAACCCTATTTATTAAAAGGGATGATAAAATGTGATAACATGCTCTGAAATTAAATTAATATATACATACGCTAATTTAATGTTCATAGTATGTTATCACGTTTTAGTCTCCTTTTTAAGAAATAGGATCTCTCGATCACACCGAAAACGCAATGTAAAAAAAAAATTTTAATAAAAAATGGTGTCGTTTTAAGGCTGTATGTGAAACTAAAATATACCTTCTTGGTCTTGTGGCTAGGATCCAAGGGTAGTATCTGTTCTGTCTAAAGATGGCATAATGATATCATGGGGTTTCTGTTCACGCCATACTATGGAAATATGTCACAGATTCCTATAAGAATATTGGAGATAAACCGTGATAACCAGATATTTTCTGCACTACATTAACCAGATTACTAATCTTTCAATGTTTGAGTAAAAGAAAAAGAACAATGATTTTCAGATCGCCAAGTTCACCGCGTTAAAGCACACATAAAAAAATCTGTCCTGTTCCCTTTTTGACGTTATTGCAAACAAACTTTCTTCATCCGACACCAGATTGCAAAGTACACTGTATCGACCTCGAACCGACCAAGAAGAATCATCCCCTCTGAAGAAGTGCTGACTTTTTATATATTGTCAAGCCCAACCATGACTCAATTTGCATAGGACACGTTTTTGTCTCGTGTCGATCAGGTTTTGAGTTTAAGACTTTTTCTTTTTCTTTTCTTAAGTGAATGACACCTGTGCTAATCATGCACACTGCAATTTTCTACAGATAAATACTTTTACAGTTTTAACAAAAGGGCTACAATAATATCGCAAGATCTCCATTCACACTGAATGTCCACAGAATGCCCAGCAGTCATATTTTACACATGAAAGGTGCCGCTGTGAAATTTACACATGAAAGGTGCCACTGTGAAATTTCAACAGGTCTCACTAGTATGATTTAGCATGTTAATCAAAATCTGAGAATGTTTCGATTTAAAACTAATATCAGCCAAGAATTGTCGAGTTGCCTCACTTGAATTTATAGCTTAATAAGGTTAGAGAAAGAACTCTTCTATGCGTGTGTCTGTGTTTCATCGGTGTGTAAAATTTAGGACAAAATCTTACTCTCTTTGTGACATGCCCTTAAATGTGGATGGACATATTTTATGAGCACGCTTTCCTTAATCCTAGCGCACTTTGTTTCCAGTTTTCATATTCTACAAAAAGAACAGAAAAAAAATGTGTCAAAAGCTGTGAAAATGAGGGCTTACCGTTCAAACGACTTAGGTGTGCGTGTGTGCTTTGTCATCGCTGCGAAGCTAGGATAAGAAAAGAATTCCAAGATGGCGCCGACGGCGTTTTGTAATGGTATGATCTCGGAAACTCTCGCAAAATCTCGTGCATATATGCAAATCAGTTGGTCTTCGACAACTATAAATTCAGGTCGTTTTGGAAGGCAAGGAGTGAGGAAAGAATGGCCGGTTGGTAATTGTGTACGCTGGTTCGTGTTGGTGGCGTGTCACCGTGTCTGTGTGTGTACTGATCGAACCGCTTTCCTGTCCCTTGCACTTTGAATTTGTTTGGATTGGACTTCAACTTCAAAAAATGGTCAGTATTTTCTAGTTAAAAAGACTAACAACTAAAATTGTTGTGCAAGAGGTCTATCCTCCACAAGAATGGGTTAAATCAATGCGATATAAGCAATCATTTCTCTCCGATAGGCTCATAAGAGTAGTGGTAGATGGACAAAAATCGGAAGCCTACAATATAAATGCTGGAGTCCCTCAGGGGTTCATCCTAGGCCCAACTCTCTTCCTGATCTACATCAATGATCTCCCTAAACACATACTTAAATCATTCGTTGACATCTATGCTGATGACACGACCATCTACGGCAACACATCAAAGGCTATAAATGACAAAGTTCTCTCTGATTCTCTCTCCTCTGATCTCGAGCGCGTGGTTCAGTGGGGAAAGATGTGGCTGGTTACCTGTAATGCATCCAAAACCAAACTCCTATCCTTACATCATCAACGCTCTGATCCCCATATGGCATCAATTGTGATGGATGGCTCTCGTCTGGGTGAGGCCCCGTGTTTTGACAAGCTTCTGGGTTTGACCTTTACTCCTGACCTGAAATGGAACACGTACATCAAGTCTGTTGCCAAGGTCACTGGAAAGATGGTGGGATCCTTCTACCGCTCCAGAAGATATCTCACTACTGATGCAATTCTCTATCTATATAAAAGCCAAGTACGTCCAAGGATGGAATACTGCTGCCATATCTGGGCAGGAGCTGCTAAAAACAGCCTATCCTGCCTTGACTGAGTACAAAATAGACTTTGTGGCTTAGTGGGGGATGCCCTTTTCTCTACCCTGCAACCTCTCTCCCACAGAAGAGACATTGCGAGCCTATCCTTGTTTTATCGTTATTTCCATGGCAGGTGCTCATCTGAACTCCAATCTCTGGTCCCCTCTCACCAATCTTTTACGAAAAACACCCGTCTAGCTGAATCCACTGTGAAAAATTTCTCCCACTCTATATCTGTGCCTAAATCAAAACGCGGATTCCATGAACAAAGCTTCTTTCTTAGAACTGCACGCCTGTGGAACTCTGTTCCGTCTGCCTGCTTCCTACCGGACTACAACTTGGATGTGTTCAAGTCCAATGTTAACAAATTCCTAATGAACCGCCCCTTAAGTAAACACTTCATCAAATCTCCACTCTAACGTAATGTACTTGCAATAACCCTTATCCCTGATTATCCCTGAGTGGCTTCCGGGCCTTGATAAGTGGTGATCACTGTGTAAAAAAAAAAAAAAAAAAATTTTCTTTTAATAGTTTCGATTCTGAGTATGACCATAAAAGACATCCAGTGACGAGGCCTCATTTGGAGGCTGTAGGGAATTGCCCTTAGTTACCATTGATCTCAGGTCCACTTTGACCCGGTGTGATAATACCTTTTATGGCATCTGATGCTACCAGATCAGGCTGTCTGAATATACTGGCTTCCTGACCAAAAAATGGCCCATGTTATTGTTTTTTCATTTCCTCTTGCAAAGCTTAATCATGCGATACAAAGTCAAAAACAAAAACAATTTTCTTCTACAAAATAATCAAATCAAACACAAAGAAGAAATATTTGAAGAAATAACGAACTTGAAGCATAAAATCTTTTTTCCAAAATAACTGGATTCGGCATTAAACAACCCAAAAATGGTCGACATGCTATAAAATAAAACAACCAAACCAAATTCCATTAATAAATATTTGAACATATAAAGAACTTAAAGAACAAAAACTTTTTCCAAATTATTGGATTCGGCAAAAAATGATTGATGTGACATAAGACAAAAACAACCAACCCAAAAAATATTTTCCGCATATTTCATCCAATATCTATTCATTGCACAAAAAAAAAATTATAATTTTAGACGTGGAAATCTTACGTTTATGAAATAAGAAGAATGTATTGAAAAACTAGAAAAAATTCTTGAAAAAAAAAGAGAAAATATCAATTTTATGTTCTGGTGGATGATATTATTTACGGAGTTATACATAAATATATCTTCCATATCTTGTCTATAACACCAGTAAGTCAATTTTTAATGCCTAATTGGAAAAATCTCTGCAAGGAAGAATTTCTTTTGAGGATCCAAGAGAATGGAAGGTGGCCCATACTTTTTGCGACATTATAAAACAGAGAGAAATGTTGTACCTCAGACCGGAAATAAAGGTTGACATTCTGTGGTAAAAAAGAAATAAAGTCGTTCAGTGGTTCAGTTTTAAAAACAAGTCACGTGTGGTGATTGACTGGTTCTCTGGCCAGTTGGCAGCAGCCTGTCACAATAAAAACTTTCGAGATTTAAACGTGCCAAAAGCAGTTTGTTTTGCACGTCTCACTGTGAGCTTATGAAACAAGGACGCGTTCTTCGATGATAAATGTTTTCTTCTGCAAATTAGTGTGCAAAGAAAACCTGCTTTTTTAATGGCTTATAATATTTTTAATGATTCTTTTTTTAATTGTTCCTACTGTAATTTATGTAGCAAGGAAGTGTTCTTTCGATGATAAATGTTTTCTTCTGCAAACTGGTGCTCAAAGTAGATTTGGGTTTTTTGTTTTTAATGGCTTCTAATATTTTTAATGGTTCTTTTTTAATTGTTCCTACTGTGAGTTTGTGGAGCAGGGAAACGTTCTTTGGATGATGTTTTCTTCTGTGAACTGGTGTCCAACGTAGACCTGCCTTTTTAATGGTATAAGATTTATAATGGTTCTTTTTTATGGTTCTTTTTGAATGGTTCTTTTTAAATGGTTCTTGCACTAAGTTTGTGAAATAAGTTTGATTTTTTTTCAATAATAAATGTTTTGTAAGAATTTTTCTCCTGTAAACTGATGTACAAAATAGACCTGTTCTTTAATAATTTTTAATGGATTCATTGTCTTTTAATCTATGTGATATACAAATATCTGTACGTGATGTTGCCAAGCTAATCAAAAACCTTAATTCCAGTAAAGCAACCGCCCCTGACGGTATTCCAATTATAGTACTCAAAAAACTTCAACCAGAACTAGCACCCATACTTACAAAACTGTTTAAACGTTGTCTTAAGGAGAATTGCTTCCCATCACCCTGGAAAATCTCATCAGTATGCCCTGTATTTAAGAATTCAGGTGATCGTTCATCCCCGTCTCAGTACAGGCCAATAAGTCTCCTGTGCGTCATGAGTAAGTTGCTGGAATCTGTGTTAAATACAGAAGTAATCAACCATCTCAGCAAAAATAACCTTCTTAGTGACACACAATATGGTTTCCGTTCTGCTAGATCCACAGCAGATGTGCTTACAGTTATATCTCATGAGATTAGCGAATCTCTCGACAGAGGCAACCTTTCTAGGGCAATTGCTCTTGACATATCAAAGGCCTTTGATAGGGTATGGCATAAAGGTTTACTTCACAAGATCTCCAGCTATGGTATAGCTGGAAATGTCTTCTCAATTATTAAATCATTTCTCTCTGATAGGCTCATAAGAGTAGTAGTTGATGGGCAAAAATCAGAAGCTCACAGTATAAATGCTGGTATCTCTCAGGGGTCCATCCTGGGCCCAACTCTTTTCCTGATCTACATTAATGATCTTCCAAATCACATCCTTACATCATTCGTAGACATTTTTGCTGACGAGACTACCATCTATAGTAGCACATCTAAGACAGTAAACGACCAAGTTCTCTCCGATTCTCTCCGATTCTCTCTCCTCTGATCTTAATCACGTTGTACAATGGGGAAAGGAGTGGCTGGTTACTTTTAATGCATCTAAAACCAAGCTTCTATCTTTACATCATCAACGTTCTGATCCCCATCTGGCATCAATTAAAATGAATGGCTCTGGAGACCTCAAGTTTTGACAGGCTTCTGGGCTTGACCTTTACTCCTGATCTTAAATGGAATACGTATATCAAATCTGTTGCCAAGGCCGCTGGAAAAATGGTGGGATCCTTCTATCGATCCAGTAGATATCTCACTGCTGATGCAATTCTCTATCTATATAAGAGCCAGATACGTCCAAGGATGGAATACTGTTGCCACATATGGGCAAGAGCTGCTAGAAAAGACTTGTCCTGCCTTGATAGGGTTCAAAATAGACTTTGTGGCCTGGTGGGAGATGTCCTTTTCTCTTCGCTGCAACCTCTATCTCACAGAAGAGATGTTGCGAGTTTGTCTCTGCTTTATCGTTATTTTCATGGAAAGTGTTCGACTGAGCTTCAATCTATGGTCCCTCCTCGCCAACCTTCACAAGAAACACTAGACTAGCTGAAAACATTATCAATAATTTTCCCCACTCTTTATCTGTGCCTAAACCTAAACATAGATTCCATGATCAGAGCTTCTTTCTTAGAACTGCACGCCTGTGGAATTGTCTTCCGTTTTCCTGCTTTCCAGCTGTCTATAATATGGTTGTCTCCAACGTGAACAAATTTCTGATGAGCCGTTCCACTTAAGTTAACAAATTTACCAAACTTCCATTACTATCGGTTACTATATTGTCCTTTTGACTCTCTACACTCTTTAACCCTTATCCTTGAGTGGCCTATCGGCCTTGATAAGTGGTAACGCCTATGTAAAAAAAAAAAAAAAAAAAAATCCATGAGGAATTGGTTGTGTATTTCAGTGTTCTGCGATGAGTTTTAATTGCATTGTGTGGATTTCTTGTAGCCTTTCCATTAATCCTCCCTCCAATAAAAAATATTATCATTGAAATTGATAATAGCATTCATAACTCTTTGGTACGAATAAACTTACCTGCCAAGTTTCAGTCATAAATATCAAACAGTCTTTGGTTTATTGCCATTCAATGATATGTTGAGGCACTTTGGTAATCATCTCATCAGTATGATGATCACTAGATGATGATCACTAGACCATACTGCCCCTAAGATTTTAGCATGAAGGATTCCCGAAATTCTTGATGGAGAGCTGAATATGTCTATAATATGATTGATAATGCTAAAAACAATAAACACTTAGAAGTTCAATACTAGTGAATATAATTATATGAAATTTGGCATGGAGAGTCTTGTCTGTATTCTTCCCATGGGATTTTGCATACGAGCACCGAGATTTTGCGTCACTTTGTGAAACTGTTTAGTAATAAAAGTGGGTGCTGACATTTTAATTCTTTCTCCCCCCCCCCAATAGCTTGATTCTACACACACACACACACACACACACACACACACACACACACACACGCAGGCGCTTTAATGATAAGCCATTTTCTTGGTTTCCTCAATTTTCCCTAAACACCTAAAAGTTAATATGGTTATTGCTAATAGTGAAACAAATATTTCTTTGATCAAACCATATTTGGTACAAATAACTTTTAGTCTATGACTGACTTGTGCACCAAGTTCCAGTTATGAATATCCAACAGTTTTTGTGTTATAACTATTCAATGATATATGGGGAAATTTTAGTGATTCCCTCATAAAGAGGAGGAATGATCCTGAATGAGCTTAACTTAACGAACTACAAGCTTTCCCTCATTTTTATTTATTTATGATATTTCAAACATAATGTCCGTCAAAACAATTCCGAAACTATTCCTGAACTGAGCAAAACAATCATAAACACAACGAGGAAAGGAGTCATATCGAAGTGGGATTATTATTGAAGAGCAATAAAATAAATATTGTTGGAAATTTATGGTTAAACGTAGTTGACGAATTAAACACAGATTGAACTGCCCATCTATAGAACGCTGTTGTGTCGGTCTGCTTTCCGGCTGACTACAAGTCTAATGTAAACAAATTCTTGTTAACCCTCACTTAATTAATCAAATTCTACTAAATTTACACCGTTAACGATTACTACTACGCTACTATCTTACATTCATTAACCCTTATCTGCTAGTGGCCTTCGGACCTTGATAAGTGGTGACTCCCTTGTAAAACAAAAAAAAAATTGTACCAAATATGTTCGAATTGTAGCAAGGACTATGAATTTGATAAACAATTAACAAGGATACCCGGCATTATCCGGGTCCACATGAAGTTCTGTTTGGACACACCTGCTGTAGTGCTGTACTAAGGATATATAGCGCTTTTTCATTATTATATTTTAAATCCATCGTGGGCAGCGTCGATATCCCTTCAACAATTTAAAAAATAAAAGAGACGCTATTCTCAGGATATTGAGCACTTTTTGATGACTACATATCAGTTTAAGGGAATTTCTGTAATGCTGCCGCAGTCTAGAAAGATTTCTGTACACGTTTTTTGCAAAGGCTGTGTTATTTTACTATCCGCAAATTTCTTTCTTTTTTTTATAAAAATAAAATAAACTGAAAATAATTCAATTTTAAAATAACAGAAAATGAATTTTTTAACCGCAATAAATGTTTTTATCTTTTTAAAAGTGATTACTTATTATTTATTGTGTTGTTAAAAGAAAAAAAAAAATTATCTATACTGTACGCAAACCTCAGAAGTTTTGCTCGTAAGCGAACATAACGTTGCAAATTCATGGTATTCCAATGCAAGTAGAAATTACAGCATTCATGCATGCGTAGGTTGTAATTGAAAACGGCCGGGTTAAATTTCACCAATTAATTATTTAAGCAGTTACGACATAAAAAAAAAATATGATTTACGTAAACCTCAAAATAAGAAAAATACCCCCACCCTTTTCCGAGTATATGGTGTGGGGACTTTGGTAACTTTACTTAAATGTAACAATTTTGAAATGTTGGCCGGCGTTAAAAAAAAAATTTTTTTTAATTAAAAAAAAAAAAACGGGACTCGGGTGTCATCAGCCAAAAGCGAAATTTTGTAAGCAAAAAAAAAAAAAAAAAAAAAATGACGCATACCGAGTGCGAACTCGCAAAACTGAAGTTAGTGATCGAACGCTCTTATCGATGTGCCAACGATTATGCACAATTAATTAATGCGCAAACAGCTATTCAAAACGAAAGAACGTATCGACAATTCACACATGCACGGTTTGAAAATCGGGTCGAACGGCTGGTTTTTATCTGACCCTCCTCCCCTTCAATGATATTTCTACACAAAATAATATACGATTTTTTCCAATTCTTTGATATTTTTTGCCCAAGTGATCGCTCTGTCTAATGCTGCCTCGTCCGTGCGTGTACGATACGGGTGAGAAAAGTTTTTAGCGAACATACGAACACGCACACACACACACACACACACACACACACGTTTGAGATTTATATAATAGGAGATTCCATAGGTAGCATTTTGGAAGGGAGGGTAGACAGGTTACTTTGTAGCTGGGAAATTACCCCCTCTCCCCAACACATTTTGTGGTATTTGGCTAAAGATATCAGAAAATTGGCAATAAATGGCCTCGTTTAATTTTTAATAAAATTAGGACTAACGACTTGTTGGGATGTTGCGTTAAAAAAAGAAACATGCTTAATGGAAACATGGTTCTGGTGAACGCTAAAAAACAAATGGCTTAACTTGCTAGTCTTTTTTATTTCTCTGCTTGGATTCGCTCTTTTCATCACTTCAAAAGAAAGTCAGTTTTCACATGAATGTGTACACTCATAATATTTCCCAACCAATAAAAATAGTTTCAAACTTCAAAAGTCAAATGTCAGATTAACAAGCCGATGAGAACTTAAAAACTCCTATAAAAACAGTGACTTGGTGAATTGATATCAGAGTTCTTCCATGGTGACACTTGCATCAACGATGCCCATCCTAGAAATAGCTGACTGGCACAATGGCTCCCCTTCACTTGTTTCCCTTGTCCCGTGAAGCGACGCAATAGCGGCTAATGTGCCCCACTCGTCCACATCGGCTCTTTGCAGTCCTTGAGTAGGTGAGGACCCTGGCGCTGGAAGCACTTGATGCAGGTCTCCCCTTCTGTCACCTCACTGCCTGTCTCTCGTCATTCAAGTGGAGCCTCGTGCACTTATTTCCAATCACAGCTGCAGTCACGATTGGGCCCTTGACATTCTTGACTAGGACTCTGGCGTGGACCAAGAGATCGTCCACTTCCATCGTATTGATCTCAGTGATTCTCTGCATGTTTGTGGAGATTTCTTCTAGGAAGCCATTCACTAGGTATAGCTTTACCGTCATCTCCAGACTCCTCCCCACGTAACCAGCCAATCCTGCCAGTCTTCTTATCTCCACAGCAAAGACGTCAACAGACTCGCCAGTCCACCTCAAACTTGCAAGCTTGCCGAGTGCTTCAAATGGACTCTCAGTGAAAGCCAATTTCAGTCTTTGCTCCACCGAGGCAAGGTCTCCCTTATCTTCATCGTGCATCTGCTGGTAAATAGTGAGGGCTTCACCCTCTAAGTAGAGCGGCAGCAGGGTGACCACGTCTTTGATTTTTTGCAACCTTGCCACTATCTTTAATTTTTCCAGCCATTTAATTAGGTCACCCTCCTCAGTGAAGGGTCTCAACATCTGAGTGTTCAGTATCCAGTCAGCCATGTTAACCTGCTTGACACGCCTAAATAGCTTCTAAGGTTACAATCAGGATTCGGTTCTGGGGTTCGGGAAGGAGTGAGTCACTCGCTTAACAACAGCACGTTTCTGCCCTCTTCTTTTCCAATCGACCACACCTGCGCTCTCGCCACCAATGTCACACTGCACAATCTGAACGTCAGCAACACAAAATACTTTTCAAAAGAAGATGTTCACGACTCTTTTCTTTATCCCCCGTCCAGGGAATTTTTCACAGCTTTTATATCCTCCTATCTAGAAAAAAAAAAAAGGAAGAGACAGGAAAGAAATAGCTTCTCCCATCATGCACTGCCTTCCCAAGGTGCCCTTCATGTATATAAATTAGCTAGCCATCCTTTCCTTCTTTTTTCCCAAAGAGCGATGTAGATACGCCCGGTACGTTTTTTTGGTTTTGTTTTTTTTTTCTAACCATATACCCCACACTTCCTCCTGAACGAATACAGCATCTCTAACCACTACAGCCAATTTTCGCCAATTTTGAGCTAGATAACACGATTCCCATTCTATAGTTGAACAGAGCTACATGGAGACCTGATGGTGCTGCCAGCCGTAGTGTATGTATGTGCTCACCCAAGTGCTATTCTTTCTATTCTTTAAATTATTCGCAATTCACTTAACATTCATCATTAAATGACATCTTGATGTGTTTGCCTTTATCAGTATAAACAGTATTAAAAAAAATATTATTACATTAATGGAATGATTAATTATCTTATTTTTAACTACGGAAGGCCAAAATGTTTCTATATAATTAAATATGGTTAGGGTAAACAAATTTTATTGAAAAGAAAAAACAAATGCGTTTGAGTTTTGTTTATTTCTGAAGAACTAATTAGTTTCTATATTTTAACTTTAACTTAATTTCCAATAACGTAAAAATGATCAGGTGTTGAAAAAAGAAAATTATTACGAAATTACCTTCCATAGATTAATGATTACTTCTCCGGGGACTGTGTTTGAAAATGATTAGCGTTAATTAAATTGTATCATTATTATTACATCATTGATCATTTCCATGTCGGTTTGTTATAGTTGTCAACATAGAATAATAACCCAAATATCAAAGACAGATTATGTGTTTGTTTTAGCTATTTTCTCCTAAGAATAAATTTTCCAATTTTGCTAGACATCGTATGAGATGACTGACCAATTTTTATGATTCCAGATTTAAATGAACAGCTATGCAATCTGAGCATGAGGACACTAGAAAAACAATATGCAATGAAATTCTGATTTAAACTTGGAAAAATGCCACAAAAACGTATGGAATGCTTCAGACTGCTTTTGGACCATCTTGCGTGAACAGAGCATCAGTTTTTGAGTAGCAAACGAGATTCAAGGAAACCAGGGAATCTGTGAGGGATGATGAGAGATGTGGGTGAAGTAAGGAAGTCAGAACACCAGAATTGATTGGCCAAATAAAGACTTTCATGAATAAGAACCGTCGCGTGTCTATAGAGACAATTACTACACAGTTTGATGTCAGTGTGAAAACTGTACACTGTAATTATTCACGAGGAACTGAAGATGCAGAATATTTGCATGAAGTTTATCCCAAGTATGCTCCATCCTTGTCACAGACTATTTGACTAAGATAAGCATCAAGACAGTTCCTCGCCCTCCATATAGTCCAGACCTTGTTCCCTGTGACTTTTGGTTTTTTCCCCAAGTGCAAGGAAAAACTTTAGAGGCTATCATTATGAGAACTGAAGAGATGAAAGAGGTTGTGATGAGAATCATTGACATGCTCACACAAGACCTCTTTCATAGGGTCTTTCAGAAGTTGTTGGAACAATATAAAAAGTGTATTGCAGCCGGAGGAGACTAGTGTTTCATGTGTGTATTACAAATAAAAGTGCCCAAAGGAAAAAAGTTTGGAAACTTATTGAAGGCACCTCGTGTGTATATATATATATATATATATATATATATATATATATATATATATATATATATATATATATATATATAAAGAGAAAATAGTTAATAAAACATGTTGAAAAACCACTTTGAAAAAGAGTTAAAAACATATTTAATTTGAAAAGGAGACACTAAATAAGTGGATAGTCCTTAATTCGCAGAGTTTCAAAGAAATACTTTCCTTCTCATCAGAGGGTAGAAATTAGTAAAATGCGGGATCAGATTTTGCATGCAAAAGTATTTGATGAAATTGCAAGTAAGTCAAAGATCTTACTTGATAACAAAAAGTGAAGCATAGGGAATAGGGTGAAGAAAAAGGTGATTTCACGTGAATGGATAGTCTGGTGAAAGGTAAAGTATCCAATGACGGTAAAATCCAAAAAAGTAAATCCAAGAAAGTTAGTTAAATTTCCATTTGCACAAGTACAATCCAAGGAAATCATGTAATTTTTTTCTCTTCTTCTTCATCCATTTTTCTTAATTACACCTTATCTCAGCAGCCGAGATAATGCGTATCTTATTTTTCTTTTAATAATATTATTTGAATTCTTTCCCCTTTTCCTTGTACCTATTTGTGAATTATTCCACGGATTTCGGCCTTTTGGATTATTTTGAACCATCTTCCAATTACGCGATTTCCTTGGATTGTACTTGTGCAAATGGAAATTTAACAAGCTTTCTTGGATTTACATTTTTGGATTTTACCATCATTGGATACTTTACCTTTCACTAGACTATCCATTCACGTGAAATCACCTTTTTTTCTTCACTCTATTCCCTCTGCTTCACTTTTTGTTATCAAGTAAGATCTTAGACTTACTTGCAGTTTCATCAAATACTTTTGCATACAAAATCTGATCCCGCATTTTGCTAATTCCTACCCTCTGATGAGAAGGAAAGTATTTGTTCAAAGCTCCGCAGATTAAGGACTATCCACTTATTTAGTGTCTCCTTTTCAAATTAAATATGTTTTTAACTTTTTTTCAAAGTGTTTTATAGCATGTTTTATTAACTATTTGCTCTTATTATAAGCTTTATTTCCTATTTGGTTTTATCGAGCTTTTACATCTGGTTGAGATTACTTTATAAATATTAATTCTTTAATATTTATAATATACTTTAGTTTTACCATCTTGGATCATTTTGGTAAATTTAATTGTAATTTTATTTTATTATATATATATATATATATATATATATATATATATATATATATATATATATATATATATATATATATATATATATAGAACAAATGACAAAACTTTATATTCCAAAGTACATAATGTTGACAATTTTGTATTTTATTCCGTTATATAAATTGATTTGTACAGTTCTTGACAGTATCTGTTTCGTATCGTAAAATCAATCACTTAATAATTATATCAATTAGTTAATCTAGTATGCCCTAAACTCATCAGAAGAAATAGCAACAATCACTCCAACAAAAGGAATTAAAATGTGATACGACATGGTGAGAATCCGAAATATGGAAGAGAAGCTGCAGTTACCTTTATATTTTTCAATTACACCATCTTGCATTTTTCATATATATGTGTGTGTGTGTGTGTGTGTGTGTGTGTGTGTGTGTGTGTGCGCACGACTAAATAAAATGAAATAAGAAAACGTCACAAACTGAAGAACCGCACCCCCCCAAGTAATGACACCTTACCAGTTCTCCAATACTATTGCTACACTATCCCTTTGATTACTGTACACGCAATAACCCTTATCCCTGAGTGGCCATTGGGCCTTGATAAGTGGTGAACTCCATGTAAAAAAAAAAAAAAAAGAAACAAAACCACTTATTATGTAAATAGAATAAAGGATTTCTTTCCCAATTAATTTTAGACCGAGATGGGAAGTCAGGCTTGCTATTTGTTTTTTCCTTTCCCTAAACACTTGAAATAATTTAATTTTTCACGTGCTTACCTGCTAACGTTTATGTGAGGTGACAGATATATTTATATGCAGCCTTGGAAGTTTTTCTGCCTTTAAATGTGCACGTGTGAGTGTGTGTATATATATATATATATATATATATATATATATATATATATATATATATATAATATGAAAAATCCAAGATGGCGTCATTGTAACTGTAGCTTCTTTTCCACATATATATATATGAAAATATGTCTATTCAATTATATTTCACTTTTTATTTATACCAATTCTTTAATTTATGAAGCTTGATGTAACTTCAGAGCATATGACAAATAAATGACAAAAGTTTATATTCCAAATTTCAAGATTGTGACCATCTTAACATTTATTCCTTTAAGTACATTGACATGCACAATTCTTGACAGCACCTGTTTCGTAGCGCAAAATCATTCATGTAATCATTATGTTAATCATTGAATTTATTTCACTCTTACCTCATCAGACGAAAAAGCGTTTGTCAAAATATATATTATTATTATTATTATTATTATTATTATTATTGTTATTATTATTACATCCCAGATCCGGTTTCAGGTACAGAATTAACTTACGCCTTAGCACTCTACCATAGTTAGTACGTGCACCGGCTTTCGTTGAAGGGTAAAAGACTTTACCACAAATGCACCACCGGATTTATTCTTTTTAGACATAGAGAAGTTTTCTTGACTGAATGTTCAATAGGACGACCCAACGGGTTCTTGGAAATGTAGGAAAGATAAGGGTTCAAGCGCAGAAATATTTTCTCGACTGAATGTTCAATGGGACGATCCAACGGGTCCTTGGAAATGTAGGGTTTAAGCACAGAGACATTTTCTCGACTCAATACTCAGTGGATGACTCAATGGGCCTCAGTCTTTTCCACGATTCCTTAAAGAAAGTAGCAAAGCATTGTCATCTGTTGTTTTCTTTTTCATTGTTAAAGATAGTTAATAAGGTCAAGAACGAAATCGTATTTTATTTTTGAGGTCAAAGGTCAATCGAAGATAAAAGTTAAGTTAATTATTAGTTTAATGATGACGAATATTATTGAATTGATTGAAAATAATAAATGAATTATAGTTTGGTAGTTATGTGGATGGTTTATACCAAGATTTTAACAACACTGTAATTTTAAGACAGCCGTGCTGTATTCTGCATGGAAGCAGTATCACAGTAATATCTTACACAGGAAGTTCTTATAAAAAACTCAGCTCATGGTTCGTGTAAAGAGTATGAAATAGACTTCGTAACTTAGTGGAGGATGGCCTTTTCTATTCCCTGCAACCTTTTTCCCACAAAAGGGATGTTGCGAGCCTGTCATTGTTTTATCGTTATTTCCATAGCAAGTGCTCGTCTGAGCTCCAATCTATGGTCCCCACTCGCCAATCTTTCACAAAAAATACCCATCTAACTGAAACCACTGTCAATAATTTTCCCCACTCTTTTACTGTGCCTAAATCAAAAAGTAGATTCCATGAGCAAAGCTTCTTTCTTAGAACTGCATTGTGGAACTCTCTTCCATTTGCTTGCTTCCCAGCTGACTACAACTTGGTTGTCTTCAAGTCCAACATAAAACTTTTTTTGATGAACTGCCTCCCTAAGTCATCCAATCTACCAAATTTCCATTACTAACGATTACTACAATATTATCCCATTGATTACTGTACACTCAATAACCCTTATCCTCGAGTGGCCTCGGGGCCTTGGTAAGTCGTGACTCCTATGTAAAAAAACAAACAAAAAAAAACACAGCAAATGAATTTTTACCATGTAAAAAAATATGATCGACTTATAGCATTCCATTTGACACTAGGCACACTGGGGAAGAAGGGAATGTTCCTTTCAGTTGAAGTAGAAAGACGAGTCCTAATTGTGAATATATTATATGGAGAAACAAAAAATTTAAACTCACTCGATACTAGTAATAAACAAATAATCGTGTTTTTTTTTTTTTTGTTTTGTTTTTTTGTCGTGAAATATGACAATTCAACTTGTCTCGATTAGACTTGACTATTAAGAAAACAGAACAGATAAAATAAATTTATTTGGGTCAATTTTTATCTCCCTCTATTCAAATGTGCTACAAACATTTACATAAATTTTATAATCGATGTGCAACATGTTGACGTGTTCATGGCGGCCATAATGTTTATGCATCATTGGACAAAAAAGCATTCTGTCTCGTTTTTTCACACATTGCGATTGATGACAACAATAGATTGAAATATATCAATACGATGTATCAGATTGGGCATGGTAATAGCTGTTTGTGACACGTATAGAACATAATCCTTCAACTTTTTTAAGAGAGAGTACGACTCCAAGAAGTCGTTTGTAGCACAGCAAACAAATTTTTGCCACATAAACAAATATGATCGACTCACAGCAATGATAGCAATATGTGTTTTCATGATGTGATGTTGGGTGTTGATCATAGTAGGGGTTATAGCATAGTATCTCTCTCTCCTCTGTAGTTAGCATTGTGAAATAATATGTTTAGGTTTTAATATTATTGTGACATAGCTCGAACACGTGACTATGGTTCATGTATATTTACAAAGAGCAAAACTGGTTGGAGCCAGTTTAAGCTGTTAATGTTAATTGGAATGCGACAACTTAGCAATTAACTTAACTCACTTACCAGTTGTTGCTACTCGACACGGACTTCTAATATTGTACCTAACAAAATAAATGATATAAATGTGGGAGTGCCTCAGAGGTCTATCCTTGGACCTCTATTATTCCTAATATCCATAAATGATTCCCTGACAAAATTGTCTGTGAGATGGGTATATATGCTGATGACACCACACGCTATAACAGACACAACAGGAAAACAAATGAACACATATCTAAAGAAATGGCAGAAACACTAGAGGATGACCTCCAATCTGTAGTGGAATGGGGACAAAAATGGATGGTCACATTCAATGTTTCCAAGACTAAACTGGTTTCCTTCAATAACTACAAGAAACCTTCTCTACCACCAATAGCGATGGCCAAAGACTCTTTATCTGAAAGTACATCTTTTAAACTCCTCGGCCTAACGTTCACAGGAAACACGAGTTGGAACAATTACATTGAGAGCATTGCCAGGACTGCTGCGAAAAAGGTAGGTTCTTTCTACCATGCTAGAAAGCTACTAACGCCCGAAAGTATCCTGTACCTCTATAAGGCCACCATTCACTCATGTATGGAGTATTGTTGTCATATTTGGACTGGTGCATCTGCTACTAGTCTCTCACTCCTAGACAAGGTTCAAAAGAGAGTCGCCAACATCAACAAAATGTAGCAACCTTCTGCCTGTTCTACAAGTACTTTAACAGTGAATGCTCCGAAGAACTGCAAGCACTTGTACCCCCCTCGACGTAAATACCCCCTATAAACCTGACAAGTCGCAAAATCCCACCCCTTCACAGTTGAGATTCCTAGATGTAAGAGAGCCTTCTACTCCAGTAGTTTCTTCCTCAGAACCGCTAGACTATGGAATTCCCCTCCGGGTTCCTGCTTCTCCAACTGTACTGACATGCAGAAGTTCAGGTGTAATGTGAACCGATATCTTGCTGCCCCTGTCCCTGATAGTAGCCCCCTACATCAAAGTAGCAATGTGCCTTGTTTGGGGTGAAAATGTAATACAAATTTTTTTTTTTATTTATTCTATATTTTATATCTGTGTATTAGTTTCCATTTGACGATACAATTATTTTTCTTAGTTTTATTGTCTTAAAATTTCTTTTAGTGAGTTATACATTATAAGTCTTCCTCCAAATCCCTACCATAATGATGAGAGAAGAAGTCTTTTGAAAACACACCTGCCTCATCTTGTAGACAAAACCAAAGAGCGAATGTCATTAGTGTTTCTTTTTTGCTATGTCATACTATTCCATGTCACTTCTGAACATCTTGATAGTACACGTTTTTCAGCAACGTAATTTTCACTTGCTAACTTTGGATTTTTTTGTATAACTTAAATATTATTTAATAAAGACTTCATCGATGCCTATTTTCACTCTCAAGAGACAATGCATACTCCCTGAAAGGGTAACTGCACATGTAATTGTGAGGCAAGGGTTGCGCAATCTACACCCACACCTACATCTCCCCTGAATTGGCTCTGCTTGAGTCCAGCGGCACGGAGAAGTGCTAGACGACTGGAAATAATTCCGAGATAAGCAGAGAATACATACAGCACCTAGAATGCCTAAAGAGTCACCCATTTTAGTACTAACCAGGCTCAACGTTGCTTAACTTTGCTGATCTAACGAGAATCGATGTGTCAACGTGAAGTATAGACTTCTTAATGAGCAGTAAATCGAATATGTAACTGACAGGAGCTTTGCCACTAATCCTAAGAATCATAATATTTATGTTTCATCCACGTGATGCATAGAATTTATTATTTTCAGACAACTCATTTACAAAATATATATGCTGGAATACGAAACAAGTGAATCCAAAGACCATTCATATGCAAAACATGTGTGTTGCGGACAAGAATCAATATGCTATAAAACCCGATATTCAACCAACCAGGCTTCAGTTATCAGCTGTCTGCAAATAATCTATGCAACACTATGCCGTGGCACAGGGAGGTTTGAAGAATCTATGTTTATCTCTCTCCCATGGTGGAAAGATGTGGCACAAGGTCAGTAATTTAGAATTTGAAAAGCCAACACCCTAGAAGCAGAGCATTCTAGCCTGCAATAAATGCCTGGGCAAGCCTGTCAGCATTCTCTGATAGGAACGCATCAGATGATTAGCAATAAAATAACCCCTCCTCAAAGAGTGAGAAGGTAAAGCCTGGGAGCGTGGATCTCCAAGAACTGCACAGGACCAGAACTAGGAGGAGGACCATGCCTCAGTTGATAGGGAACACGTCATCTCAACAATGGCTTTGACCAAGGGGTCGGCAACCTATGGCCTGCAGGCTGAATCTGGCCCATGAAAGCATTTTGACTGCACCGTGCCTGACTATTTTTAACATGTAATACAAAGCTTTCAAATTCAACAAAAGGCTTGCTGATATCTTCCTCTGATCCACCCAGTAGAATTTGAATACTATGACCACAAAAATATGAACAAACCACAAACACCTCCATTTCTTTATAAAATATAAAAATTATACATAAAATACAAACTGTAGGCCAATTTGAGTGACCGAGCGGCGACAAACATTAGGCGGGGAAAGCTTCAAAGGGGCAATGTTGTCTCAGTCAGCTTTCGATTTCATGCCTCATGAATGTGCGGAAGTTACCGCATGCGTATGTATGTAAGTGTATATGCTTATAACTATTTATGAATGTGTGTATGTGTTTCGTTT